>NC_063332.1:47142215-47157248 GCF_021869965.1 Rhincodon typus | reverse complement strand
CCAGCATCTGCAGTTCCTACTATCTCTAAAAGCAGCAGAGGTCTGTTTACCATTGAAATACTTGGCTAGGAACAGACTGAAGCTGAGAAACCAGTAGAACCAGTGGCCAGACACAGACAAGATCAGCAGGAAACTGAACTTTCTTACCAAAACTGCATTGGGCAAAGGGCACTAAGCTGATCTGATATTCTTTAAACATCATAATATTTTGATTCTAATGAGGTTGCAACAGGCAGCTGATTATAATTGCTGAAGGAGGTTCGCTGGACCTGAAACGTTAACTCTGCTTTCTTTCCACAGATGCTGCCAGACCTGCTGAGTTTTTCCAGCAATTTCTGTTTTGTTTCTGATTTCCAGCATCCAGCAGTTATAGAGTCGTAAAGCATGGAAACAGACCCTTCGTTCCAACCAGTCCATGCTGATCATAATCCCAAACTAAACTAGTCCCATCCGCCTGCTTCTGGCCTATACCCCTCCAAACTTTTCCTATTCCTGTACTTATCTAAGTGTCTTTTAAACATCATAACTGTGCCCGCATCCACTACTTCCTCAGGAAGTTCATGCCAAATGCAAATCGCTTCTGTGTAAAACCATTCTCATGTCTTTTTTAAATCTCTCTCCTTTCACCTTAAAAATATGACCCCAAGTCTTGAAATCCCCTATCTTAGGGAAAAGACACCCACCATTAACCCCATCTTTACCCCTCATGATTTTATAAACCTCTATAAGGCCACCTCTGAACCTCCTATGCTCCAGTGAAAAAAGTCCCAGCCTTTGGTTATAACTTCCATACCTGGGAAATTCCTGGTAAATCTCTTCTGAACCTTCTCTAGCTTAATAATGTCCTGTTCTTTTGGATTTTTTACAATTACCAAAGTGAGTTTGAGGGAAAGTGGTGTACAATCGTCCTGATTTTTACAGGATTATCGTGACTGGGGGGAGGCAATGATATTATTGCCAGACTATTAATCCAGAGACTCTAGTATGTTCTAGGGATCTGGGTACAAATCCTGCCCTGGCAGATGGTGGAACTTGAATTCAAGAATAAAAAAATCTGGAATTAACGGTATAATTGTTGATTGTCAGGAAAATCCCATATTGTTCACTAATGTCCTTTAGGGAATGAAACTGCCATCCTCATATAGTCCGGAGTCACATGTAGGCCAGCAATGTGGTTGGTTCTTAACAGTCCTCTGGGCAATTAGGGATGGGCAAGAAATGGTCATGACTCCACATCCCATACATAAGATTATCTGACGTCCCATATTATCCTTCTCTTTCTGGGACAGCACTTGTCCCACTTTTGTATAGCTTTCACTGACCAGCAATCTGGGAGACTGTCTGGAGTCTCCTCTCACAGCTCCAGGGGTAAAGCCCTTGAACAACAGCCAAACTAGCAGGTGTCGTGTAAGGAATTCATTTCAAAAACTATAACTGAGATAAGTTCAACTGAAAACAACAAATGCTGGAGATCACAGCAGGTCAGACTGCATCCACGGAGAAAGAGCAAGCTAACGTCTTGAGCCTAGATGACTCTTCATTAGAACTGGGTGAGAACCACTGAGCGTGGCATTTTACCCACCCAACCATCACTCCACATTCACTCTGTAGCCATTGTGGCTCCATTCCCACATTACACCTTGAATTTCAATTTGAATTTGATTAGCTTTATTGTCACATGTATTCAAATGAGTACAGTGAAAAGTTTACAAGTTGCCTCTTACGGCACCAACTTAGGTACAAGGTACTTAGATACAGATTCTTCAGTACAAGTTCTTAGGAAAAAGAATCAGAAAAGTAAAGAATAAAATGTCCAGCATTACAGATCGTAGGAATAAATTAGAAAATAGAGAAATAAAAAATTCAGAATAACAGTCCTTCCAATCCAGTCCACTTTGGCACCTAGCCTCCAGCCAATGCCAGGCCTTGACTCCAGACTGCACCAGGCTTCACCTCGAGACTCTCGAGGCCTGGAGACCACTCTGGAATCACCTTCAGGCTGTACCTCCATGCCGGGCAAAGAGACCGCTGCAGGACGCCATAAGACCACCATGCCAGACTGAAAGACCGCCATATGCCAAGAGACCACCATGCAAGGCCAGGGGACCACCACACCGGGCCGAGAGGACGCCTCACCCGGTCAACACTGAGGGCAGCAGTTCAGGGCATCGCTGAGAGGAAAAAACAGAGGAAAAAAAAGAGAAAAAGAGAAAAAAAAAGAAAAAGAAATGGACAGAGCAGCAAGCTCTGGCTGAAGCATCCGACTCTGCCACCATCTTGGAACAGACATAGGGAAACTTGAAACAAAGGCAGAGAGGCAAAATGTGAGTTAAAGGGAAAATAGCAGAAAAAAGAGAAAAATAAGCAACACAAAGACAACGAGCATTGCAACAGTTGCTACAAATGCTGAGCCTCTCCAGTTGCATTTCCAAGAGGAAGGTGAATACAGAAAGTAGTAAGAGAATTTGTAATAACAGTGATAATGAGGATACTTGTACAGCCTCTAGAACAGTCCTGTTTCAGACGAGCTAACTTAAATCAGTTGAGTCCAGTGTGTGATTTTTGTGGCAATATGGTTCAGTATTGCACGACATGGTACATTTATCCTACAAGTTATCAGGACAGCCTTTAAAAAGATTCAATGCCATTTTAATTCTAGGCTTTCTGCAAAGCAATTTTAAAATAAGCACTAACAGCTACATTCACAAATCAGCAAACAACCTCTCATACTCGCCTGAAATAAAATGTTTATTTGGGTCTTCATTTTGCATGAAGTATGGAGAGGTCAGTGCTTTGTAAGAATTAGCAGATTTCCAAGGAACAGGATTGGTAGCAATTGCTTTAAAAGGTGTCCTGTAATTGACTGTTAAAAGCTGAGAAGAAAGAAGAAAATATTAGTTTCAAGCACAAATGCCATTAAAAAGAAAAAAAAAAGTTATAATATTCTGAAAACAAACAAACTAGCAGTCTAGGGGTGATATAGTTGCATGGTTGTAATGCCTCAGGATAAATAATGCATAAATTCAGGTTAATGGCAACTAGTGGAATTTAAATTCAATAAATATGTATGAAATATAAAGGTAGTGTTAGTAACGGTGAAAAATATAACTCTTTATTATAACATTCTACTCATATCCATTAGGGAAAGAAATCTGCTATATGTACCTGGTCTGGTCTACACTAGATCCACTGTAAAATATCACTGTCTCTATCTGAGTGTTGAAATTTTTGATTAATTGATTGATTTTATTGTCACATGAACTGAAATACAGTGAAAAGCTTTGTTAATGAGCGGTGCAGGCAGATCCCAGCAAGCAAAGGATGTACAGATTGAAAAGACTTAGAGGCATACAGGTTACATTGTAGGTTACATTATTTGAGGCTAGAATCCATTCAACAGTCTGATAATGGCCAGAAAGAAGCTGTTCCTGAACCTGCTCGTGCATGTGTTCAGGCTTCTGTATCTTCGGCCTGACGGAAGAGGTTGTAGGAGATCATTACCAGGGTGTGATGGGTCTTTAATGATGTTGGCTGCCTTTCCCTGGCAGTGAGCCATGTAAATTGAGTTCATGGATGGAAAGTTGGCTTCTGTGATGGTCTGGGCTGTGCACACCATCTTCTGTAGTTTCTTACAGTCCTGGGCAGAGCAGTTGCCATACCAGGCCATTATGCACCAGGACAGTATGGTTTCAATGGTGCATCTGTAAAATTTGGTGAGGAACCTTATGGACATGACAAATTTCCTGAGCTGCCTGAGGAAGAAGATGCGTTGTTGTGCCTTTCTTGACTGTCACATCTAAGTGGGAAGTCCAGGACAGGTCATCGGTTATCGTCACTCCAAGGAACTTGATGCTCTTCATCCTCTCAACCTCAGTCCTGTTGATGTAGATGAGGGCGTGTTCTCCTCCTTTCTTTCTGAAGTCGATGATCAGTTCTTTAGTTTTGTTGATGTTGAGAGACAGATTGTTTTCATTGCACCACATCACCAAGCCCTCTATCTCCCTTCAGTATTTTTACTCGTTGTTAGATATCCATCCCACAACGGTGATGTCAACAGCGAACCTGCAGATGGCGTTCATTTGGAATTTGGCAACACAGTTGTAGGTGTACAGGGAGTACAGTAGGGGGCTGAGGACGCAACCTTGGTGGGGGGGAGGTGGGGGGGGGGGCTCCAGTGCTGAATGTTATTGTGTAGGAGGTGCAGTTACCTATCCTCACTGATTGCGGCCTATGGGTCAGAAAGCTGAGGATCCAGTTGCAGAGGGTGGAGCCGAGACCATAGTCATGGAGTTTTGAGATCAGTCTGGAGGGGATAATGGTGTTGAAGGCAGAGCTGTAGTCAACAAGCTGGAGTCTGACGTAGGTGTCTTTGTTGTCCAGATGCCCCAGGGACGAGTGCAGGCCTAGGGATATGGCATCTTTTGTGGACCTGTTATGTCGGTAGGCAAACTGTAGGGGATCAAGGCAGGTTGGGAGACTGGAGTTGATGTGGGCCATGACCAGCCTCTCGAAGCACTTCAGGATTACTGAAGTCAGAGCTATTGGGCGGTAGTCATTAAGGCACAAAACCTGTGTTTTCTTGGGTGATGGTGATCTTGTTGAAGCAGATGGGGACTTCAGCTTATAGGAGGGAGAGGTTGAAGATGTTGTTGAATACCTCCGCCAGTTGGTCTGCACAGGATCTAAGTGCTCGGCCAGGGACACCATCCAGACACATCGCTTTGCTTGGGTCGACTCCCAGGAAGACTGATCTGACTTCTGAAACAGTGACAGAGGGAACAGGTGTGTCTGGGGCTGTTGGGGCAGATATCGCCACGCCTGTGGTATTCTGCTCAAACCGAGTTTAGAAAGCATTGAGCGTATCAGGGAGGGATGTGTCATTGTTCGCTATCTTACACTGCTTCATTTTGTATCCCATAATGTTGTTTAGGCCTTGCCATAGATGGCAGAAGTCTATTTGGTAGGTCTGGGCCTCTAACTTGGTCCAGTACTGCCTCTTGGCCTCCCTGATGGCTTTACAGTGGTCATATCTGGATTTTCTGCATTGGTCCGGATCACCCGAGTTGATTGCTGCACATCTGGTCTTCAGTAGGGAGTGGACTTTCTGGTTCATCCAAGGTTTACGGTTGGGGAACACTCAGATTGACTTCTTTGGTACACAGTCTCCATGTATTTGCTAATGAAGTTGGTGACGGTGGTGGTGTACTCGTCTAGGTTTTCCACTGAAGACCTTAATACAGTCCAGTCCTCCGATTCCAAGCAGTCCCGGAGACAGTCTTCCACTGCCTTGGATCAGCACTGTACTTCCTTTTATGAAGGATCCTCCCATTACAGCTTCTGCATTTAGGCTAGGAGGAGGAACACAGCGCTGTGATCGGATTTTCCGAAGTGTGGGCGGGGGATGGAGCAGTAAGCATCTTTGATGTCTATGCAGCAGCAGTCAAGAGTGTTTGGTCTCCTGGTAGGGCAGGACATCTGTTGGTGGTATTTTGGTATCACCTGCTTGAGGTTGGCTTGGTTGAAGTTGCTGGCCACAATAGATAGGGACTCAGGGAATTTTGTCTCTAGAGTGTTTGTGGCAGTGTAAATCTCGTCTAGGGCATTCCTCACACCCACATGGGGTGGTATATAGACTGCCATCAGGCTGGCGGAGGTGAACTCTCATGGTAGATAGTAGGGACGGCATTTTACTGTAAGGTATTCTAGCTCCGGAGAGCAATGGCTTGCCGGGATCACTATGTCCAAGCACCAGAAAGTGTTGATCAGGAAGCATACCCCACCGCCCTTCACCTTGCCCGACGATGCCATGCAGTCCATGCAGTGTATGGAGAACCCGTCAGCTTGTAGGGCAGAGTCAGGAATGGCAGGGGTGAGCCAGGTCCCTGTGAAGCACAGCACACAACAGTCTCTCAGTTCCCTCCACTAAGTAAGTCTAGATCTGAGTTCATCCGTTTTGTTTTCGATACTTTGGACATTTGCTACAAGTATGCTGGGGAGAGGAGTCTTGAAACCATGTTGTTTCAAACTCACCTTCAGGCCAGCACATTTTCCCCATTTCCTTGTAGGTTTCTTGCCTAACAAGCCTTTCAATTCTATGGCAATTAGGGTTGAGCAACAAATGCTGGCATTGCCAGAGATGCCAACACGCCATTCTTCAAAAAAATCACTCATGGGATGTGGACATCACTGCCTAGGCCAGCATTTATTGCCCATCCCAAATTGCCCTTAAGAAGGTGATGGTGAGCTGCCTACTTGAACCACTGCAGTTCATTTTTTGTAGGTGGACCCACAATGTGGTTCCTGAAGGAATTCCAGGATTTTGACCTAACAACACTGATGGAATGACCACATGGTTCCATATCAGGATGATGAGTGACTTGGAGAGAAAACTTGCAGGTAGTGGTATTCAGGTGTATCTGCTGCCCTTGTCCGTCTAGATGGAAGGAGTTGCAGGTTTCGAAGATGCTGTCTGAGGATCTTTGGTGAATTTCTGCAGTGCATCTTATAGACGGTACACAATGAACTTGTTAGTGATAGGCAGCATGGGTTGTGCAGGGAAGGTCATGTCTCACCAACATGATTGAGTCTTCTTGAGGAGGTGAGAAGAATGATTGATGACGGAAGGGCAGTGGATGCTGTCTACATGGACTTTAGTAAGGCATTTGACAAGGCACCTCATGGCAGGCTGGTACAAAAGGCAGAGTCTCGGGCAATGGGATCGGGCTAGATGGATACAAAACTGGCTTGGCCATAGAAGATAGAGAATAGTGGTGGAAGGGTGCTTTTTGGAATGGAGATCAGTAACTAGCAGTGTTCCGCAGGAATCAGTGCTGGAACCTTTATTTCGTAATATATATAAATGATCTGAAGGAAAATGTAGGTGGTCTGATTAGTAAGTTTGTGGATGACACCAAAATTGGTGGAGTTGCAGATGATGAGGAGGATTGTCAATCAATACAGTAGGATATAGATAGGTTGCAGATTTGGGCAGAGAAATGGCAGATGGAGTTTAATCCGGACAAATGTGAGGTAATGCATTTTAGAAGATCAAATTCAGGTGCAAATTATACAATGATTGGCAGAGCCCGTAGGAGCATTGACATACAGATGGATCTGGGTGTACAGGTCCACAGATCCCTGAAAGTGGCAATATAGGCGGATAAGATGATTAAGAAGGCATACAGCACGCTTGCCTTCATTGGCTGAGATACTGTCTATGGAAGTTGGCAGGTTGTGTCACAGCTGTATAAAATGTTAGTCAGGCCACATTTGGAATATTGTGTGCAGTTCTAGTCCCCACAGTATCAGAAGGATGTGGATAGTTTGAAGAGGGCGAGGCGAAGGTTTATCAGGATGTTGCCTGGTCTGGAGGATTTTAGTTATGAGGAGAGGCTGGATAAACTCAGATTGTTTTCACTGGAAGGACAGAGGTTGATAGAGTTCTACACTACGGTACATAGTCAGAGGCTTTTTCCTCAACTACAAGGGGGCACAGGTTCAAGTTGAGAGTGGGAAAGTTTAGGAGAGAAGTGCAAGGAAAATTTTTCACACAATGGAGTGGTTGGTGCCTGGAACGCACTGCCAGTGGAAGTGGTGGAAGCAGCTGTGTTAGCAATGTTTAAGGCGTATCTTAATAGACACATTTACAGGAGGCGAACAGAGGGATAGAAACTACATATGGGCAGTAAGTAGCAGGTCTACATAAGGATTAGAAATCAGTGCAGCTTGGTGAGCTGAAAGGTCTGTTTCTGTGCTGTATTGAATTGTGGTGTTTAATGCTGCTACTGAGCATCAGTAATGCCAGAGTGAATGTTTGTGAAAAATAAAGGAATAAATGAAGGAATGAAAAGCATATACAGCAATTACTAAAAAAAATGTTATCAAACTTCTTTACATTTGGGAGCAATTTGGGAAACATAGCAAGGTAGTTCAATTAGTTCAAAAGATCCAAACACAACCTAGAATCCTATCACTTTTAACATCAGCTTTCAGGGATAATACTATTTCACAAAATGTAGCAGGGCAAGTTCTGACAAGGCAGAACTTGTTAAAGAACCAAAAATGCGTTCAAGAAGGGAAAGTCCTGATTAAGGATATGACTAGACATTTTGCTATTGCCATGGTGAACAATGGCATGCAATGTATGTAAAAACAAACAGAAAATGGAAATCTGCAAATCTACAACTAAACCAGAAAGTGCTGGAAACACAGAGCAGTTCAACCGAATCCCGTACATGCAACAACACATTAATGTTTCAAATTTCCTCTACTCAAATTCATAGCCATTTCTGAACTGGATGTTATGAATTTAGTTTTCCAAGTGCTTTAGATAGCATTCCAAATTGTGTATTAACGTCTTATAATAGAACTGGGTGGAAAGCAGAAGTAAAAATTCAAATGTGAGGGCACCGATAAATAAGAACATTTTTAGATGGAATGATTGTAGTTGCCAAGGACATCAGTTATGATATCCCTGTTGTTTATAATAGGTCATGTTGTAAACGTGGGTTATGAAATTAAGATCTTGCAAACAACAAAGCAGGAGATAGAAAGAGCAATGTGGAAAATAGCAACTAGATAGACTGAAGATTAAATAATTAGATGACAAACTAAACCTAAATGAATCCAAATGGTGGAGGCAATGAAGAAAAGAAAAAGTGGGAAGTACGAAGGGGAAGGAGAAAATACGTTTTTTTTCCTTGGTGTGAAAGTACAGTGTCTGTAGGCTAACAGGAATGTATATACTCTAACAAGCAGTTAGAGATGAACAGAGATACTATTACTTTCTTCTCTTGCTCAGTCTGCGCTCTAGTTGTCCCAGTCTGTAATGCGTTTATTAATTCCATCTCCTGTTTTTTCACAGCAATCTTAAGTTGTTCTCTCTCAAAATCTGCAACAGCATCAGCACAGGTTTCTCTGTAGGTTTTTGAAAAATAGATTTTCTTTCTGGGAACAAAGCCTGTTTTCAAATATGGGAGAAACAAAAAACACATATTAGCTAAAATTCAGTAAAAATTTCTAATGTGCATTGTGTGATTAAGCACTTAGATGAGCAAATATGAAATAAAATAAACCTCTCATGTGACTGAAGAATGGAATAAAAAAAAAGTTACTATCATTTCCATAGACTGTGATAGTCAAGATATTAACCTTGTCACATTTTAGCCATAACGTCCTCTATTATCAGTCAGTTCCAGTCCTGTGTCAGACACCTTGTTTGTAGGAGGGTGGTTTCAAATGGGTCGGAATTTCAGATTAGTGGGGCTAAGTAGGCAAGTGTTCATCTTCAGCAACAGGATCAATTGTAGGCTTGGGTCATCCTAATTCTCAGGTTGAAATGTCTGACAGCTGTCAGTGTAAATTGAAGCAGCCCAGACCATTCTCTGCACTCAGCTGTGCCGTATTGGGGGTCAGGTAGGATCTCACGGGTAGTAAGATGGAGCAGAGCTTGCAGGAGCTGGAGGAGCAATTGTTCTTCCTGACTCCACAAAGCCAGAATAAATCTCTATTTTCATGGTCTTCACCTCTTCGCTGGTAGTTTTATTGTTTGGCAACCACAATGGGTACTTAAGATGCAGTCAGAGCCCAAATGACTCATAGGGATTTGATTTATAAATATTGATGAGATTAAGTTTCAACCAAGCAGAAATCATTGCCAGAGAGCAGCATCATAGGAGCAGGAAGGCTGACGTTTTGGGCCTAGACCCTTCTTCAGAAATGGGGGAGGGGAAGGGGGATGTGAAATAAATAGGGAGAGAGGGGGAGGCAGATAGAAGATGGATAAAGGAGAAGATAGGTGGAGACGAGACAGACAGGTCAAAGAGGCGGGGATGGAGCCAGTAAAGGTGAGTGTAGGTGGGGAGGTAGGGAGGAGATAGGTCAGTCCAGGGAGGATGGACAGGTCAAGGGGGCGGGATGAGGTTAGTAGGTAGGAGATGGGAGTGGGGCTTGAGGTGGGAGGAGGGGATAGATGGGAGGAAGGACAGGTTAGGGAGGCGGGGACGAGCTGGGTTGGTTTTGGGATGCGGTCGGGGGAGGGGAGATTTTGAAGCTTGTGAAGTCCACATTGATACCATTGGGCTGCAGGGCTCCCAAGCAGAATATGAGTTGCTGTTCCTGCAACCTTCGGGTGGCATCGTTGTGGCACTGCAGGAGGCCCAGGATGGACATGTCGTCTGCGGAATGGGAGGGGGAGTTGAAATGGTTCGCGACTGGGAGGTGCAGTTGTTTATTGCGAACCGAGCATAGGTGTTCCGCAAAGCGGTCCCCAAGCCTCCGCTTGGTTTCCCCAATGTAGAGGAGGCCACAACGGGAACAGCGGATGCAGTATACCACATTAGCAGATGTGCAGGTGAACATCTGCTTGATGTGGAAAGTCTTCTTGGGGCCTGGGATGGGGGTGAGGGGGGAGGTGTAGGGGCAGGTGTAGCACTTCCTGCGGTTGCAGGGAAAAGTGCCGGGTGAGGTGGGGCTGGAGGGGAGTGTGGAGCGTACAAGGGAGTCATGGAGAGAGTGGTCCCTCCGGAAAGCAGATAAGGGTGGGGAGGGAAAAATGTCCTTGGTGGTGGGGTCGGATTGCAGATGGCGGAAGTGTTGGAGGATGATGCGTTGGATCCGGAGGTTGGTGGGGTGATACGTGAGGATGAGGGGGATTCTGTTTGGGTTGTTATTGCGGGGAGGGGGTGTGAGGGATGAGTTGCAGGAGACATGGTCGAGGGCGTTCTCGACCACTGAGGGGGGGATGTTGCAGTCCTTGAAAAATGAGGACATCTGAGATGTACGGGAGTGGAATGCCTCATCCTGGGAGCAGATGTGGCGGAGGTGAAGGAATTGGGAATAGGGGATGGCATTTTTGCAGGAAGGTGGGTGGGAGGAGGTGTATTCTAGGTAGCTGTAGGAGTCGGTGGGCTTGAAACGGATATCGGTTTCGAGGTGGTTGCCGGAGATGGAGACAGAGAGGTCCAGGAAGGAGACAGAAGTATTAGAGATGGTCCAGGTGAACTTAAGGTTGGGGTGGAAGGTGTTGGTGAATGCCATCCCCATTCCCAATTCCTTCACCTCTGCCTCATCTGCTCCCAGGATGAGGCATTCCACTCCCATACGTCTCAGATGTCCTAGTTTTTCAAGGACCGCAACTTCCCCCTCTCAGTGGTTGAGAACGCCCTCGACCATGTCCCCTGCATTTCCCGCAACTCATCCCTCACACCCCCTACCCACAATAACAACCCAAACAGAATTCCCCTCATCCTCACGTATCACCCCACCAACCTCCGGATCCAACGCATCATCCTCCAACACTTCCGCCATCTGCAATCCGACCCCACCACCACCCTCTCCACCCTTATCTGCTTTCTGGAGAAACCACTCTCTCCGTGACTCCCTCGTCCGCTCCACACTCCCCTCAGCCCCACCTCACCTGGCACTTTTCCCTGCAACCGCAGGAAGTGCTACACCTGCCCCTACACCTCCCCCCTCACCCCCATCCCAGGCCCCAAGAAGACTTTCCACATCAAGCAGATGTTCACCTGCACATCTGCTAATGTGGTATACTGCATCCGCTGTTCCCGTTGTGGCCTCCTCCACATCAGGAAAACCAAGCGGAGGCTTGGGGACCGCTCTGCAGAACACCTATGCTCGGTTCGCACTAAACAACCGCACCTCCCAGTCGCGAACCATTTCAACTCCCCCTCCCATTCCGCAGACGACATGTCCATCCTGGGCCTCCTGCAGTGCCACAACGATGCTACCCGAAGGTTGCAGGAACAGCAACTCATATTCCGCTTGGGAACCCTGCAGCCAAATGATATCAATATGGACTTCACAAGCTTCAAAATCTCCCCTCCCCCGACTGCATCCCAAAACCAACCCAGCTCGTCACCGCCTCCCCAACCTGTCCTTCCCCCCATCTATCCCCTCCTCCCACCTCAAGCCCCACTCCCATCTCCTACCTATAACCTCATCCCGCCCCCTTGACCTGTCCATCCTCCCTGGACTGACCTATCTCCTCCCTACCTCCCCACCTACACTCACCTTTACTGGCTCCATCCCCGCCTCTTTGACCTGTCTGTCTCCTCTCCACCTATCTTCTCCTCTTTCTATCTTCTATCCGCCTCCCCCTCGCTCCCTATTTATTTCACATCCCCCTTCCCCTCCCCCATTTCTGAAGAAGGTCTAGGCCCGAAACGTCAGCCTTCCTGCTCCTCTGATGCTGCCTGGCCTGCTGTGTTCATCCAGCTCTACACCTTGTTATCTCAGATTCTCCAGCATCTGCAGTTCCTACTATCTCAGAAATCATTGCCACCTTGAATAAAAGGCCCAGTTTACACAGTGGAGTGTCTGATTGGAGTGGGAACAGGGTGATGAATTCTTAAAGATGATTTTAATATCATTGCTATTAAGCAGCCCTCTCCCAATCATTTCTTGTGTGCTATTGAGTGTCATACTTTTGGTCATTCACCAGTGCTGCTAGGTAACTATTTTATTTTTTGAGGAAAACAACAGTTGCCAACTCTGATTTTTCCTTCCCTCTTTGTCAGGAGTGATGCTTAGTTAAAGTAAACCAAGCTGAATGATCCTACATGGGGAGAAAGCTTGCGAGTTGAGAGCTATGACAGGCTTGCCAGTAACTCTGGTCTTGTAAAAATGAAGATAGGCTGGAAGATTGCTAATCTTAACTTTATGTTACATTCTATCATTTAGTTAACCTCTAATTTCATAACATGAGATAGATATGAAGTACGATAGGTGACTGACCAGTGTATCCAGGAACCATTAAGTCAGTCAGTTTCTCGCCTTTCCTGATCACCTTGTGACTCTGAGGTAGACTTTGATGTTGTTCAGCACCCACGTCATTATTAGTTTCTTGATCCTGATTTGGCTGAAGGAGTAATTGTCGAGAATGTGCTATTGCAGGATCTGTGAGCAGTTTAGAGGTCAGCTTGCTGTAGCATTGTCCAACACTGTATTTATACTGAGGACAATAACCAGCATATCTACAAAGATATCACAGAGCAATTGTTACTCTTTCTGAATATGATTACAGTTCGACTTCAGAACTAACTGATCAAGTCATCAACCTGCAACATCAAGCTGAAGTTTTAATCTTAAAAAATGAGTGGGCTGGAATTATGTCAGAATTAAATTTCAGAATATCTGACGGAAGACTCCAAATGGTATAATCACACACACTTCCAGTTTTAGAAGGGGTGGCATGAGGTACATGTAGCCTATTGAGTTGTGGGATTCAGGTTTGTCATTTCAATACAATAACAGCCATGTCAACGTGTCAGCAAACATTGGTATCATAATAACTCGGCCTGCCTCAATCTTAATAATCATTCTTTTAAACTCATTAGTCAGGCTTCTCAGGCCTTGGAAACAGGTATAAGAGGGCATGAGGGATTGAATCAATGCACTAAGTGCCTTTATAACACAGGATATGGGCTAGGCAGAGCAGGAGTGTTTCCCTCTGGTTCAGCAAGCTACACAGTAGACAGTGCTCCTGCTCCCAGCCCCCTCGGAGCAGCATTCAACACTGTCAAATGTTACCTGAATACCACTGACCCTGTGACCACCATTTCCCACATCTTGTGATCAGGAATTCCCTGTGTTTGGGACACACCCTGCCCTCCCCCTGATCTCTACAATTTGAGCTCCACACCTTCAATTTGGACTCCCTTCCTAATCTATAACTTCTCTTCCTCCCTCATGGACCTGAACGATCTCCCTTGACTCAGGCCTTGTACTCTGGGCTTCCTGGGCAGCAGCCACCAATCTGTCAATCAGATGGAAAACTGACAAATAAAAATATTAAAGGAGTTCAGCAGCTCAGACCAGCAGCTTTCACCCCTCAACATGGTTCACTGGATTGATTGTTGGGCGAGAGGATTGTCCGATGAGTTTGAGCAGAGGGGGCCTGCACTCTCTCGAGTTTAGAAGAATGAAATATGATCTAATTAAAACCTACAACATTCTGGGAAAGTTTAGTAAGATTGATTCTGAGAGGCTGAATCAAGTTCTGCCTACCTCTGTGTTGTAACATATCTGAATAGATTGATTTAAAAATACCAACATCAGAATGGAGAGGTCCAAACACTATCCTAAATTTGACATTTTAACAGTGCTGAGGTAAAGGTGCCAGTCAGGCTATGGCCCTTTGTTGTTGATTTCCCCAAAACCGAACAAGAGGAAATAGTTTATCTCTATTTGGCCTATCAAATCATTGAACATCCCTCAATGTTCTATCACACCTACACTCAAGGGACTATACAACTAATGTGGGTCTTGCAGCACACTGTTGGTATCCATACCACAAGGACAGAAAGTCCAAGTTCAAGTCTTGTTTTGTGGCACAGTGATAGTGTCCCTGCTTCTGAGCCAGAAGGTCCAGGTTCAAGGCCCCCCTGCCCGTGGTCTTGACATTGTATGTACGAACAGATTGATTCAAATAACTAAATGCTTAACGTATGTGGGCAGTGTAACAAAGTGTAACTTTTAGCCTCAATATCATTCTGGTGACTATGCACTGCACTGTCTGCAAACCTAAAAGATTCTCCCTGAGGTACAGAGCACAGAACTCAGGGAAATAAAGTATACAGTCATTGCATAACTTCCAGCCTTTTTGAGAGTCAAGCAGCATTCCATTCGCTAGTGTAAATCAGCGAATGAATAATTAAAATAAAACCAAGAATTGCGGATGTTGGATGAAATTCTAATGAGGGATCATGACTCGAAACGTTAACTCTGCTTTCTTCCCACAGATGTTTCCAAACCTGCTGAGTTTCTGCAGTAATTTCTGTTTTTGAAATAGATAACTCTTCTCTTTCTCCTAAGTCGCTAAACAAAAGAAAGACTGGCTTCGCGATGATGATAAGGACAATGTCCCGGTACTGGGTTCAGAATCACCGCTACAGAGATGACATTGTTTTCATCTGAGACAACAAGGTGCAGGGCTGGATGAACACAGCAGGCCAAGCAGCATCATAGGAGCAGAGAGGCTGACGTTTCGGGCCTAGACCCTTCATCAGAAAAGGG
>NC_063332.1:47111447-47122215 GCF_021869965.1 Rhincodon typus | reverse complement strand
AGTAAACTGACTTCCGGCTCTTGTTAAAATCATTCTTTACCCACACAAGGACAAATAACAGCCGACCAGGCCGCGAAAACAACAATCTTGATGACAAGACAAGAATGACATTTTCAAAAATGTTCCGTTTCATCACGTCCGCTTTATAGAATACAACGCTTATAAAATAAGAGGCTGACTTCCTGGTTGCATTTAGTTCGGTGTCTGTTCATTGCAGCTGATCACATTGGAGTTCCCTGGCTTCAGGCCCCAGCTAAGGGAGGTGTCTGTCCCAGTGACTACAGGCAGCACCGAGTGGTCTCCGTCCCAGTGACTACAGACAAAATGAAAGTCCGTGTGTATTCCTCGGTGAAAAGCCCGGGGCCGCGGCCTAGTCCGCCTCAGAAAGGTAACTGTCCTTGAGTTACAGGGTAGGGGGAGCCTGACTGATCTGTTCCCCGCCCGCCCCCCAGTGGTCTGGGAGCTGTGTCCCTGAGAGTCCCAGAGAGTCCCATCTGAGCTGGACACCAAGTAAATCCCCATCGCCCGGGGCCGAATGAGTATCTCTAATCATAAAAACCCAAGGGTTTTCTTTAAAAGCAGCAACAGGTCCAGCGTCAGGTCCCCCTTTTATTTAAAGCGGTTCCTCCGGTTGAGATTTGTCTTCTTTAAAAAAAAAGAGCTGGCTTTGGACATGTTCTTAAAACAGAACAATCTTTGTTGTTTCTTTCAGATCCGAAGGCTCTTAAAGAATGTGGAGTGGAGCTGAGGAATATTGGTGATTTCGTTAACTTCCTCCAGCTCATGCTGAACACCATCAGAGTCATTCAGCAATCTACCTGAGCGGCCCCCGTCCAAAAGTAAATACAACCAACCCGAAGGTTATTACCGAAAAATGGTTTTTAAAAAAAAACGCCGTCTGTGCTTTCTTTACCGGTTTCTGGACTGAGCTTTCTTCATTAAAAGTCGTTAAGAGATCCAGGATATGGTTGGGGCCTGTCGGAAGAGCTGAAGCCTGGGCATGGCAGTAACCCAGGGGTGGAAGGAGCGGCAAAATGGGCAACGGTGGGAACAAAACAAAGAACAACAATAACAATACCGAGAGGATTTTGTTGGACAGTGTGGAGGGAGGATTAGACCGAAAACTATACGCTCGGGAGGAAAAAGGTGTGAAACGTCGTATTTTTAAAAAAAAAATAATAGGAAGCGCTATGTTGCATCGTATGTTTGTAAAAATGGCAGTGACTGAATGTTAAACTGATAAACTTTTCAACGGCTTTCTTGTGTCACTTTTTTAACAGTTGAAAATTGTGTATTAATGGAACAGTTTATTAATGAGTGGTTTTCACTACTTCGGTACATGTGACAACGGTAAATCAAATTGTCACGTGTATTTTACAGTGATACTGTACAGTAAAATACAGTGAAAAAGCTTCCACTTGTCACCTTGACCCGGTGCCATTTTGAATAGTTTAATAAAAACTGATATAGCTTAAAGTTTGTTTTTGAATGCACAATGTGAGATTTTGAGGGGGGGTGCAGAAGCTGCAAATATTAGTTAATTATGAAATGAAATAAAATGGTTTAACATGTATGACAGGTCTGCCATGGATTTTGAACAACCTCAGTTTCACAGGTTTTTATTCTTATTGAATATCTGTAAAAAAAAAATTTGAGAGATGTTTGACTTTAAGTTGTACTGTGAATGTGAAGTGTTAGTTTAAAGTCAGAACAAATTATATATCTCATTAAACTAACTATAACTACTGATGAGAAAAACATATTGTAAGCAAACGTTTTAAAGGTTCACTGGGTCTCAGTAAAACTGTCTTATTGTCATATGCAAGCTTATCATACATATGTATAACAATTCTATTGTGCAAAAACTTGCAATCATTCTGAGTGTTTTGATACTGTAATTCTTGGCAATTTGCATTAAATATTTTTAATCAGTAATCATTGTAAAAACTACTATGGTCTGATTTTTGTATTGCATTTTTATACCTTAGCTGGGGTTTTGGTGCCAGTGAGGCAATTCCATCATCATTATTTGTTGACTTCATTAAGACAAATTTTGAGAGTTCAGGAACAAGATTCTGTGCTAGAACAACTGTGCCTGGCTGAGGTGAAATCCATGCTGGAGGATCCGCGCAGGGACCAAGAACGGGATAGGCCATATCAGTGCTGGAGTGACCGTGTTAGAGTAGAGGACAGTTCTTTCAGAAAGGGGTTTTCATTAACGGGGCTTTGTAGACAGCAGTTCTTATTGTCAGGCAGTCACCAGAAAGCAGTCTTCATCAAGCAGATGAAAGATGAAAGTTGTTCCAGGACGAAGACCATGGGGAAGAGTTCCCTAACACCTCTCTCACATTCCTGGACCTCTCTGTCTCCATCTCGGGCAACCACCTAGAAACCAATATCCATTTCATGCCCACCGACTCCCACAGCTACCTAGAATACACCTCCTCCCACCCACCTTCCTGCAAAAATGCCATCCCCTACTCCCAATTCCTTCGCCTCTACTGCATCTACTCCCAGGATGAGGCATTCCACTCCCGTACATCTCAGATGTCCTTGTTTTTCAAGGACCGCAACGTTCCCC
This sequence comes from Rhincodon typus, assembly GCF_021869965.1. NCBI lineage: Eukaryota > Metazoa > Chordata > Chondrichthyes > Orectolobiformes > Rhincodontidae > Rhincodon > Rhincodon typus. Next base: position 47,119,634 of record NC_063332.1, on the reverse strand, counting down.
CCCCTCAGTGGTCGAGAACGTCCTCCACCGTGTCTCCCACATTTCCCGCAACTCATCCCTCACACCCCGTCCCCGCAATAACAACCAAAAAAGAATCCCCCTCGTCCTCACGTACCACCCCACCAACCTCCGGATCCAACGCATCATCCTCCGACACTTCCGCGATCTGCAATCCGACCCCACCACCCTTATCTGCTTTCCGGAGGGACCACTCTCTCCGTGACTCCCTTGTCCGCTCCACACTCCCCTCCAGCCCCACCACACCTGGCACTTTTCCCTGCAACCGCAGGAAGTGCTACACCTGCCCCCACACCTCCTCCCTCACCCCCATCCCAGGCCCCAAGAAGACTTTCCACATCAAGCAGATGTTCACCTGCACATCTGCCAATGTGGCATACTGCATCCGTTGTGGCCGCCTCTACATCGGGGAAACCAAGCGGAGGCTTGGGGACCGCTTTGCAGAACGCCTACGCTTGGTTCGCAATAAACAACTGCACCTCCCAGTCGCAAACCATTTCAACTCCCCCTCCATTCCTCAGCCAACATGTCCATCCTGGGCCTCCTGCAGTGCCACAACGATGCCACCCGAAGGTTGCAGGAACAGCAACTCATATTCCGCTTGGGAACCCTGCAGCCCAATGGTATCAATGTGGATTTCAAAATCTCCCCTCCCCGTACCGCATCCCAAAACCAGCCCAGCTCGTCCCCGCCTCCCTAACCTGTTCTTCATCCCACCTATCCCCTCCTCCCACCTGAAGCCGCACCCCCATTTCCTACCTACTAACCTCATCCCGCCCCCTTGACCTGTCCGTCCTCCCTGGACTGACCTATCTCCTCCCTACCTCCCCACCTACACTCACGTTTACTGGCTCCATCCCCACCTCTTTGACCTGTCTGTTTCCTCTCCACCTATCTTCTCCGCCATCCATCTTCTATCCGCCTCCCCCTCTCTCCCTATTTATTTCAGAACCCCCTTCCCCTCTCCCATTTCTGATGAAGGGTCTAGGCCTGAAACGTCAGCCTTCCTGCTCCTATGATGCTGCTTGGCCTGCTGTGTTCATCCAGCTCTACACCTTGTTATCTCAGATTCTCCAGCATCTGTAGTTCCTACTATCTCTGCATATAACCCAGTCTGTCCCAAACAGCCTTCTCCTGGTTCGGTTGCAGCCCATGGTTTCTTGAGTCCAAAGGTTCAGTAAATTTAATCCAATGTAATTTCCACAACTTCTGTCTTCATAAGGTTTTAGTCCAGGGTATGTTCATAAACTGATGGGGATTTTTGCCCCATCTTACAAATCTGCAACACAAGTAGTCAGAAACAGTGAAATAGATTCCGACCCCACCACCAAAGACATCTTTCCCTCCCCACCTTTATCTGCTTTCCGGAGGGACAACTCTCTCCGTGACTCCCTTGTCCGCTCCACACTCCCCTCCAGCTCCACCACACCCGGCACTTTTCCCTGCAACCGCAGGAAGTGCTACACCTGCCCCCATACCTCCTCCCTCACCCCCATCCCAGGCCCCAAGAAGACTTTCCACATCAAGCAGATGTTCACCTGCACATCTGCCAATGTGGTATACTGCATCCGCTGTACCCGGTGTGGCTTCCTCTACATCGGGGAAACCAAGCGGAGACTCGGGGACCGCTTTGCAGAACACCTGCGCTCGGTTCGCAACGAACAACTGCACCTCCCAGTCGCGAACCATTTCAACTCCCCCTCCCATTCCTCAGACGACATGTCCATCCTGGGCCTCCTGCAGTGCCACAACGATGCCACCCGAAGGTTGCAGGAACAGCAACTCATATTCCGCTTGGGAACCCTGCAGCCCAATGGTATCAATGTGGATTTCACAAGTTTCAAAATCTCCCCTCCCCCCACCGCATCCCAAAACCAGTCCAACTCGTCCCTGCCTCCCTAACCTGTTCTTCCTCCCACCTATCCCCTCCTCCCACCCCAAGCCGCACCTCCATCTCCTACCGACCAACCTCATCCCGCCCCCTTGACCTGTCCGTCCTCCCTGGACTGACCTATCCCCTTCCTAACTCCCTACCTACACTCACCTTTCCTGGCCCCATCCCCGCCTCTTCGACCTGTTTGTTTCCTCTCCACCTATCCTCTCCTCTATCCCTCTTCTATCCGCCTCCCACTCTCTCCCTATTTATTTCAAAACCCCCTTCCCCTCCCCCTTTTCTGATGAAGGGTCTAGGCCCGAAACGTCAGCCTCTCTGCTCCTATGATGCTGCTTGGCCTGCTGTGTTCATCCAGCCCTGCACCTTGTTGTCTCGGATTCTCCAGCATCTGCAGTTCCTACTATCTCTGATTGTTTTCATCTGTGTGTGCTAAAGGATTGCGAGGCAAGTTACCATAGAAACATTAAACATTATCGCCTCTGCTGCTGGGAATATAAAAGATGATAGAAGTCGTGCGGAAAGGCTCATTTCAACGTAAACAAAACACAAACCAATGCATCTATTCTGTCCTCGACCAGAAGAATCAGGAATAATTTGAAACCGGAGTTTAAAACACATTGGTCTCTGCTACATTCACTCACCCCGGGATATAGTGAGGATCCGGAGTCATCAACAGGGGGCTTCGTTTTGGAGGGTACACGGTTGCCATCCGGCAGGAAGCAGCGGGTCTGTGCAGCGCCTTGCTTTACCGAGTGTCCGGGAGCTCCGTCTCTCCCCGCGGGAGCCTGTCACTGCTGGCTCCGGGAGCCCCTTGGGGCCGGTCTCACTGGGGCTTGAGTTGGGGGGGGGGTGCCTGAGGAGCAGGGTGGGGGGCACGGGCACCGCCCACATCTATTCCAAACGGCCACTGGATCCCGGAGAAACAAAAGAGGGTGTTCAATGAGAGATAGTAGGAACTGCAGATGCTGGAGAATCTGAGATAACAAAGTGTAGAGCTGGATGAACACAGCAGGCCAAGCAGCATCAGAGGAGCAGGAAGGCTGACGTTTCGGGCCCAGACAATGACCTCTGTCATAGGAGACCTCTCCCGCGTCAGAAACATTTAACCCTCCTCCCCAGCTCTGCCATTGCATTTGCCATGAATGGTCTCTTTTACTTCAAAATATTCTTTATTCGTAAAAAGTATCATTATATAATTACACATTGTCACAAACGCTTCTGTACAGAAGCATATCAAGGAAACAGACATTGGAGTTTGACTCTATCCAACAAACAAAGGCACCTCTTACTTGAGAAAGACTATACTCGCATGCATTTGAGGCACTCTCTCATACAAACTACGTTCAGACTTTCCTCTGAAGCTTACTTCTTTGACCAAATCGTCAGTCACCCTCCATGCATCACCTTCTTTGTCACGTTGATGAATTATGTTTGATAACTTTTCCGTGTAGCACCTTGGGACTTTTTCTTCTTTAACAGCTCCAGATGCAATTTGTTTGATAATATGACCTATGATTTTATAATTTGATGGCTTAAAAAAGCTACATTGCTGTTGGTTGTTAACTTGTTACAATTAGCAACATTTTACACAAATAATTTTAAGATATTCATTTCAGAAATTAAAATACTCATTTTAGAATGTTTAAAACACTTTGTAACATTATGTTTCCACCATCTATGAGCGATATATTTCAGTATCCTCAGCCATTTATTCTACATTTCTATATACTTCAAAACAACTTAAAAGCAGGGTGGTAATGGCCTAGTGGTATTATTGTTGGACTGTTAATCCAGAGACCCAAGTAATGTTCTGGGTATTTGGGTTTGAGTCCTGTCACAGCAGATGGTGGTTGGGAAGTCAATAAAATCTGGAATTAAGAGTCTATTGGTGACCATGAAACCATTGTCGATTGTTGAGAAATATCCAAAGATTAGACAAGGGAGAGCCAATGGATGTTATCTACTTGCAGAGGGCCTTTGACAAGGTGCTGTACAGGAGGCTGCTAAGTAAGATAAGGGTCCACGGTGTTAGAGACAAGGTGCTAGCATGGATAGAAGATTGGCTGTCTGGCAGAAAGCAGAGAGTGGGGATAAAAAGATCCTTCTCAGGATGGCAGCCGGTGACTAGAGGAGTTCTGCAAGGATCGGTGTTGGGTCCACAACTTTTCATTCATACATTAATGATCTAGATGAAGGAACTGAGTTTGCTAAGTTTGCCGATGATACAAAGATAGGTGGAGGGACAGGTAGTATTGAGGAGGTGGAGGGGCTGCAGCAGGATTTAGACGGATTAGGAGAGTGGGCAAAGAAGTGGCAGATGGGATACAATGTGGGAAAGTGTGAGGGCATGCACTTTGGTAGGAAGAATAGAGGCATAGACTATTTTCTAAATGGGGAGAAAATTCAGAAATCTGAAGTGCAAAGAGTCCTAGTCCAGGATTCATTTAAGGTAAATTTGCAGGTTTAGTCGGTAGTTAGGAAGGCAAATACAATGTTGGCATTTATTTTGAGAGGACTAGAATATGAAAGCAGGGAAGTACTTCTAAGACTTTATAAAGCTCTGGTCAGATCACATTTAGAATATTGTGAGCAACTGTGGGCATCAGGAAGGATGTACTGGCCCTCGAGTGGGTCCAGAGGAGGTTCATGAGAATGATCCCTGGAATGAAAAGCTTAACATATGAGGAACATTTGAGGACTCTGGGTCCATACTCAATGGAGTTTAGAAGGATGAGGGAGGATTTAATTGAAACTTACAGAATACTGAAATGCCTGGATAGAGTGGATGTTGGCAAGATGTTTCCATTAGCAGGAGAGGCTAGAATCCGAGGGGACAGCTTTACAGTAAAGGAAAGACCCTTTAGAATGGAGATGAGGAGAAACACCTTCAACCAAAGAGTGGTGAATCTATGGAATTCATTGCCACAGAAGGCTGTGGAGGCCAGGTCATTGAGAATATTTAATACAGAGATGGTTCGGTTTTTGATTTGTAAGGGGATCAAAGGTTATGGGGAGAAGGTGAGCGAATGGGGTTGAGAAACTTATCAGCCATGATTAAATGGCAGAGCAGATTCGATGGGCCAATAACCTAAATTCTGCTCCTATTCTTGTGACTTGAGTGCAACATACTTTGAGGAATCATGAAGATGTAGAAAAAGTGTTGTATAAATGCAGAGATAGTAGGAACTGCCGATGCTGGAGAACCTGAGATAACAAGGTGTAGAGCTGGATGAACACAGGAGGCCAAGCAGCACCAGAGGAGCAGGAAAGCTGATGTTCCGAAGAAGGGTCCAGACCCGAAACGTCAGCTTTCCTGCTCCTTTGATGCTGCTTGGCCTGCTGTGTTCATCCAGCTCTACACCTTGTATAAATGCATATTGTTTTTCAAGAACATGTGCACAATTTTTTGGAGAAAAATTCTTAAATTGTGGAGGCTATTTTCCCTGGAGCGTTGGAGGCTGAGGGTAACCTTGTGGAGATTTATAAAATCATGAGGGGTATGGATAGGGTAAATAGGCAAGGTCTTTTCCCCGGGGTGTGGGAGTCCAAAACAAGACGGCATAGGTTTAAAGTGTGATGGAAAAGATATAAAAGGGTCCTAAGGGGTAACTCTTTCACACTGAGGGTGGTACATGAATGGAATGAGCTCCCAGAGGAGTTGATGGAGGCTGGTATGATTACAACATTTAAAAGGATGGATATGTGAATAGGAAGGGTTTAGAGGGATATGGGCCAAATGCTGGCAAATGGGACTAGCTTAATTTAGAATATCTGGTTGGCATGGACAGGTTGGACTGAAGGATCTGTTTCTGTGCTGTATATCTTTATGACTCCATGACTCTATTTCTATTTTTGAGTGTGTTCCTTAGTTTGTTTAAGCAATTGTTCATCATTGAGAACGAATAAACTACCACAGAGATGTACCAATTATGCATCATTAGGCTGTGCTTGCTGCTTTTTGTTTAAAATTTAATGAAATGAATCCTAGCAGTACAGTCTGATTTTCCTTAGCTATACAATTGCTATTTACAAAGTTTGGCAAGGCCCAGCTTCCAAACATCCGATCACCCAGGAGTTGACCCAGCTGCATGTTTTTTGTGAATTAGATTAATTAGAAGATTATTTATTATTGGAAACTGGGATCCTCCACAGAACTGAAGTGCTAGAAATATCCAAAGTGCCAGGGGTCATCCAGGGGTAAATGGAGTTTGGTGAATCAGGGAGACTCAAGTTTTTTGAGGAATAAATTAAGGGCTAATTTCAAACTGAAGTCTAGTCTATTCTTTGATTTAGCAAGAACTACAAGTTGCTCTTTTAATTGGGTGCAGCTTTAAAACAGGAATTTATAGGTACTTGGCTGAAGCTAGTTAATTTTTTTAGACAACCAATTTATTCCAGCTCCAGAAGCCTCTGATATAGGGCCATAAAAGGGAAGCACAAAGAGTTTTAGGAGTCCTAGGTTAAGGTCTTAAGATTAACATATAGGTTTAGGTAGCGGTTGGGAAGGCAAGTGCAATGTTAGAATTCATTTCAAGAGGACTAAAATACAAGAGCATGAATGTACTACTGAGGCTGTATAAGGCTGTGGTTTTTGGAATATTGTGAGCAGTTTTGGGCACCATATACATGGAAGGATGTGCTGGCCTTGGAGGGGTCCACAGAAGGTTCACAAGAATGATCCTTGGGATGAAGGACTTGTCATACAAGGAGAGGTTGAGGACTCTGGGTGTATACTCGATGAAGTTTAGAAGGATGAGAGGGGATCCAACTGAAACTTACAGAATACCGGGAGACCTGGATACAGTGGACGTGGAGAAGATGTTTCTAATAGAAGGAGAGACTATGACTCAAAGTCACAGCCTGTGAGTGAAGCGATGACCGTTTTAGAACTGAGATGAGGAGGAATTTCTTTAGCCAGAGATGGTGGATCTGTGGAACATTGTTACAGAAGGCTGTGGAGGCCAAGTCAATGAGTATCTTTAAGATAAAGATAGATAAGTTCTTGATTAATAAGGGGCTTAAGGGTTAAGGGGAGAAGGCAGAAGAATGGGGTTAGAAACATATTGACTATGATTAAATGGTGGAAGAAAACAGCCTAATTCTGCTCCTATGTCTTATGGTAAATCCTGAGATTGGATGTTTGAAATTGTGCTACAGGCACAGGGCAACTACTTCACAGATATTGACTTGGAAATGATCCTGCAAGATGTCAAGGACTGTGAGAGGCTCTTTGTTTGAGACTGAGGAACAGCACACCTCAAAAAGAGCAGTAAAGAAGTGGAAGGAATTTTCCATATCCATTAATGGATATCTTTGCTACAAAAAAGGACTAAAACAATATGAGAAATAGGAATTGGCTTTATTTTTGAAGATATAATAATTGATTGTCAAGGTATGCATAATACTTGAGACCAAATTCACTGCCAACATTAAATGTTCTGAGGGGGCAACAATGTTACATATGTCCTCAAAACTGCTGCAGTCCTTGTTTCAAAAGGCTCTACTATAATGTTGCCAGTGAATTCTTGAATTTTGATCAGTGGCTATAAAGGAGCGTTTACATATGTCAAAGCCATGATGGTGTGTGACTTGAAGGAAAACTTGGAAGTGATAGCATTCTTATGAGATTGCAGCCCTTGTCTATTTGGTAGTAATTGTCACAGGACTAATGTTACAAAGAGAAACTGGGGCGAATTTAAATTGAATCAGAGATAGTAGGAACTGCAGATGCTGGAGAATCCGAGACAACAAGGTGCAGGGCTGGATGAACACAGCAGGCCAAGCAGCATCATAGGAGCAGAGAGGCTGACGTTTCGGGCCTAGACCCTTCATCAGAAAAGGGGGAGGGGAACGGGGTTCCTAAATAAATAGGGAGAGAGTGGGAGGCGGATAGAAGAGGGATAGAGGAGAGGATAGGTGGAGAGGAAACAAACAGGTCGAAGAGGCGGGGATGGAGCCAGTAAAGGTGAGTGTAGGTAGGGAGTTAGGAAAGGGATAGGTCAGTCCAGGGAAGACGGACAGGTCAAGGGGGCGGGATGAGGTTGGCCGGTAGGAGATGGAGGTGCGGCTTGAGGTGGGAGGAGGGGATAGGTGGGAGGAAGAACAGGTTAGGGAGGCAGGGACGAGCTGGACTGGTTTTGGGATGCGGTAGGGGGAGGGGAGATTTTGAAACTTGTGAAATCCACATTGATACCATTGGGCTGCAGGGTTCCCAAGCGGAATATGAGTTGCTGTTCCTGCAACCTTCGGGTGGCATCATTGTGGCACTGCAGGAG
>NC_063332.1:47101103-47111347 GCF_021869965.1 Rhincodon typus | reverse complement strand
GGGAGGGGGAGTTGAAATGGTTCGCGACTGGGAGGTGCAGTTGTTTGTTGCGAACCGAGCGTAGGTGTTCTGCAAAGCGGTCCCCGAGCCTCCGCTTGGTTTCCCCGATGTAGAGGAAGCCACACCGGGTACAGCGGATGCAGTATGCCACATTGGCAGATGTGCAGGTGAACATCTGCTTGATGTGGAAAGTCTTCTTGGGGCCTGGGATGGGGGTGAGGGAGGAGGTGTAGGGGCAGCTGTAGCACTTCCTGCGGTTGCAGGGAAAAGTGCCGGGTGTGGTGGAGCTGGAGGGGAGTGTGGAGCGGACAAGGGAGTCACAGAGAGAGTTGTCCCTCCGGAAAGCAGATAAGGGTGGGGAGGGAAAGATGTCTTTGGTGGTGGGGTCGGATTGCAGATGGCGGAAGTGTCGGAGGATGATGCGTTGGATCCGGAGGTTGGTGGGGTAGTACGTGAGGACGAGGGGGATTCTTTTTTGGTTCTTATTGCGTGGACGGGGTGTGAGGGATGAGGTGCGGGAGATGTGGGAGACACGGTTGAGGGCGTTCTCGACCACTGAGGGGGGGAAGTTATGGTCCTTGAAAAACGAGGACAACTGAGATGTACGGGAGTGGAATGCCTCATCCTGGGAGCAGATGCGGCGGAGGCAAAGGAATTGGGAATAGGGGATAGCATTTTTGCAGGAAGGTGGTTGGGAGGAGGAGTATTCTAGGTAGCTGTGGGAGTCGTTGGGCTTGAAATGAATATCGGTTTCTAGGTGGTTGCCCGATATGGAGACAGAGAGGTCCAGGAAAACTTAAGGTTGGGGTGGAAGGTGTTAGTGAAGTGGATGAACTGTTTGAGCTCCTCGTGGGAGCACGAGGCGGCGCCAATACAGTCATCAATGTAACGGAGGAAGAGGTGGGGTTTAGGGCCGGTGTAGGTACGGAAGAGGGATTGTTCCACGTAACCTACAAAGAGGCAGGCGTAGCTTGGGCCCATGCGGGTACCCATGGCTACCCCCTTTGTCTGTAGGAAGTGGGAGGAATTGAAAGAGAAGTTGTTGAGTGTGAGGACGAGTTTGGCTAAGCGGATGAGGGTATCAGTGGAGCGGGACTGGTCGGGCCTGCGGGACAGGAAGAAGCGGAGGGCCTTAAGGCCATCTGCATGGGGAATGCAGGTGTAGAGGGACTGGACGTCCATGGTAAAGATGAGGTGTTGGGGACCGGGGAATTGGAAGTTCTGGAGGAGGTGGAGGGCGTAGGTGGTGTCACGGACATAGGTAGGGAGTTCCTGGACCAAGGGGGAGAAAATGGAGTCTAGATAGTTGGAGATCAGTTAGGTGGGGCAGGAGCAGGCGGAGACAATGGGTCGACCAGGGCATTCAGGTTTGTGGATTTTGGGAAGGAGATAGAAGCGGGCAGTGCAAGGTTGGGGAATGATGAGGTTGGAGGCCGTGGATGGGAGGTCACCTGAGGTGATGAGGTTGTGGATGGTTTGGGAGATGATGGTTTGGTGCTCAGGGGTGGGGTCATGATCGAGGGGGCGGTAGGAGGAGGTGTCAGAGAGTTGGCGTCTGGCCTCGGCGATGTAGAGGTAGCGTTCCCCTCATAACCATGATAGTAAGATATTGTTCGATTTATTCCTTTCCCTCTTTATTCCCATCCCTTGAGGGGCCAAAGCCTGTGTTCCTAAACCCTGGGTTTTAGATTTCAAATTTTGGAATAAAACCACAGTAAAAACATTTTTAATATGAAATTGAAGGTAGATCTAATAACAAAATATTTAAAACCTCAGAAAATTGTTTCATTATTCCCTTCACACACAAGCACTCGGGAAATTAAGGAAGACAGGAGAGGGAAGAGTTTATAACTTGTGAGTTTTGATAAATCTCGAGGTATTAAAAAATCAGATGTGAGTTAGAATTTCCCAGAGGTCAGTATCTGATAATAATCAACGAGCTGGGCCCAGTAGTTTTTCTAGAGACAAAAGAAACTGCAGATGCTGGAATCCAAGGTAGACAGACAGGAGGCTGGAAGAACACAACAGGCCAGGCAGCATCTAGAGGCAAGGAGCAGTTAATGTTTTGGGTATTACCCTTCTTCAGGAGCTTTTCTGCTTGCAGACAAGCTGGCTTCTTTCCTGCCAGCAACTTGGAGACAGATGTGGAAGATCTGAGATGTTCAGCCTGGAGTCCTCCTCTCTCTGGAGGTCAAACAGCAACAGAATTGTATACATAAACAATTCAGAAAGTTCCAAACTCCACCATGTGATAAAAGACGTATTTTAGGCACTGTTGGCCGTCATCTCAGTGGGCTAATTGGAAGGTCATTCAGCTAACAATGTAGCTTTACATCCTGCACCAGTGTTTTAATTACTAGGTGAAAAGATGACTGAAAACTTCAACACCCATTTTAACATAATGGGTTTTGACGTTTTCTTTTGGCTAGAGCTGGCTAGAGGTAGATGCCTTGTCTCCAAGCCCTTCATCAGCTTTAGCTGGAATATCTATACAATTCAGGTTGGTTCAGAAGCTGTTGAAAGTATAATCATGTAATCAGCTTCAACCATCTTCTGAATCCAGCAAGGTTCTCCATTTCTTAAAATAAAACAAACATAAAAAAAAGGAAGACAACACTGTTTTCTTTGGGATTTCTCTTTACGTTATGACACCAGGAGATATTGTTGGAGGAATCTCAGTATCTGCAGTTCTTCCAGTTAGATAGAGATGGATCCTGGGTCTGACTGAAATGCAACGTGTTTTAGGAAAACAACACAACTATTATAAATCATCAGTTTTTAATTAAGGTGCAAAGTTTACAAAGAAATTAGCAAGAAAATCAACATGGAAAATCATGATGATAAATATCCCACAGCTGAGTACCAATCTTTAAGCTTGTTTTACTTTCCATATCAAACTCTATGGTTTTTAGATTTCTTAGGATTTAGTTTCCATTGTGTTCAATTTGCCCAAGATCTGAGAAAGATCGAAGAATTCCAAGCACAGTGTAAATATCAGTTTTTGATCAGTCCATGATCTTTTATGTCGGTTTCGGGAACATCACATATCAAGCTTGCCCCCAGGTCAAATTAATGAAGTTGGTGGGATTGCTCTGTCAACCATTTGTGACCTTTAGGAAATATTCTTTAAATTATGTCATTAGTGGGTATCTTATCAAATCTCTTCAATATTAAAAAAGTACAATTTACCAAGGGGAAACTGACCGATGTACCCCCATGAAACTAATATATGGTTCTGTACAGTTTTCTTTAATTCATTTCAGATTTTTAAGATAAGGTTGTTCGCAAGTAATTTATCAGATATTCTTATTAAAATGGCCACTTTTGTGATAAACTTGTGTAGTTATACAATGTACAAAATTACCATGCTTAAAAATATCAAAGATTTTTCAAATGCTAGAGAAAACAATAAAAACTGACATTTTTAAATGTTGTCTGATCACAATTATGCAAATAGTTACGTGATAGCTAGTTCACTTGGTGACTTCTTGTTTACCATGTGTAAGGTAAGGATTTTAAAAGCTTTTCACAAGCTAGAAATAAAAAAAGTGAACGATCTCCTTCAGATATTATTGTGTCGCTCGGGGTCTCAGTTAGCAGACCGTACTGTCGAATTTGCAGGAACTAATCAGCAGAATGCTTTAAGTAAAATATTTTAATATGACAACAGGAACATAGGTTCAAACTAGTAAAAGGTCAATTTTGGATTGATGTCAAGAAATTCTTTTTCTTATGAATACCAATCTATTTAAGGAATAATCCTCCGTATAAAGAAGTGGGGTTGGCGGTGGGGGGGCGTATTATGGGGAAGCCCTGGATAAATTAAGAAACTGTTGGATGCTATGACTGGCAGATGTTAGGATTTTTCTGGGTGGATGAACTAAGTTTAGTTCAATAATCATCCTTATCTGTTAGCGTCTTGTGAACTGCCATTATGTTCAACAATGTGTTCTGCTCACTGGCATTTTAAACAACAAACAAGGAGCAAAATGTTTCCAGGTACCTTGTAGCTACACATGTTTCAATAGAATAATCAGTTTACTTTTATAATTCTAATTTGTTTTCCAAAATTATTAAATGCTCATTCTTCAAGTATTGCCATCAGTTTTAAAAAATGAGTTATAGATGTTATGGATCTTCAACAAAACCAGAAAAAAATGATGACATGAATTTTATTCAGACCGTGATATCAATAGATGCTAATTACAGATTGTTCAAATGCCTTTTGGATTCCTGTTTGGTGGTAAAGCAGGCCTGGCTGAGCTGGAAGAAGGCCCTAAACGAGAATAGGATCCTGTGCCGCTCGTAATGGCTTGATATGCAGAATCATCCTCCTCATTCCCTGACAGGACTGCATTTCGTAACTTGGGCATTTCTGCAAAGGGCAGGTAAGCTTCACCTGAAACCACGTAATAATAAAAATGTTAGGAAACATGAATGTTTTGAATGTCCATATTTTGGGTGGAAAGTCTCGCATTCTAGCAGTGTAAACAGGAAATCTGTGTGCCTCCGGACCAAATGTTTCTAATCACTTATTTTCATAGTCAGAAACTTGTAAGATTTTGGCATTTCCAACTTGCACTGCCAATAGATAAGGTCCATGTTGACAGCATGAACTCCAAAATTACATCTACTGTATCATTAAAACAAACCGTTATACTTGTGACTGATGTTATATGTAACTGACATTTTATGTATTATGGAACAAAACATAATTACATTTCTACTTATCCACAGACATTCCCCATTTGCATAGGAGGTTGTATAATGAAAGATCCTCAACATTTACAGTGTCCTCGAAATGGGTTCTGGGATCGGTGTGAATAGGGCAAACGGTTGTGTAGAAACACAAGCGATCTGAGCAATTAATTCCAAAATCAACCAATCGGAACAAAGCTTTACAGGGATGGCACATCCAGTCATGCAGGGTGGTGGACCATAAAACAAACGATGAGAGGAGAAGACACCATGAACATCCCCATCCTAATCCGTGAAGACCGGCAATTGAGTGTAAACATCAAAGCTGAAACATTTTCAACCAGTGTCAGTCAGGTATGTTGAGTAATTGAACATGTCAAGCAGGCACCTTCTCACCAAGAATCTGCTAATCTTTGTTCAGGTATTTCAAAAGGAAAGGTGTAAGTAAAGTGAGTATTAGTTCTCTAGAGAATGAGAATGGGAAGCTAATAACAGATAAAAGGAAATGGTGGGTGAAACTAACAAACATTTTGTTTCTGTGTTCACTATGGAGGATACAAACAACATTCCAATAATAACAGAAGATCAGAGGGTAGAAGCGAGAGAGGAACCTGGTGAAATTACAATCATGAGGCAAGAGGCACTAAGCAAACTGATGGAACTGTGAGCTGAACAAGTCTAAGTTCAGATGGATTTTACTGTAGGATCTTGGCTGGAGCAGGCCCTTTTCTGGAATGTTAGCAGCGGCAGGAGCAGATCCTTCCTGGAGGTCAGCAGCTGAGGTTCCTATGGTGGTCCCTGGAGGCGGCAGCAGCAGCAACATAAGTTAGAATAAGGCACCAGCAGCTTCAGCACTGGCTGCATTGCTGAAACCATCCCAATATGGACTCGCGGCAGTGACAATGTCAGTGGAGGAAGGATGGCACTGAAGAAGGGTGACATGGTTCTGATGGTAGTGGCCCAGCTCTAGGCCATGCTGTACCTGGGTACCAGATGGTGGAGGCGGTGGCATTTCAGCTGCAGCAGCATGTGAGGACTTGGCACCTGAGTGTTCATGACCAGGGGATGGACTTTGTGGCTTTGTTTATCTTGCAGTGAGGACTCATGGTAGAGGTGGGGGAGTGGCCTGGAGATTTCCTTTCCTTTTGGCTGTTTCTTTTATTTCTGCTTCTGTTCTTAATCTTGTTTTTTGTATACTATGATGGCGCTGGAGAATGGCCACTTTGGACACTTTCACTGTACCCCTGTACTCGAGTACACGTGACCATAAAATCTAAATCTAAATCTAAAAGAGGTTGCTGATGAGGTCGTAGATTTGTTGGTATCAATTTTCCAAGATTCCCTAGATTCAGGAAAGGTTCCATAAGATTGGAAGGTATCAAATATAACTCCTCTTTTCAAGAAAGAGGAGTCAGTAATAGGAAACTATTGGCCCTTTAGCCTAATGTCTGTCATGGGGAAGGTATCAGAATCAATATTAAAAAGAATATAGCTGTATATTTAGGAAAAAACAAAAGGTAATCAGGAAGGGTCAGCATGGTTTCATCAGAGAGAGATCATGATTAACCAATGGTAGATGCAGGTTCAGTTACAACATTTAAAAGACATTTGGACAGGTACATGAATAGGAAGGGTTTAGAGGGATATGGGCCAAATGCAGGCAAATGGGACTAGTTTAGTTTGGGAAATCTGGTTGGCGTGAACGAGTTGGACCAAAGGGTCTGTTTCCCTGCTGTATAACTCTACGACGGTATTTATTGGAGTTCTTTAGAGAAGTGGCATGTTCTGTGGATAAAAGGAACCAAGTAGACAGACTGTGGCAGAGTATGCATAAATTGGTCTTTGTCTGATTGGCAGGATGGGATAAGAAGAGTCCCACAGGGGTCTGTGCTAGCTCAACCTTTTACAATTTACAACATTGATTTTGACAGAGGGAGGGAAAGCATGTTAGCTAAGTTTGCAGACAAGTCCAAGGTAGGTAGCAAAGTATTTTGTGAAGATGACATAAATAAGTTGCAGATAGACATAGATAGGTTACGTGAGCGGGCAAAAATCTGGCAGCTGGAGTATAACATTGGAAAATCTTTGGAAGATATGAAGTTGTTGACTTTGGCAGGAAGAATAAAAAAGAAGAATATTATTTAAATGGAGAATGGCTTCAGAATTCGCAGTGCAAAGAGATTTAGGCGTTCCACTGCATGAGTCACAAAAGGCTAGTATACAGGTACAGTGCATGGTCAAGAAAGAATGTCATTCTTTATTATAAGAAGAATTTGACACAAAAGTAAGGACCACATTTTGAATACTGTGTGCAGTTCTTGTTTCCTTATTTAAGGAAGAATGTAAGTGCATTTTATGTGGTTCAGAGGAGATTTTCTTGATTGATTCCTGGAATTAGTGGGCTTTTGAATGAGGAAAGGTTGGACAGGTTGAATTTAGATGAGTGAGGGCTAATTTGATTGAAGCGTATAACATCCTGGATGGTCTTGACATGATGGACATAGAAAAAACTTTTTCCTCTTGTGAGTAAGTCCAGAACTAGTGAACACTGTTTTAAAATTAGGGGATGCTCTTTCACGAAAGATGGGTTTGTGGGGAGATTAAATAATAGGTGGAGATGGAACCTTGAGAGAGAGAACAGCATTGGAGAGACAAAGGGATGGATATTGGTGAGCTGGGGGAAAAGAAAAAGTACTAATGGGGACCATTAGTGGGCGAAAATGATTTGGCTGTTATGACAGCATGCCATGTGACAGCAACAGCTGGTTTGTGTTGTCACTTTATGAAAGAAAAATTTCTAGCAGCTGATGAGGAGACAATGTTCTTACCAGCGTGATCAGCAGAATTAAGTTAAAGCCTTTGGTAATTCTTAAATGTAAAATCATGCCAAAAACCATATTCCTGGAGGAGTTTTTATGCAGGGCCATGACAACGGTTGGATGTACGAAAATGATGCCAATCTTTGGATTAATAAAGTATGGAGTATTAATAAAGTATGTGTCCCAATGGGCTTTTTAAAGAATACAGCCTATTTGCGTGGAATATGTTCAAATATCACATAGTCAATGAGATCAAGAAGTGCCTGCAAAGAAAGAACATTAATACGACAGTTATATGAGGGGGACCTATAACATTCATAATTCAACCTTTGGGTTCATGCCTCACTAAGCCAACCAAGGATCAGGATCACGGCAAATGGAACTGGAGGATGAAGGACAGGAAAAACATGTTCATAAAATGTGAAAAATTAGCACACTGCTCTGCTTAATGTTACAAGTGGTTTCATTATCAAATAATGACAAGCTATTAGTGCACAAAGAGTCTTTAGATCATTAACAAAGCTCTGAATATCTGAACTTATATTCTGAATATATGTTTGGTGGGTGGAGAGGAGGATGAGGAGTTGAGATTCTGAAACCAAAAGTTCTAAATCTGATCCAGAGTGGGATATTTATGATTATTCATTGGTAAAGTGACTTAATAAATTCAATGATATCTTTTGCATCAGTTGGCAAAGGCAATGAAAGTGATATCTTTAGTGCACTGTGATTGTGGTTAATCTTTGTATACTTCATTCATTAAACTATCCCATATTACTTTTATTTATTATTATTCAGTCATGGGATGTGGGAATCGCTGGCTAGCCAGCTCTATCGTCCTGCCCTGGTTGCCCTTGAGAAGGTGGTGAGCTGTCTTCTTGAACCGCTGCAGTCCACCTGGGGAAGTGTTGGAAATTCTCAGCCCATCTGGCAGCATCTGTGGAGAGAGAATCAGAGATCAAGAACCATTAGAACTAGTGCAGAGCACAGATCTGCAGTGTTGGTTACATTTCTCTGTCCACAGATGCTGCCTGACCTGAGGAATTTTTCCAGCATTTCCTATTTCTTTTTCAGATATTCAACATCTGCAGTACTTCACTATCCAATAATTCCCTCCATATTGGACATTTGTAAGTGTTGTTAGTTTCAATTAAAAATGAGAAAATATCTATCATTCATTGCAAATTTTAATTTTTCTGATATCAAAGCTCACTTGTATGGATTGAAATAGCACATTAGTACAGGTGAATTGATTGATACTAATTTACTGCAAGATTTTTCCATTTTTAAACTGAGAAATGAAAACTAGGAGCCATGTACCAATAGAATTCATCACTGTTAGTTCAAGATATTCTCATTTGTACACAGGATTGATGTCTATTGTGGGTGTGAGATTCAACTCTTTTGGGTGTTACCTTTTGGATATTGTATAGGCTGACTTTGTGATATAAACAGAGATAGTAAGAACTGCAGATGCTGGAGTCAGAGATGCTGGAGCTGGAGGAACACAGCAGGTCAGGCAGCATCAGAGGGGTCGGAAAGTCGAAGTTTCGGGTTGGGACCCTTCTTCAGAGTTCAGAACTGAGTTCAGAGCTCCACACTGTGTTTATATTACAAAGTCAACAATCACATTGTGTGTAATTTTCTGACAAAGCCATGGTTGTAAATTTATCATAGCAAATCTTGCGTTTTTGATGGGTTTTCTAAATAGATTCATGGAGTACAAAAGCCACACTGTTTTGCTAAACTTAAACAAAACCATTCAACCCCACCACAACTATAGTTTCCAATTCTGAGCACTTGAAGAATGTGAGAGGGAAGTTTAAAAGTAGAGAATAAAGAGGCACAGAAACAGAAGTAGTATCATGGCTCATGATATCTCGCCATGGTCCTGGTCTTCAATCTGTTGAGACAGATACTCAGTACAATGTGAGAACAAATATGGGCAATTACAATGTCACCTTCTTACCATATGGGAGCCCAGCTTCTTTTCTATATGCTTCTGTTTCGAAGAATGTTTGATGTTGTTCCCAATGTTTATCACAGGCTGCACAGAGGAAATTAGAATCAAAACTTTGGCACGTGCAACCTGTGTAAAGAGCATATAGATTAAAACACAGATTAAATCAATGCTATGGTACTTTTTCTGGTAGATATTTTTATGCTAAAATATTGTTAGAACTTTAGACTTGTATTATTAAATATAGTTGGAATGTTGTTGTTGCAGAGCACTGTCATATATTTTTCTGAGTTGTGGGAAGATTCTCTTAATTTCTCATTCTTTACTGAACACCACTGATGGACTGTAGTTGCACAAAATGAGGGTTACATGAAGCAAGGAGATGTATAGATTGGAATATATACCCATGGAAAACCTTTAGTACATGTCAATCGCTATATTTTACTCAAATAATCTCATTAACTACCTACCACACCCTTATGGGTATTGTGCACCTAGACAAGAAGTGTCACTCTGTAGATACCCTGCATGGTTCCTGACATTTGCTCCAGACTATGCTTACTTTAGTTTATCTATTTTCTCACATTCTATTAATTTAAGTGATTCTAATGATGGAACAGTGCAATCTATTTTTTCTATGAAGGACCGTTAACTGACTCATGGTGTAGATACTCCTTAGAAATCTCATCCAAACCTACTGATAATAGATAACAAGGTGTAGAGCTGGATGAACACAGCAGGCCAAGCAGCATCAGAGGAGCAGGAAA
>NC_063332.1:47075845-47100703 GCF_021869965.1 Rhincodon typus | reverse complement strand
TCAGCTTTCCTGCTCCTCTGATGCTGCTTGGCCTGCTGTGTTCATCCAGCTCTACACCTTGTTATCTCAGATTCTCCAGCATCGGCAGTTCCCACTATCTATTGATAATAGAAGATGTTTCACATGTTGACCTACCCCCAACTTTGCAACTGTGGCTTCCACCAGTATTGTGTTCTTCATGGTTATGTTTACAACGACATTTAGCTCTCCAGGTGCTTGGGTCAAAATTTCTTCGTTTTCTCAGCCAGAATTCACCGACATCTTCAGGACGGGAAGGGATGAAGGCATAAGCTCTACATTGGCAGCCAGCAACTGCACAGGGCACTCGAACACTTGTACCTGTTGCAAAGGAGTAAGGAGAACTCATCAACACAGCAAACTGCAGGAGGCCATCTTTCAAATTGATAAGATTCATCCTCAAAATCGGGAACTTCTGGTCCCGACTTGCACAGAGTGCAGCTCAGAAACTCAAGCAGAGCAGGCAGTACTATATACTCTGTTTGTAGTGTTCCTGATTTCCTAGCCATTGCCAGAAGAATTGGGCAGGCTGAATTCCATGCCTGATTCTCTGAGCTGCTTTCTTGTTGAGTCAACAAGAACAACGGTAGATGCTGAAGATCTGAAATAAAAACAGAAACTCAGCAGATCTGGTAGCATTTGTGGAGAGAGAAAAACAAAGTTAATGTTTCAAGTAGAAAACACAACAAATGAACAGAACTGGTAGGGAAGCAAGGGTCAAATAAGAGTGAGGAACTGCAAGTAATTAGTACCAATAAACAAAGCATGCTGAAGAAAATAATGTGATTAAAAGCATCCTAGGCAAAGTAGCTCTAAAGAAAGTGGTTGCATTGATTATGGCCTTCTGATATTTCCTAGATTCCAGACCAGGCCCAGTGGATTCAAAGTTAGCAAATATAATTCCATTATTCAAGAAAAGATGGACAGAGAAAATAGGGAATAACTAGGGCCAAAAGTCTGACAAAGGTCATTCAGGAAAATGTTGCAATTCATTACAAAGGAAATGATAACAGGATGCTTAAAAAAGTCACGGCACAATTGGCAATGTCAACATGGTTTTATAAAAATGAAGATAACAAGATGTAGAGCTGGATGAACACAGCAGGCCACGCAGCATCAGAGGAGCAGGAAAGCTGACGTTTCGGGTCTCGACCCTTCTTCGGAAAATGTCAGACCCGAAACGTCAGCTTTCCTGCTCCTTTGATGCTGTCTAGCCTGCTGTGTTCATCCAGCCCTACGCCTTGTTATCTCAGACTCCAGCATCGGCAGTTCCTACTACCCCGTTAGTAAAAATGAAGTTGTGTTTGACTCAGAATTATTTGAGTTCTTGAAGGTATAATTAGCAGAATGAATAAAGGAAAACCAATGTATACTGGTCCACATTGATCCTGAGAGCATCCCTCCAAGTCCCATCCCCCCAACTTGACCCTATCCCTGTAACCCTGCATTTCCCACAGCACCTACCCTGCCTATCCCTAGACACTATAGGCAATTCACCATGGCCAATCCACCTAACCTACACATCCTTAGACTGTGGGGAGGAAACCCACAAAGACACAAGGAGAGTGTGCAAACTCTATACAGACGGTTGCCTGAGGTTGGGATCAAACCCAGGTCAAAGGTGCTGTGAGGCAGCAGTGCTAACCACTGAGCCACTGTGCTGCCCAATATGGCCTTCCCCTTTTCCTATTTCTTATATTCTTATCTTCAGCTTTGAATTGTAATGAACTTAATCTAGGAGTAAGACATGAATGAATAAATCAGACTGCTATCCTTGTAATTGGGATAAAATTTAAATGTGATTCCTGCTATAACTAAATACAGAAGGAAAATTTTCATTTATCCTTTCAAGTTCTTCCTTCTAGGATCCATGTATGATTGTTCCATCAAACTCTTCCTTACTCATTAGCTGTTGAATCTCTATTTTGGAGAATACAATCTTCCCATCCCTAGCTCCTTTGAAATAAGTGAATATTTCTCTGACCTACTGAAATATAAATGGTTTAATTATAACTGCTATGCTGAGATCTGTAGGGATTACTAATTAACCATTAGATTTGCGTCAAAGAAGCAGAATTTAGGTAATCTGTGCCAGCTTATTTTTACATTCAATTAATTGACCTTCTGTCTCCCTAGTGCCAATTGACAAGGCTCAAGAGAGGAGTGTGATGGAATAGTCTCCGCTTGCCTGGAAGGATGCAGCTCCAAAGCATTCAAGAAGTTTGACACTATTCAATGGAAAACAACCCATCTGATTGGCACCTCATCCACCATCTTCAACATTCACTCCATCCACCACTCAAGTTCAGTGACCGCAGTATGTACTGTCTACAGAATCACTGCAACAACTCACCAAGCCTCCTTCAATACACCTTCCGAACCCATTGTCTCTTCCACCTATACTTTTTTAATTCATTCACGGGATGAGGGCATCACTGGTTAGGCCAACATTTATTGCCCATCCCTAATTGCCCAGAGGCCAGTTAAGAGTCAATCACATTGCTGTGGGTCAACAGTCACATGTAGGCCAGACCAAGTAAGGCTAGTAGTTTCCTTCCATAATGATATAAATATTTCAGACAGTTTTTCTTGTGACAATCGACAATGGTTTCATGATCATCATTAAATTCTTAATTCCAGCTTTTTATTGAATTCAAATTTCACCGTTTGCTATGATAGAATTCAAAACCATATCCCAAGAACATTACCTGGGTCTCTGGATTAACAGTCCAGCAACATTGCCTCCAGACTATTACCTCCTTTCCTATCGCCTCCACCTTGGAGGACAAGGGCAGCAGATGCTTGGGGCTATTTTTCTGCTCTAAGTTGCACATCACCCTGGCTTGGAAATCTATCACTGTTGCTTATTCTCACTTTGTCAAAATTGAGGAACTCCCTTCCTAACTGGACTGTGAGTGTCCCTACATCAAAAAGTCCACAGCATTTCAAGAGGGGAGCACATAACCACTGCCTCCAGGGAAATTAGGGACAGGCAATAAATTCTAGCTCAACCAGCAATGCCTTGATCACATGAACTAATAAGCAAAATCAACAATAATCAATTCAGAAAAAAAGAAATTCAGTTCATACCAGTAAACCGTCCGTGTTCAGCGAGGAGGTGTCCACAAAAACATTTGGACTTTACTCCAACTCTGATGCAGTCCCAGTTGTATTCAGGGCATCGCCATCCAATATAGATCCCTTTCAAAGCAACGTTTTGCATTGGTTACAAATATAACAGCTGAACAATCTGCGTCACTTACAGTGTAGGTGATGAAAATCCCTTAAAGTAAGGCTAAAATGTTCCCAAGTTCTGCTGAAAGGTGAGAAAGGTAAAGAGGAATTCATGCACAAACACACTGGAAAATAAGATGTCTCTCTTTTACATGACCAAATGCATGATTAATACTTGCCAAAATGCAAGCCTAATGTTGTACTTCCTGGTTAAAGTCACCCTCCAGCTATACTGACCAAATATGTGTATTAAGCAAACCTTTTGGACAGAAACCTTCACTACCAATGTGATTTTCTATCTTTACATGAAGAGAAAGATTTACTTTGTACAGTATAAGCATCAAAATTGAAACATGTTTATTAAGTTCACAATGTTCTAAGTGTAGCATTCAAAAATCTTTGCCCCAATGGCCTTTCTAATCTTGAGCCCCCAACGTAGTGGCAATAGTGAACATTTTACATTGCTAAGTGAATACTTAAGAATGCCTAAGTTCATTTCATGTAGAGCATTTATAAATTGCACAAGGAACAGGTCTCATTTCATCTGTTGGAAATTAAACCCAGAGCTTTAAAATTAAAGGACAATGTGCAATCTTAAACAACCAACTCTGTTAAACTGTTATTGACATTCTTACACTGACTTTAAAAAAATCCAACCCCCTGTCTCCTAAAATGGAAGAAAAAATACCGAAGATGCCACAGGTCACTGGACTTAATCAATTAATTATTACATTCCCCTCACATTCTCATTATACTGTATGGACTTGAGCCTAAGGAAGTGACTTACTTGGGCACAATTCTTGTCACATGTCTACTTTGCTGTTGGGATGTTCAAACTAATGACAGACATTTAGCAAGACCCAGAGAGAAGAGAAATTTATTCTTCTCTCCCAACAAGGTAACTCAAATAGCATAATTCCCAGGCTAAACTGCACTTTCCCTTTAAGAGGTGCAGACTACCATATAAGGTAGTAGCATTATATGCAGCCACTTATCAGCCCATGTAGCACATAAGCAAGTGTAGGCTAACCACGTATCACAGCAAACACAGCCTTGCTAGTATCACCCACATCCACAGAACAAATAATAAGAATTAAATTCACCTGTTTGAAGAGCATCCAGCGCTGCTTCTTTCTCAGGATCAAATAGTTCCTTTACCCGTGTCCCAAATTCTTCTCTATGCATTGCTTTGGCAACAGAGACAAGCTCAGCCTTTTTGGCTGGAACTATGGGTTTTACTGTATATCCTGTAAAAGATAATCACAGGAAACCTCATAGTAGATAAATATATTTTTTTCCAATTACTTTTACACTGCTATTGGAAAATGTTACAGTTTTTCCTTTCTGGTTAACAGAGAAACATAGAGAATAGGAGCAGGAGCAGGTCATTCAGTATTTTGAGCCTGCTCCGTCATTCATTATGATCATGGCTGATCATCTAACTCACTGTACCTGCCTTTCCCCTATGTCCTTTGATCCCATTAGCCCCAAATGCTACATCCAACTCCTTCTTGAAATTACAATGTTTTGGCCTCAACTACTTATTGTGGTAGAGAATTCCACAGGCTCACCACTTTTTGGGTTAAGAAATTTCTGTTCATTTCAGTCTAAAATTTACCCCATATTCTTAGACTATGACCCCTGGTCTGGACTCCTTTATCATTAGGCATATTCTTTCTGCATCTACCCTATACAGTCCTAACAGAAATTTGTAAGTTTATAAGATCATCCCCTCATTCTTCTAAGCACCAGTGAATATAATCCTAACCTATTCAACCTCTCCTTATGTCAGTCCTGCTATTCCAGGAGTCAGTTTAGTAAATCTTTGTTGCATGCCCTCTATAGAAAGAACATCCTTCCTCAGATAAGGAGAGCAGAACTGAACATAATATTCAAGGTGTGGTCTCATCAAATACAATTGCAGCAAGATTTTCTTGCTCCTGCACTTATATACTCTCACAATGAAGGTTAACATTACATTTATCCACTTTCCCACCTGCTACACCTGCATGCAGTGACCTTCAGTGACCTTAGGTCTCATTACACATTATCCTCTCTCAGTTTATAGCCATTCAGATAATAATCTGCCTTCTTGCTGCCAAAGTGGATAACCTCACATTTATCCACATTATACTACATCTGCCATGCATTTGCCACTCACTCAGCTTGTTCAAATCACATTGTAGCAACTCTGTCGTGCCATCCGCTTTGTGTCATCTGCAAATTTGGAGATATTACATTTATTTCCCTCTATCCAAATCATAAATATATATTGTGAATAGCTGTGAACTTAGCACTGAACCCTGGCAGTAACCTGCCAGGAAATTTCAGAAAAAGACTGGCGCCAACCAGGTTTCTATCCATCTCATACACTAACCCCTAACCCAATTCACTTTAATTTTACATTTAATTTAATCTCTTTTGAGATATTTTGTCAAAAAAACTTCTAAATAAACCACTGGCACCCTCTCATCAACTCTACCAGTTATATTCTCAAAGAATTCCAGTAGCTATGTCAAGCATAGTTTCCCTTTTGTAAATCTATGCTGACTCTGTCTGATTCTGCCATTGTTTTCCAAATGCTCAGCTATCAATTCTTCTATAATAGAATCTAGCAATTTCCCCACTGACTGATCTATAATTCCTGGTTTTCTCTCTGGCTCAGTTCTTAAATAGCGGGGTTGCATTAGCTACCCTCCAAGCTGTAGGAACTATTCCAGAGTCAATAGAATCTTGGAAGCTGAGTGCCAATTACTGAATGTAAGGGACCTACATTTGTCTTCGCTATTTCTATGGCCATTAAGTACTCCAGATGTTGATTATCAGGACCTGGGAACTTAACTGCCTTCAACTTCATCAATTTCCCAACGCCATTCTCCAAATAATATTTTCCTTCAACACCTCCCTCTCACTGAACCCTGTGTTCCCTAACATTGCTGGTATGTTATTTGTGTCCTCATTTGTGAACACAGAGCCAAAGTATTTATTTTAGTTGGTCAGCCATTTTTTTGTTCCCCTTTAGAAATTCCCTGTTCCTGGGAGTTTATATACAACCCCTGATAATGTTTTTTGGCCCTTGGTGTTCCTTAGGTACACCCATAGAGATACCACATTGTCAGAACTGATATCCTTCCTCACTATGGCACTAACTTCCTCTTTAACCAGTAATGCAACTCCACTGCCTTTTCCTCTGTCCTTCCTCAATCTCCCTGGCCCTACACTCATCCCTGCAACATCTGGATAACAAGGACACTTACATCAGACTCCAATTTATTGACTTTAGCTCCGCCTTCAACACCATAGTTACAACCAACCTCATCTCCAAACCCAGAGACCACGGACTCTGCTCCTCCCTCTGCAACTGGATCCTTGACTTTCTAAGCCGCAGACTGCAATCAGTAAAGATCAACAACAATACCTCCTCCACAATAGTTCTCAACACCGGTGCCCCACAAGGCTGTGTACTCAGCCCCCTACTGTCTCCTTATACACTCACATCCGTGTGGCCAAATTTAGCACTAACTCCATTTACAAATTTGTTACTGACACCAACGTTGTGGGTCAGATCTCAAGCAACTCCGAGCACAGGAAAGAGATAGAAAGCTTAGTGGAAAGTTGTAAAGACAACAATCTCTCCCTCAGTGTCAGCAAAATAAAGGAGCTGGTCATTGACTTCAGGAAGCACAGTGGAGGACATGTCCCTGTCTATATCAATGGTGCTGAGGTGGACGCGACCAAGAGTTTCAAGTTCCTAGGAGTAAATATCACCATCAATCTGTCCTGGTCCATCCACGTCGACACTACAGTCAAGAAAACACATCAACACCTCTACTTCCTCAGAAGACTATGGAAATTTGGGATGTCCACAATGACTCTAACCAATTTTTATAGATGCACTGTGAAGGGTAGCCTCTGAAGGTAGTTATGATGACGAAAGTGGCACGTGACAACAAATATGATCGGGTTAAAGTGATTGATTAAAGTGGCATGTGACAGCAAATGCTGTCATGCCTGTGTGAGTCATGCTGTGTTAGAGAGGTACAATAAGTGAATACTCTGTAAAGAAAACATCTGTTTGTCATAGCAGGGGCAGATAACTGTAAGAATGCTGTATAAACAAGCTCCACACACAAGTATCTGTTGTATCTGTTGCAATACTGTATAAAAAGCCACGTCTACTCACTGTATGCAGCTTAAGCTCAAAGATGTACTAAGAAGTGCTTTCAATAAAGACAACTTTTAAGACTTCTACCTAGTCTCCATCTCACTCCTGTTCACAGGGGGATGGGGGCAAACAAACCCAACATGCACCACAGAAAGCATCCCTTCCATACATCCAGAGCAACTGCTCTGCCCAAGACCACAAGAAATTACAGACAGTTGTGAACACAGCTCAGTCCATCATGAAAACCAACTTTTCTTCCATTGACTTTGTCTACCCTTCCTGCTGCCTCGGGAAAGCAGCCAACATAATCAAAGAATCCTCCCACCCAGGTTATATTCTCTTCCACCCTCTTCCATTGGGCAACAGATACAAAAGTTTGAAAACACATACCAACAGATTCAAAAACAGCTTCTATCCCACTGTTATCAGACTTATGTTAACTCTCATATATTAGAGTTGATCTTTCTCTGCACCTTCTGTGTAGCTGTAACACTATATTCTACATTCTGTTCTATTACCCTGATGTACTTATGTAAGATATGATTTGTCTGGTTAGCATATAAAACAATACTTTTCACTGTATCTTGGTACATGTGACAATAATAAATCAAATCAAATGCTGAATATCCCTGGATATTCAGTTCCCATTCTTGGTCATCCTGCAGCCATGTCTCTAAATATCCTGACTATATTACAACCATTTTCATCTCTTTGCAAGATTAATTCACCCATTTTATTCCCAATGCTCCACAAAGCCTTCAGGCTTGTTTTTTAAACAATTACTTGCCCTGTTATTTTTCACTGTGTCTCTGTTTGATCCTGGCCCTTGGTTTCTCTACCTATCACTTTTTTTATTTCCCCTTTCTGTCTTTTGTTCTTGTTCTTGATCACTCCTCCTCTGAGTCCTTACATAGGTTTCTATCTTCTTGCCATTTTAGTTTAAAGTCTTCCCAACCACTCTAGAAAATATTCCCCCTTAGACAGCAGTCCTGGTCCCGCCCAGGTATAAGCTGTCCAGTTTGTACTGGTCCCACCTCCCCCAGGATCGGGACCAAAGCCCCAGGAATTTGAAACTCTCCCCCTTGCACCATCTCTTCAGCCACATATTCATCTGATATATCCTGGATTTTTATCCTGATTAGCATGTGGTACTGATAGTAATCCTGAGATCACTACCTTTGAGGTTCTACTTTTCAGCTTACTTCCTAACTCCCTATATTCTGCAGGCAACATGGAGGTAGAGGCCCAGTCACCTCTTGTCCTGAAAAAAAACTTTTGGGTAAGTGGGTTCCTCCTTGGGATGGGTGCCTCTTGGCACCACCCTGTATCCATGTGAGGAAGGGGTACCAGGAGTGAAGTCAAAGTGCATTCTCCATTGTTGTCTGGCTTTGGTGCTGAGCACTAATAGCTAGAGAGATGGGGTGTAGGTCTGGAGACATACTCAGGAGGCTCTCAGACTTCTTGACTTGGCTGTCCATGGCAGCTACCAAACTGTTCACAGAAGCAACTTGATGCACAAATACCTGAGGCAGCACAGTCCCAACCACATTGCTGCAGGCCTGCAACATTTATATCGGCTTCACCAGTGCTCCTGCTGCTCCTGTGTCTGTTGTGCAGGTCAATAAAGTCACCAAGTGCCCACACTCTGGGCTCTCCTCCTGCCTCAGGCTCAGGAGGTGCTTGGTCTCTGGCAGCCCTCTGAATGCCAGCAAAGTGTGCCATTTCTTCCTCAACCAGATGTGGGAATGTGGCAGTGAAGTGTTTACCATCAGGTGCTCCTGACTGTAATCTCGTGACAATACCCACTGGGGGGTCAGTGTCAGAGATGCTGTGTGGAGTGGGGGGAGGGTACAGGAAGCAGCCTTCTACAGAGATAGCTTCCTCAAATGGTGAGGAGGGGATGTGCTGCAGTGAGAGAGTACGGGGATCCCAGTGGTACCTGCAGGAGGCAAAGAGACCATGCATCATGACCAAGGGGTGTACGTTGTGGTATAATAATAACAATAATACATTGACAGTGATGGTAATGAGAGAGCAGCACAACAATGAACAACATCTCTTACTTGGCTGCTGGGACCTGGTTGTTGCAGTATCTTCACAGAACCGGTGCCTGTTCTCACCACTAAGGGCCAGGATCCTCCCCTCTTCATAGGAGGTGAGGAGGCGAACATGGGGCACCACCACCCATCCTGGCTTTATAAGCTCTATTACAGGCAGTTTTCTCCTGGAATGAGAAAGGGAAGGAGTGAGTGAGAGGAAAGTTGCTGATTCAGTGTTGTGAGTGAACAGATAGCACAGAGGCCATGTCACTTAATTCACCAGGAGGTTTGGGTGGGAGAGGGCAACTGAGGAAAGGTGTTGCATGTAACAGTGAGAGAACTACAGCATGAATTTTGGTGGGAGGCAGGTGCAGTATTAGTGTGTGTGAGCAATAGCACAGGGAAGATGGTGGCACTCATCCTGACGGAGCAGAGAAGGCAAAAATGGGCCATTAGTGACAACACACTGACTCAAGTGGCAACCTCAGGTCGGCAGGGTCTGGTGTTGTGGCCTTCTCTGGCAATCATGGGGAAGTGCACATCCCTTCTCTGCACTACCCTGTTCACCAGGACCTGCAGGTCTCCGTCCACAAGGTGCCAATTTTGCTATCTCCAAGGCAAATGTCCCCAAGCTATGCAGGCCTGCTGTGAACCTCCAGTACATGATTGGGTGCACAATGGTCTTTTAAATATGGTGCCATTGCCAGTTTGTTACAGAAACATATTCAAAAACAAGGAGTAACATCCAGGCACTTGCAGTAACATCCAGAGAAAGGACTTGCTCTCTTTGGAAGTGAGGCGAAAACTGCCAAAAACTAATGAGCTCTGAGAGAAAACTGACTGTGAACCAATAACATTCAATGACTATAACATCCACTATGACTGACTGCATCCAAAAAATGATACCCAACACTGACCTTGGGTTCAAGAACCTCATACCTTAAAGGCAACGAAAGGAGTCTAAACTGTATATTCTTTTATTTTCCTTTATATTGTACTCACACTTTGTGAGTGAGTGCGTGTGTGTGTGTGTGTGTGTGTGTGGAGATGCACATGACTGCACAAAGGTCACAATTGAAATTTCATTTTCATGATTTTTCTCATGTTTAAGGGGTAATAAATTGACAAATAATAAAATTTGAATCAAGAAAACCTTGTTGATTGGCTTCCTTAGTACTCATACTAGCACATTGTCAGCCACATTTTTAATTGGAGAGAGGCATAGCCTTGTGCAAGAAAGAACATATACTTTTGTTTGAACAGAGGGGAGCCAGTTCACTCCTCAGCTGATCGTAACACACTGAGCAACTTTGATGGACAGCTGATTTTCTCCTGCAGCCTAAATAGACAGCCTGTGCTCACATAGCCGAATGCCTTGGATAGACTAACGAGAGCAATATACAGTGGTCCCCTTTGTTCATGGCATTTCCTTTACAGCTGCTGGACTGAGAAAATCATGTTAATTCTAGATCTTCCAGTTCTGAAACCATGTTGGAATTCAGGGTGGATACATCCAGTCAGGCTCTACAGTCTCACAAGGGCAAATATGTTTTCCACAACAGTCTGCCAGGAGATGTGTTGATAGTTGTTGCAATTGTTATAGTCATCCTTGTGCCTGTACAAGGTCACAATCTTTGCATCACATGTATTCTGAGACACTGCCCCTCTCTCCTCAGGGACAGAGACAGTTGTGTAGGTGCTGCAGGAGCTTTGGTTGCCTGCAAGCTGGTCAAAAGCTTTACTTAATTCCTCACTGTGGTTTCAATATTCAGCTCTGTCAGGCAGACTTTCTATGGTGTCTGGAGCTTCCTTTGTGACAGTGTTCTCCCTAGAGTACAACTCCACCTCTTCAACTATTTATTGCAGTTGGTGATGACCCCCACTGTCTTTGTTTTTATTAGAGCTGTTTTGTTTGTCACCTTTTTGATAGGTTCATACCTATCACTTGCATTCTGTGTCAAAGGACATCTGGATATTCTGGTAAAGCTGTAGCCAGTAGTCAATGGTTGCATTTTATTCGACTTTCTTAATGCATTTAGACTCTTCTCTGTCAGCGATTTCATGTAATTAATTAGAACACGTTGCTTGGCTTCAATTATAAGTTCCATCTCATGGGAGAACTTACATTTGTCCTAATTTTATTCTTTTTGCTTGACACCACAGATGTGGGCTTCTGGTGGAATTCACCAGATAAATTTCAATAGCACACATCTTAGCTGTTTTTTGTTTTATTAGGCTGGGGAATGGTGATATCAGTTCTAATATGCTAACAGTTGAAATTAGATTAGTCAATTTTTAAATGTGTATATTAAAAAAGGCCATAAACATTCTGAAACTTTAACAAAGAAGTCTGCACTGGAGTTGCTGTGAACAATAATTCCAGCCTCCACTGTGCACTACATTGCATGTTGCAATAGCATGATAGAAGATTGTATATTAAAGAGGCTGTCCTGGTAACATCAGTAGGAGCTAAAACTACTCCAGCATACAATTAACAGGGTTATCCTTGAGTGATGGAACTTCTGAATAACTAAGGAGTCACACACACATCAGCAGGTTTCAGTTCTCAAGGAGGGAGGAAGCAAAATATATCTGTCCAAAAATTACTAAGGTTGGGCTGCATTTGCATTGCCTCCTTAGATTCTCACAAGCAACAAACCTCTTTATAAACAGGAAATTTAACTTGAAATTCCTGACAATTGGTACTTTAAGACTTCTGTGATCTGTGCTTCAGCATGGGAATGTTTATCATGTAAATATTCCTGGAGTTAAACCAGAGGCAACAAAATAGAAAGCTAAACTTTCCACATTTCTATTTCCAATGGCAGATATGCATTAATTATTTAAGCTTTCTTATCTTTAGAGGCTTTTTATCCCCACAAAAGAAAACATTAGAACTTACTCTGTGACATTACACATCTGCCCGCACAATTAATTAAACAGGTTCCTGTGCTAAGGTTCCATTTCTCCTGCTCTGTCAATATTTTGCTTGCTGTTTGGTTTTGAACTTGATTGAAGATGGTAGCTCTGAATTTCCATGGTTACAAACTCAACTCCTGTCACATTTTTGCTGGAGGTTCTACCACACTCCCGTTAAAAAGGCAAGAGACCAGCACAACCCACATGAAAGTTTTGAGTCAGCAAATATAGCCCCAAATCATTGCCTTTTCTCTTTTATAACATAATGTGCTGCCAACCTGAAGTGATAACAAAAGTGACTCTTACAGTATTTTTCACATTACCTTTTGGAACAAGCATGGTGTTTTGTTGCTGGGCTTGTGATGGCTGATATGGGACCACAGCCTGGCTAGCTCCAGATCTGTTGTCTGCCTTGTTTCGTGGTACGATCTGGTTGGACTCATGACCTGCAGCTTGTGGGGCAAAACTGGCCTTTTTTGCCTTTTGCTTTCCCGAGCCTTGTCCTGAAGACATTGTATCTGGGGGTTTCACCCGTACTCAGCCACTGCAGCCGGATACTGAAATAAAGACAATTGAAATTAAATTTCCATTATGTGAAGATTATTCAGAAAATCATTTGATTTCATATTTTTGCTTCATCAGTAAACATGCCATCACTTTTAAACTTTAAGATTCTGTAACATTGTGAAGTGCTACCTGACTGGAAATGTAAGCATGTGAGGTGACGTTGTGTGTCAGTTGCACAGTAACCAGGAAACAGTTACACTGTCAACAACAACACAGACAGCAATCAGTGGTAAGACACACGTGGGGACCACTGGCACCCATATAGTGAAGAAGCAAAGCAAGTATTATGTGCAGAAGTGGTAGCAGTTTACTGTTTGGTTTAAGATACACACCGATGTTAGAGAATACAACACAAAAAAAACTTATTGGGAGCCTATCCAATACTGATGTGGGCTAATTAAGGAAATATTGCATGGATTTATTAAAAACAAATAATTTCTTTTAGTTTGTTGAGATTAAAAAAAGTGTTGATGAGGCTATTACAATTGATGTGGTGCACATGCGCTACCAAAAAGCATTTGTTAAAGTGTCACATAATCATTTTGCAAAGTTGATGCCCAGGGAATAAAGAGGACAGTAGGTGGCAGCATAGGAGACAAGAAAATGTGTTAAACGGTTGCTTTTTGTACCAGCAGAAGTATTCAGTCAGGTTCCCAGGGGTCTGTAATAGAGCTTTTCTTTGTATATATTTTGGAGCCTGCAAACTCAATTTCAAAATGTGCAGATGATACAACACTTGGAATTATTGCAAACTGTGAGGAGGATAGGGTTAGACCTCCAGAGAGGGTAGACAAGTGAGTGGGATGGGTGAATAATTGGCAAATAAAAATTAATGCAGGTAAATGTGAAATAGTACACTTGGTCATTAGGAGTAATTTGGTCAACTGGAACACTGGCAATCGAATAAAGTGAGGTTTCGGCTAGTAAGGAGAGTCAATGGGCATAGAGATTGTTGGAATACTAGCCTGCAACAGCCTACAGTTTATTATGAACTTAGGAGGTATACTTATTATGCTCATCTCCACATTTCTGTATATATTCTGTTTGAAACAAACCTTTTTGAAGATGTCCTCCAGTTATTCATTTAAGAAACACTGCCTATGCTGCATTCAAAGAATCTAAAATTTGGTTTCAGCAGCCACTCTTCAAATATCTGAATAGTATAACGTATTCGATTATAGCCGTGTAATTGGGTGTGATTTGAGTGAGTTAAAACCTCGCTCCTATGATCTCAAAAATGTGTTTAGATTCAAGAAGTTGCTCCATTAAATTGAACTTTCTCCATCTGATTTCCTCTTGGAAATAGAGGCAAGGAGATTTTATTGCTGCCTTAGTGGGAAAACATCCTTCTTAGTGAGGAAGTGTCACTCAACCCGAAACGTTAACTCTGATTTCTCCCCACAGATGCTGCCAGACCTGCTAAGTTTTTCCAGCAATTTCTGTTTTTGTTACTTCTTACTTTTCTCCTTTTTAGGGAATTAACTTCATATGTAACCCATGGTGAGTTTATATTACAATTCCATACAGGCATACATGAATTGGCCATGATCGTAATAAAGGATTACACTGGATGGGTTGAATGGCCTGTTCCTTTTCCTATATTCGATGTGTGCATAGTCACACAAACACGTGCTTCAGGACATCAGTGCAATCCTATTTCATTTGAGGGACTGTGGCTAAATGTTTCAATGTATTCAGTACTCACCACGAGATCAACAAACAGAACATACACAAATGAGGGACTACATTAACCCAGCAGTGGGTAATTATATTGCATTATTGATGTTTGTTGCAGAAGACTGGGGTATATCAGCAAGGCTACCCAATAACTCGCTTGGTAAGGGAACTGCCTGGCTTGCAATCCAGTTCCCATATCCAGATCCTCCTCTATGCTGCGTTACCTCCAGTGTCACTGAAGGCTTCACTGTCCGATTACAGCCTTGCAATTCAAGTTAAATTAGGAAGTTTACCTAGTTTTTGTTGTGATACCTTCTTGCAGTGTTAGTAAAAGCTTCCTTAATTGGTGCCAAGCTACTAGCTCGCTGAGTGGGCCAGCAGCCCCAGGAGGCAAATCACTACCCTTAAATGGTCAATAGTCCTGGCAGCTCAATTGGCTGCTGCTGGTTAGATCCTATTCGGGATGTACTGCCCATTTTGTTGGGTTGGGGTCCACTTTCGGTCCCAGCAAGGGGATAACCACAGGGGAATGGAGAAATTAATTCAATTGTGTCAGACTTAGAATTTAATACAGCATTGAATTTTGTACAATTGCATAATTTGAAAACTGAAATGGAAATGTCGAACCTAGAATCTATACCCACTTTTGACATAAATAAACTGGCACATGTCATGCTCTACGCTAGTGATATTGTCTGCTGAAATTAATTGTTCATTTAACATATTACAATTTTGACTGATCAGCATGAAATTATGACAATTCGTTTTTACTAAATGATGTAACTTTCTGGTGTGGTACAGTTTTTGTATTAAAACTTGTGGGGAGCTTTCTGAAATCTATTTTTTATCTTAAAGAGACTGCATTGAATAATCTATTCTGTTTGCACAAGCATTCTCAGTCTACAAATTTGAGTAGCTTATAGTATAAGTATATGAGGATGAAAAGATGTAAGGACAGTACACCTAAATATGAATCTGCTAAGTTAAGATAATGTATGATAATATATAGTAAAGGAAATCATGAACTTTTTAAATTGTGCTATACTTTTGCCATAAAGTGCTGACAGTCTATGAGTGACCAGGCATTAAACCTGATTTCCAATGAGGAATCGACACATTGACCCTGACTGAAAGTATATGGGGCCTTCGTGAGACCACACCTGGAGTATTGTGTGCAGTTTTGGTCTCCTTAACTAAGGAAGGATGTTCTGGCAGTGGAGGGAGGACTACAAAGGTTTACCAGACTGATTCCTGGGTTGACAGGACTGATGTATGAAAGGAGATAGGATTGGTTGACTTAGTGGCAGGAAGCAGAGGGTGATGGTGAAAGGGTGTTTTTGTCCTTGGAAGCCTGTGTCCAGTGGCATGCAACAGGGTTCGGTGCTGGGTCCTTTGCTGTTTGTTGATCGAGATGTGAATTAAGGAGGCATGGACCAGGGTTAGCCAGGTGGACCTCATAGAATATGAGTTTCCTGTTTGGAGCTGATTTCCAATCAGGGAGCCCTAGCTGACAGATATAAACAGGAGTGTCAGAGGTTCTGTTCACTCTGCAAGCTGGCTCTGAGGAAGCTGGACCAGTATCAACTACTATACATGCATAAACAAAGGGTGACTTGCTCACAGGATACCAGACTCTGTGGATTTATTTCAGACATGGGCCAAATGCAGGCAGATGGGACTAGCTTAGTTTGGGAACATGGTGGCATGGACTGGTTGGACTGAAGTGTCTGTTTCCCAGCTGTATGACTCTATGACACGAAATCAGTGGTGTGGTATACAGTGAGGAGGAAAGCCTTAGTTACATGATGATATAAATAGGCTGGTTAGATTGGCTGAACATTGGCAAATGAGATTTAATTCTGAAAAGTGTGAGGCGATGCATTTTGGCAGGACTAACAATACAAAGAAGTACACGTTGAATGGTAAGATGTTAGAAAGTACAGAGGATTGGCAGGACCTTGGTGTGCATGTCTATAGATCCTTGAAGGCAGCAGGATGGGTAGATAAGGTGACTAAGAAGAATAATGGATACTTTTAGTTCATGGCATTGAATACAAGAACAAGGAGGGCTATATAATGTTAGTCAGGCCACAGCTGGGACACTATGTACATTTCTGGTGTCCACACTATAGGAAGGAAGTGATGCACTAGAGACGGTGCAGTGGAGATTCACCAGGATGTTGCCTGGGCTGGAGCAATTCAGCTAGATAGGCTTGGAGTTATTTTCTTTATAGTGGACAAGATTGACTGCTGAGGGATTGATAAGTAAAGGGCACAGTTTTAAAGTAAGAAGCAGGAGGTTTAGAGGGGATTTGAGGAAAACATTTTTCACCCAGAGGGTTATGGGTATCTGGAACTCACTGCTGGAAAGGATGGTAGAGGCAGAAACCCTCAAGATATTTAAGAATTAGATGAGCATTTGCAATGCCATAGTATACTCGAAAATAGAATTAGAAGTGATGGATGTTTGATTATGGGCAGAAGAGTCTCTTTCCTGTAAAACTCTATGACTATGACTCTAGACCCTCTATATTTCATGACAATTCTTTGTGACCTTGATTTCTCGCTAGTGACTCTTCAATCTTTTTCCTGTGCTTACTGAGACAAAGCATTTGCGAATGGAATTATTTCATTGCAAAAACATTTGTAAAGTTCAGCTTCTGTAAGGTTAATTTTTATTTGATGTCAAAGGCTTCTCCTTTTTGCTTAACACAGAAACCTAATTTTAACCTGTCTTTGGACTTGTGCTTTTCTCCACTCTGTACGATTAGGATGTAAGCTAACATTTCAAGATTGACTTAGTTTAGTTATAATCACATAATTAAAGTATATTCATTGAGCAATCTAACATTATACTATTCTGCTTAGAGCCATTGAGTCACACAGTACAGGTCATTTAGCCCACTGAGTCTGCGCCAACCCATCCACACTAATCGTGCGTTCCAGCACATGGCCCATAGCATAAAATGTTATGACATTTCAAGTGCTCATCTATTCAATTTTTGGAGGTTGTGAGGACTCCTAGCTCTACTATCCTTCTAGGCCGTGCTATCCTTCTAGGCCGTGCATTCCAGATTCCCACTGCCCTCTCAATGAAAAACATTTTCCTCAAATCCCCTCTAAACCTCCTGCCCTTCACCTTAAAATTATACCTTTCATTATTGACCCATCAACTGAGATGAACTGTACTTGGCTTAAGTATAGCCAATGCAGTTCTTAATTCTGTAACATCATGTGATTGTGTTTATTTTCATTTGACAAAGAGATGCATCATGGGAATGCAAACAGGATGAAGACAATAACTTAATGACTTGAGTTACACCCTAAATATAAAACCATTTCATTGGCCTGGACTACGTAAGGATGTGGTTGAATTTTGCCGGACATGTCATACATATCAGGTAATTGGCAGCAATAAAATCAGCACCCTTAATATCTATTCCCACATTTAAGGAACATTTTACAAGGGTCTTAATTGATTTCATAGGACCCCTACCTAAAACAAAAAGTGGCAATCAGCATTTGTTGACCATAATGGATGTGTCGACTAGTCTTCCAGAGACCATTCCATTGCACAGTATCACAACTAAAAGGATTGTAGAAGAGTTACACAATTTTTTTTTTACCAGATACGGATGAACCACACAGATACAATCAGATCAAGGGCCAAATTTTATGTCAAAGTTATTCAAGTAAGTTATGGATAGTTTAGGAATAAAACAATTCAAATTAATTGAATAGCATCCAGAATCATGGTGAGCATTAAAACAGTGGTATTAAACTTTAAAGACCACATTGAGAGCGCATAGTCAAGACTATGCAGCGGATTGGGATAAAAGAATTCTATCTGTAGTTTTTGCAATTAGGGATGCACCAAATGAATCTAACAAATTCATCCATTTGAATTAGATTTTGGGCATGAAGTAAGAGGACCACTGAAATTAATTAAGAAGAAATTGGTGAGTCAGAGTTAAGAGACCATACATTTGGACCATACGTCAAATTTTAGGGGAAGAATAAATAGAGCAGATAAGTGTGATGAAACACGAAGCAGACAAGAAATCAAAAAATTGCTAGTGGAGACAAAGTGTTGGTGTTATGTCCAGTGGTATGCGGACCTTTAAAAGCATGGTTTAGTGGCACTTATCAAATTTAAAGGAAATTGAGTGAGTTGAGTTATTTGATAAGAATGCCATAAAGAAAGAAATCTCACAGAGTGTGTCATGTGAATATCCTCAAAAGGTATTTTGATAGAGAAGGAAAGCGAAAGAAGAATGTGTTACTGGTTACAACACAATGAGGAACGAAGTTCAGATGATTCTGAGGAAAGGTCACTTGACCCAAAATGTTAATTCTGATTTCTCTCCACAGATGCTGCCAGACCTGCTGAGCTTTTCCAGCAACTTCTGTTTTTGTTTTGGATGATTCTGAATCGGACATTCCTCAAATTAAATTGGACAATGAGGAAGTTCTCAAAAATTGGGATAAGCTATTGAGTTACCTT
The DNA here is from genome assembly GCF_021869965.1 of Rhincodon typus. Taxonomy (NCBI): domain Eukaryota; kingdom Metazoa; phylum Chordata; class Chondrichthyes; order Orectolobiformes; family Rhincodontidae; genus Rhincodon; species Rhincodon typus. The sequence goes on along the minus strand of NC_063332.1, from coordinate 47,081,580 downwards.
CCAGAGGAAAATTGAAATGACCTGAAAGAATTACTACAATCACATGGGGAGATATGTGGGAATAAGCTGGGAAGTACTAATCTAATTATGCATTATGTTGATATAGAAAATGCTGTTCCAATTAAGCAACATCCTTATAGACTTAAACATCTACATTTGGCACAGGTCAAAAGGAGATTGAATGCATGCTCAAAGACAATATAATCGAAGTGAGTTACAAAGCCTGATTCACATCATACTCCAGGTTTGGAAGACTATATTGAGAAGATGGGACAAGCAACTTACATTTTTAAGTTGGACTTACTCAGAGTATATTGGCAGGTACCTTTATCCGAAAGAGCAAAGACGGTATTGGCTTTCATGACATCAAACAGACTGTACCAGTTTAAAGTCATGCCATTTAGTATGAAAAAATGTGACAGCCACATTTCAAAGACTAATGAATAGTGTCATTTTGGGATTACCCAATTGTATGGTGTACATTGATGACCTGGTGATTTTCAGTCACACATAGAAGGAACATTTGCAGTATCTAATGGAATTGCTTGATTGGGAGGTAGGCTGTTGATAAACCCAGCTAAGATTGAGTTTGCAAAAGCACAAGTCACATTCCTGGGCCATGTTATTGGACATGAACAGATGGCCCCATAGGATGTGTAAACAATAGTTATTGGGGAGTTTACCATACCATCGACGAAGAGGGTAGTACTATAATTTTTGGGTTTGAGTGTCTTTTATTGTAAATTCATAACAAATTTTAGCAGAGTGGTTGCTCTACTGACTGACTTATTGAAGAGGTGCTGAGAGTTTCAGTGGATGGCAGACTGTCTGAAGGCATTTGACAATCTGAAAGCTGTGTTAACCACTGCCCCAGTGCTAGCCACACCTAATTATGCAAAGCTATTCAAGGTAGCTATCAAAGTGAGTGAAGTGGGTCTCAGTGCTGTACTCTTGCAAGAACATGATGAGAAGATAGAAAAACCTATTGGGTTTTTTTCCAGAAAACTGAATAATTATTAACAGAAATATTCCATGAGTGAGAAGGAAACCCTGAGCTTGATATTGGCATTGTAACATCTCAACATTTATAATGCCAATAATACGTCTGAGACAATTGTATATACTGATCCTAACTCCCTAAAGTTTTTGGAGAAATTTAAGGACAAAAATTCCAGTCTATTTAGATGGAGTTTATTATTGCAGCCATTCAATTTGAAAATTATACATGTGGCAGGATGAGAAAATGTAATTGCCAATGCATTGTTCACAACTTTGATGAAGAAAGACAGAGGCATTTGGTGGAGAAAAAAACTGGAGTGAAATAGACTATAGTTGTGAATGTTTGCATGCTTAAAGTCAATATAATATATATGTATTGTGTACTAATAGTGTAAAACAATGGATTTTAAAAAATGATGCCATCTCTGTATATTGACGGCTTTTACTTAAGGGGCAAGGTGTGATGATACCATAGCTTTAAGAGGCGTCCTAGTTTCTTTTAGAGAGAGATTGGGTGATAGGTACCGAGCAGTCTATGAAAATATAAACAACTTGTGAAGCCTTGGGTTTTTTTAAAAAGTTGGAACAATAGAATCAGCCTGAATGGGTGTGGTCAAACTCCCACAGAACAACTCTAGTTCTGAGGAAGGTCACTGGACCCGAAATGTTAACTCTGATTTTTTCTTCACAGATGCTGCCAGACCTGCTGAGTTTTGCTAGCTATTTCTGTTTTTATTCCCACATAACCAGAAGTTTTAGTTTAGCTTTCAGCAGGGGTCTGGAAGAAGTGAAAGCCAGTTTTTGTCTCTCTCTCGGTTACAGCCATAGGCTGAGGGTTCTTTGTCTGCTATGGGAGTTGCATGCGAAACAATCTGTGTTCCGAATTTGGCTTGTGCCATGGATGTATTTATGGGATGTTACAATATTGAAACAGCTAATTACTAACAGTTAATGTATCTATTATTCTGTTAAGTTTTCCAATAGAGTTGTTATTCCAATTCCTTCTTTCTTTTCTTGTATTTTAGCTATAGTGGATGAATAAAGTATGTTTCGCTTTAAATCTCGTAATTTGACCAATTGCATCTGGAATGTAATCCTTTACATTTACCTTTAAAATAAGAAAAGTTTAGGGTCTAGACTATCTTCTGAATATTTTGAGGGGGGTTGGTCTGGTTCATTACACTGCTATTTTGGTCAAAGTCTCAAATGAACAAATTAATGTTGGGATTGATATATAAGACCTCTAAAACGTATAACTCCTTCCCATGAGCAATATTTATACCATAACAATCAATTGCCTCAGCAGTTCCACATTGACTGGGCTATATTTATATTTAAAAATACATGCTTAGCTTGTATACCACAGACAGCTTTCTAGGAATCTACATATTGTTAAATGCTAGATGTTCCAGCATAATAAGGTAGTTTTCAGTTCCTGGTAAAAAGCCAGTCACTGTAAACTTAGATCATAGAATCCCTACAGTGTGGAGCAAGTCCTTTGGCCCAACAAGTCCACCCTGACCCTCAGAGCATCCCACCCAGATCCATCCCCCTAATCTACACATCCCTGAACACTATGGGTAATTTAGCATGGCCAATCCACCTAGCCTGCACATCTTTGGACTGTGGGAGGAAACCGGAGCACCCAGAGGAAACCCAAGCAGACACAGGGAGAATGTGCAAACTCCACACAGACAGGCACCCAAGGGTAGAATTAAACCTGGGTTCCTGGCATTGTGAGGCAGCAGTGCTAACCACTGAGCTACCATGTGGTCTTGGTTTTATATACTACGTGTTATTGTGAAACAGCAATTTTTTTAAATTCACTATAAACAACACCATGTGATCAACCATTGGATTAAAATTCTAGTGTCATTAAGGAGAAATTCTGGAATGCTGAGATAACCATTTTTTAATGAGGTGTGCAATAATATGGACACTAGACGGACACCAGCTGGAAATTATTCACTCTTATAAATGTCCATGGAATCCTTCTTACCATGTTTTACGTTACTTATATGAAATGAATTGAGATGAAGAGCCCTAAGCAGAGAAAAATTAAGGAGATAAAAGTTTTTGTGTTGATAGAAAGAGGTGAGGGAATAAATTAAAGAGCAATTCTGTCAACTTGTTAAACTTGATATTAAACTTATATTAAACTTGAAATTCAACACAATGTAAAAACAAGGGAAAAATATAAAACCAACATTGCTGTGTGATTCATTTTTCAGAAGTATGTCAGTACAAAGTAATTTTGTGACAGTTTATACATAAATTAATGTTTCAAAGTTTATAAGGTAGATTTTGCAAATTTGGACTTGCATGCAGAACTTGAGCTGAGTACATATTGGGAATTTGGGGCAGAAAAGTCATTCAGCAGAATATTTCTCTATGACCAGAAAATTTACGATATATCTTTACTGTTTGTGACTGACCTTCTAAAAAGAACACATTAAATCAATTGAAAATTCAATCCATAAAAGTGGAAGTCAACTAATTGCATGGCCATCTTTTACAGTGTGCTAATCACAGGCCAGAACAAATGACAGCTTACGGCTCAGAACATGAATGAAATTCAGGATTCTGCTAGATGCAGAAAACTTCTGACACCTTGCTTTTTAAAATAAGTTTTTGATTAGCGGAGTAGACTTAGTCTTTGACTAAGGAGTGAGTTTCAAAACAGAAGTAACACTGGTTAAATTGTTTAAGCAAAAATTATAGCAGTTAAAAAGGATTAAAATAGGAATCTATTTAGACAATGTGCAAAAGGCCAAAAACATTAGAAACATAGGAGCAGGAGTATTTGACCCTTTGAGCCTGGTCTACCATTAAATATGATTATGACTGATTTTCTATCTCAATACCATAAACCTATTTTCTCTCCATACCACTTTAAGATTTAAAATTTTATCAATATCTCTCTTGAATATACTCTGTGACTTGGCCTCCACAGCCTTTTGTGCTAGTGAATTCCATCCTCTGAGTGAAGAAATGTTTCCTTATCTCAATCCTAAATGGCTTAGTTTATATCCTAAAGCTGTGATCCCTAATCCTAGATTCCCTAACCACAGAAAACATCCTTCCTGCATCTGGTCTGTCAGCACTGTTAGAATTGTATACTTTTCAGTCAGACCCCTTTTCATTCTGCTAAACTGAAGTGAATACAGGCTCCTTTGAACCAACCTTCCTTCATATGACAGTCCTGCTATCACCTGTAGAGTCTAGTGAACTTTTGCTGCTCTCTCTCTACAGAAATTATATCATCTCTTAGATATGAAGGCCCAAAATTACATGCAATACTTTGGGTGTGGTCTCACCAAGGCCCTGTATAACTGCAGTAAGACATTCCTACTTCTGAACCTAAATCGTCTTACAATTAAGGCCAACATACCATTTGTCTTCCTAATTACTTGCTCACCTGTCTATCTACTTTCATTGACTGAGGTCACTCAGGTCCCTTTATGCACTTTTCCAGCAGACTGGGATTCCAGCAGCCTAGCGTGGATGGCCTGCTTCGGTGGTGGCTTCCAGCCAGTCTAGTAGCGGTGCTGTCTTTTCCCAAACCCAGGAACCGGCAATTGAACTAAGATTGGCTTTGTCTTAATTTTAAAAAAATTTTTCTTTTCTATGCCTTCTGTTATTAATATAGGCACCATGGTATGGTGACTTAAACACTTTTCACTATACTTTTATTTGTAAAAAATACAAGTGATAATAAATGACTATTTCTTTCTTCTATTTCAATATATCACTATTTAAATAGTACTTTTCCTTTCTGTTTTTCACACTAATGTGTATAACTTCACATTTATCCACATTATACTGCATATGCTGTTTTGAGATTGGAAGAAGTGGGATTTTTGCTAAAGATGGTTCCTAGCTGCTAAAACTTCTGGTGAAGAGTCACTGGACTCAAAACATTAACTCTACTTTCTCTCCACAGATGCTGCCAGGTCTGCTGCGTTTCTCTAGCATTTTCTGTTTTTGTTTTCGATCTCCAGCATCCACGGTTCCTTATTTTATTTAACACAATTCTGTCCAGTTTTATGTCATCAGAAAACTTGGAAATATTGCATTTGGCTCCCTCGTCCAGGTCATATATATATCATGAACATTTGGGGTCCAAGCACCAATCCTTATGTACAGTACTGGTCACCACCTGCCACTCAGAAAGACCCATTTATTCATACCCTCTGTTTCTGTTCTGTCAACCGATTCTCAATCCAATGGACAAAATTCCACATTAGGGTGAAATAAATCAACAAGTTAATAGCTAAAAGAATGATCATTTTCAATGGTTTATAAAGAAAAGCCTTGAGCACTGTGCCATAATAGTGTGATTCTCACTTAACAAAATGTACATTTACCTTTTTTAAAAAATCTGTTGAGAACAAATTTTATTTTCCCTGGTTGAAGATTGAATTATATAATGATTCCTCTACTGTTTTAAAGATACGAAAATGTTTTCCTATAAAATGTAATCATTGTTGTTAAATAGGAAAACACAGCACCCATTTGTACACAAAAACATCCCACAAATGATAAACAAGAAACATAGCAGTTAATGTACATTTTGATATTAACTGGGACACCAGCAAAGGAGGTTTAGTGGTGAAGAGGTAGCATCCCTGTCTCTGAGCCAGATGCTCCATTTTTAAGTCCCACTCCAATTCTTGATGGCTAAGGAAGGTGAGTTCATAACGTGGCCAAACAGTATCAATGTGTAGAGATAGTAG
>NC_063332.1:47030306-47060845 GCF_021869965.1 Rhincodon typus | reverse complement strand
CTTGTTGTCTCGGATTCTCCAGCATCTGCAGTTCCTACTATCTCTGAAAAGATTTACAATGTTGTATCCAAATTTCAGGAACTTCAGTTTTGAGAATAGTTTGGAGAACTTGGGTTGCTCTCCTTGTAGAAGAGTAGGTTTATACGGATAACAAGTTGTAGAGCTGGATGAACACAGCAGGCCAAGCAGCATCATAGGAGCAGGAAGGCTGACGTTTTGGGCCTAGACCCTTCATCAGAATTGGGGGAGGGGGAGGGGAAGGGGGCTCTGAAATAAATAGGGAGAGAGGGGGAGGCGGATAGAAGATGGATAGAGGAGAAGATAGGTGGAGAGGTATTTTGGTAAATGTTTTGAAAATGACAAGACATCTAGGCAGAGAGAATAGGGAGCTACAGTTCCCAATGTCATGAAGGTCAAGAGAACCAGAGCAGATTTATGGTGATTGGCAAAAGATTGAAATGTAATATACAGACAAACATTTATATGCGTGAATAGTTTGAATCGGATGTGTACAGCCTGAGAGTGTGTGGAGAATTTCATACTTACCTTAAGCACAAAAACTGTAGGACTATGAGAAAAAGTTGGGGGAATGGGATTAACTGAGTTCCTCCTGTAGGGAACCAGCATGGACATGACCACTTGAATGTACCATAACCACATTATAATTCCATAATTTGTCTTTGTTTTTGGTCATATTTTTGCAACTTCAACTATTGTACTGCAGCATCTAGAATAGCCAGCTAAGATTTGTTAAAAGTGAGTTGTTTTTAATAAATATACAGAAGGAGAGCCACTTGAGCACATTCTGCCATTGAACTAGATCAAGGCTAAACTGTATCTTCATTTACCCTTAATTTTGAATGTTTTAATTGAACTCAAGAGCTTTATTTCTCCATTGTAAGAAGAAATGCTTTCTGATATCATCCCTGATTTGTTTGGCTTTCATTTTTAGATTCCTTGTAAAGGACTCCTCCTAAGAGGAAACTGTTTCTCTGTGCCTTTTTTGTCAAATCTATTAATCACCTGAAATACCTCAATTAGATCACCCAAGCTGATATATTCAGGGAAAACAAGCGTAGTCTTTGCAATCATAGTCATACAGCATAGAAACAGACCCTTTGGTCCAATTTAATCCTTTTATTCAAATAAAATCAAATTCTTCCCATCTGTGATTTCTCCTCTATGATTCACTCCTTCACTTTCCATTTCCCCTCTTTTCCATTCTTGGGGTTTTTTTCCTCTTCACCCTGTCTCAGGTGGCCTCCTGGCTCTCAAATTTCTTGCACAACAGGTGCTGGCATGAAAATACAAACAAAGATACTGAGCTGCAGTGATCCTAACCTCCATATGGTCCATACAATAACATTAATTTGCAGGTAACATTTAACTTTTACCACGTGAGCATGTGTCATGTGAGTAGATGTCACATGATCAAGCTTCCAAGAATGTCTTCCATTGTGTTGGAGATCATAGGATAGATCTAGATTTCCACATATAATGTGACTTAACCGTTGACTCTGTCAAGTTGCTGAGCCAGTGAACACAATTCTCATTGTATTTCTCATTGTGGCTTTAAGCAATCAGTGTTCACTGTTTCTAAGCAACTATACATTAGCATCAGATCTGATTTATTTTACATTACTGCATTTAAAGTGAAACACTATGCCAATGCCAACACCAAATTGGAATATAATAACATTCTATGTGTGAAACTGTATCACTATGACATTATGCTTAAATAAGAGCCACATCAATTTCAATTTATGAACATGTCGTGACCAAACACAAATGCCAATTTAATTTTGGAGTAAACTGAAATTTCTCATTGTGACTAGATACTTGACATTATTTGCAGCAACTCACTAAATGTACTTCCAAGAATATTTCTCTCCCCAGTGACCCTGACTGCCAAAATGGACAAGTTTATAACGGTGAATATAACTTCTGAAGTCCCCTCAAGTCTGGTCCATTCCTGACTTGGAAATGTTCTTTCTTGGTTGTTGGGATGAAATCCAGGAACTGCATGCCTAAAGATGTGCAGGTTAGGTGAATTGGTCACGTTAAATTGTCCATTACGTCCAGGGATATGTCGGCTAAATAGGTTAGCCATGGTAAATGTGGGGTAATGGGGATACAGTAGGGGGCTGGGTATAGATGGGATGCTCTTCGGAGGGTTGATGCAGATTTGCTGGGCTAAATGGCCTCTTTCCACACTGTAGGGATTTTATGATTCTAATATAATTGCTGTGCTGTGTCACATAAGCTGTAACCATTATGTTTGTATTCCTATTATTGTTTCCTCCATTTGTCTCATTTGTTCAGTTTAGTTTTAGTCATCTGATTACTTGATAGTATGATACTAGGCCAGTAGTCCAGAGAGCTGGACGAATAATACAGATGCATAAGTTCCTAATCCCAACATAGTAGTTGGAAAATTAATTTAAATTAATTAAATAATTTTGAAATAAAAAATTTGTGTCATAATAGTGACTGTGAAACACCAGTTTTTCATAAACAACCATCTGGATCACGTGTCTTTTAGTGTTGGACATCTGTTGTTCTTAACCAGGCTGACCCATTTGTTAGCTCAAGACTGTCCTTTGTGAGTCCTTTACTGGCATTTAAGAAGACAGTTCAATACTATTTTCTCCAGGGCAATTTGGGATGGACAGTCAACAACAACATTCACATCCCACGAGTTACTTAGAGTAAAATCACTCAAAATTGGCTGCCTATCAACTTCCTTTGATTCTATTGTATTTTGCGTGCCTCAGCTTTTTCTTGAATATTCACACAAACTCACAGACACATACGTCACTTGTAGTTGACATCTGCAAATGTTGCTGACCAAACCGATGGCTAATTCTGATGAAAGGTCATTGAGCTGGTAAATTCACACAGCTGTTGCGTGACTTGTTGCGATTTCCCAGCTTCTTGTTTTTGTTTCTGGGTGGGCGGTTTCCAGGTGTCTTATGATAACGTCTCTCCCTCCTGTGAGTCGTTGAAAAGCAGTGCAATTCCCAGAAATGTCGCTGGCTGAGGTGCTTTCCCAGCCATAGGTATTGACTGAGATTGCCACATGCATCACTCGTGCTCAATGGTGCTTATATAGACCGTAGCATCGATGACAAAAACTCGACTGCAGTCGAACTAACCATTGACGAAAGTGAACTCTCGCTCCTGATTACACCGTTCGGTTGAAGAATCTTGACTGATTTGTATCCAGAGTAATCCAGAGCAAAAGTTGATGAAGCCAATAACACGGGCAAGCTTCAAAAGATCGGCCACTCAGGATCTCCCCGCTGGTAAGTACATTGCATCCTGGAAAAAGAAAGTCAGATATCGCGTATCTGCAGTTTACGATGCTAATATTGGCAAAAGCAGGCCAGACCTTTACTATGCTTTCGGCAGTCTATGTCGGCGAGGTTTCTGTTTCTGAGTGTTAAAATTTCATTACGTGTCAGTCGCGCTTAGTATAATTGCTATCGATTATGTTCTCTAAACGTGCATTTATTTCATTGCACTTTCCGTGATGACTAACTTGGGCAGTTTGTTTCCGAAGAGTGATAAGGATTAAGAAATGTTTGTGCAGGAATCTCTGCTTGGTTAGGATAGCATGTCTATACAACACTCTTGTTATTTCTTGAAGACTAGGAATCCAAACTGATAAGATGGAGTTTTTTTCTATCTCATCTGTTTATTGAGGGACCTATTTGAAATGCGCCTTTGAATATTTTAATGCAATAAAACTATTTAAATGCGGATTACTGTTAAATTTGGCTAATCTGAAATTTGTTTCTAGTGAGGATGTAAAACTGCTTAAATATGTGAAGAAATTGGCACTGATGCAGAAACTGGAGTTAACATAGAGCAGCAGCAGAGTGGAGATTTCGTTCTGCACATGGTCTGTCTTATTGATATTAATAATGTGGAATGAGTTGAAATTTAGATTCTTGATCAATTGGGAGAGGAAGGGGTTCAGGGAAAGGGCGTGGAAGTGGACCGCGATGTCAGATGAATCCTTACCCTGTTGAATGGCTGGCGTAGGCTCAGGGGCTGAAGGGCCTACTCCTGCTCCTATTTCTTATGATCTGAAAAAATTCAAGTCTTCAGTTTTGAAATACCTAACTGTAAAGAACATAAGACATAATACTTAATTTAGTGGCAGATTAAGTTGATAACAATAACTGATTTGTTTATTTTAGATTCAAAAGCCATAAAGGAGCTGGCACTAGAGCTGAGGAAAATCGGAGACTTTCTGCACCTGAGATATGTATTACGCAAGTCTCTCCAAACTGAACAAAGCGCCATGAAAAATTGTCAAGCAATCAAAAATATTGAAACAAATATTTAACGGATCATTTTATGACCGAGTTTTTGGAAAACAGTAACGGATTAATGTCATTCCTGAAGGACGAGAAAATGACAAATTCAGATTGCGGGTACTTTCAACCATGTGACAGGAAGGAATAGGGGAGATACAGCATCAGACAACAAATACGCCCTTGTGAGGCTACAGGGGGAAAAATGTAACAAAGCAGAGCCACGAAAAGTACTTCGAATAAAGACACCATTTTACAATTTTCCGTTGAATAATGAAACATGATCGTAAAGTTAATTTCTGCCCTTGCTGGAATTAAATTGTGTGGATGTTACGTAAAGTCCTTTAATAACCCAGGAATTTAGAACAACAAGTGAGTACTTTGTAAAGTTAATAAAATTGAGAGTTGAACAAGTACAAGAAAAAAAGTGAGCATTTTTATGTTGAAACATACTTTGAAGTACTCAAACATCAATGTTCATATTTATAATCCATAAACTGCATTGTTTCAATTAATTTGACTTTATTGTAAACAAATTTAAATCACTATTACTATCATCTGGTGATTGTTGTTGTTGGCATGAAGTTGTTTTCATAACCTTCACACTGTCAATGTAGTAACTTACCTAACAAATAAAATCTACAATTCCTATGTTCACCTCACACTCTGGTGTATTGTACTACGAACATACTATAAAGGGAAATTATATGCACTTTAAAAAAAATCAAGGACCACGGCCAGATTCCACCAGTGTGCTCTCTTTGAGGGGCATCTACCTGGGAGAGCTTTATAGACTTGAACAATTGCAACATTGCATCCATGACTGCAATCCAATTAGGGATGATAGCTGTATCCTGTGGCCAATCAGGCAGCCCACAGTCTTGGAAGAGTGGCACAATAGCACTGCTCCTATTAGAGGAGAAGCTGCATGAGGAAGAGGTGTTGAGCAAACTGATGGAGCTGTGGACTGATAAATCACTGGGTCCTGATGCACTTCATTGTAGAGTCTTAAAAGAGGTTGCTAATGAGGTAGTAGATGCAATCATGTTAATTTTCCAAAATCCTTTAGGTTTTGAAAATTTTCCATCTGATTAGAAAATGCAAACTTCTGGTAAAGTGAGAGAGGCAAGAAACTATAGGCCAGTTAGTTTCACATTTTTTGCAGAAAAGGTGTTAGAATCGATTATTCAGAAGTTTATAATTGGGGACTTGGAAAAACTCAAGGTGATCATGAAGATCCAGCAAGGTTTTGTGAAAGGGAAATCATTTAACTAATTTATTGTAATTCTTTGAAGGAGTAACATACACTGTGTATATAGGGGAGCCTGTTGGCTTCCAGAAGGCATTTGACATGTTTCCACATCAAAGTTCTTTTTTATTCATTAATGGACCTGGACTATTGCTCTCTAGAACAGCATTTATTGCCCATTCCTAGTTGCCTTGAAATGCTGGCAGTGAGTTGCCTTTTTGAACCACTGTAGTCTGTGTGCTGTAGGTACACCCATAATGCTGCCGTAAACAGAAGTAGGCTACACAGGCCATTTTAGAGGCTTTCAAGAATCAACCACATTCTGTGGGTTTGGAATCATGTGTATGTCAGATTTCCTTCTTTTCAAGGCATTACTGGACTAGATTTTTTTTGTGAAAAACCAATCGTTTCATTCTCTTGTGGTGAATACTAGTCTTCAGTTCCAGATTTATTGAATCAATTGGATTTAAATTGATTTGATACGGTTCCCCATGGTAGGCTGATGAAGAAAGTGAAGTCGCATGGGGTCCAGGGTGTACGAGCTAGATGGATAGAGAACTGGCTGGGCAACAGGAGACCGAGTTGTAGTGGAAGGGAGTTTCTCAAAATGGAGAACTGTGACCAGTGGTGTTCCACAGGGATCCGTGTTGGCACCACTGTTGTTTGTGATATACATAAATGATCTGGAGGAAGGTATAGATGGTCTGATTAGCAAGTTTGCAGATGACACTAAGATTGGTGGAGTAGCAGACAGTGAAGGGGACTGTCAGAGAATGCAGCAGAATATAGACAGATTGGAGAGTTGGGCGGAGAAATGGCAGATGGAGTTCAATCCAGGCAAATGCAAGGTAATGCATTTTGGAAGACCCAATTCAAGAGTGAACTATACGGTAAATGGAAAACCCTGGGGAAAATTGATGCACAGAGAGATCTGGGTGTTCAGGTCCATTGTACCCTGAAGGTGGCAATGCAGGTTGATAGAGTGGTCAAGAAGGCATATGGCATGCTTTCATTCATCGGACGGGGTATTGAGTACAAGAGTTGGCAGGTCATGTTACAGTTGTATAGGACTTTGGTTCGACCACATTTGCAATACTGCGTACACTTCTGGTCGCCACATTACCAAAAGGATGTGAATGCTTTCGAGAGGGTGCAGAGGAGGTTCACCAGGATGTTGCCTGGTATGGAGGGCGCTAGCTATGAAGAGAGGTTGAGTAGATTAGGATTATTTACATTAGAAAGATGGAGGTGAGGGGGGCACCTGATTGAGGTCTACAAAATCGTGACGGGTATAGACAGGGTGGAATAGCAAGAAGCTTTTTCCCAGAGTGGGGGACTCAATTACTAGGGGTCACGATTTCAAGGTGAGAGGGGAAAAGTTTAAGGGAGATATACGTGGAAAGTTCTTTACGCAGAGGGTGGTGGGTGCCCGGAACGTGTTGCCAGCAGAGGTGGTAGAGGCGGGCACGATAGCGTCATTTAAGATGTATCTAGACAGATACATGAATGGGCAGGGAGCAGAGGGATGAAGATCCTTGGAAAGTAGGCAACAGGTTTAGATAGAGGATCTGGATCGGCGCAGGCTTAGAGGGCCGAAGGGCCTGTTCCTGTGCTGTAATTTTCTTTGTTCTTTGATTTAAATCCCTCAGTCTCCTAGGTTAGAGGTAGGCACATTTCCACTGCACCACAACAGCTCCCTCAGCAACATCTCCAGCAGGGACCAGCAAACCATTCATCTGTTACAGGTTGCACGTCTTTTCTGCCTGTTTAGCTAACATCGGAATTGTTCTTGTATAAATTGCTTTAACTTCAGCCCTCCGCCATTTTTTTCGGTAAGGTGTTACACCTAGACTAAATCTCATAACTATTCCTCTTCTCTTTAGCTTTTACGGAAGGTCCCTTTGCTCCTGTATTCATCCTTATTTTTCAACATCTGACAGAAATATCTTGACCTTTGGTCGCATCTCCCGATGTATGAGCTCCATTTGCCACATATTATTTGATGTGTGAACGGAACCACATAAACGCAAATTGTTATTGTCTTGAAATATCACTGACACGTATTTCGAGTGACGAAGCCCGAATCTACACAGAAAAACAAGGAAAAATTGGGAGCAAGCCACGTTGACATTTCCAGCCAAACAAAGGGAATTTCCTCTCTTTTGAAACGGCAAAGTGTTGTCTTACAAAAAAAGGTCAACATTTGCGAGAAGGAAGCACAGACACCACACCCTGCCGCGTGACTCTCTCTCCACATCATCCGTGCACACAGAGACTGAAATGGAATCCGCTGGACTGGAATGGACTGGGATGTGCGACTGGCCTGGAACAAAAATGGGTTGGATTAGACCGAACCGGAACGGGTTGACCTGGAATCGACTGAACTGAGCTGAAATGGGTGGTTGGACTGAAATGGAATGGGCTGGACTGGAATCAGTATAAGGTCTGAAGAATCAAAGAATCCCTACAATGTAGAAAGAGGCCATTTGGCCCATCGGGCCCACACTGACCCTCTGAAGAGCATCCCACCCAAACAGCCTCCCTCGCATTTTCTCCTGTAACCCACATTTATCATTGCTAAGAGATAGTAGGAACTGCAGATGCTGGAGAATCCGAGACAACAAGGTGCAGGGCTGGATGAACACATAAGTCATCTTGCCTGCACATCCCTGGACACAATGGAAAATTTAGAATGGCCAATCCACCTAACCTGCACATCTTCGGACTGTGGGAGGAAACCAGAGCACCCGGAGGAAACCCACTCAGACACAGGGAGAATGTGCAAACTCCACACAGACAGTCACCCAAAGCTGGAATTAAACCTGGGTCCCTGGAGCTGTGAGGCAGCAGTGCTAACCGCGTAGCCACAGGGCTGCCCTAAGAAGGGTCACTTGACATGAAATGTTAATTCTGCTTTCTCACCACAGATACTGCCAGACCTGCTGAGTTTCTCCAGCAATTTTTTTTTGTTTGAAATCATCTGGACTGATCTGGGCTGGAATAGGCTAGACTAGAATTGGGTGAACTTGATTGGGCTGAGATGGGAGACTGGACAGGAATGGGCTGGGATGGATGGACTGGACTGGGATGGGACATTTTGGACTAGTCTCCACTGGAATGGGCTGAGCTAAGCCTGAAGAGCTGTCTGGAGGGAGCAAACCTTTGCTTCAGAGGCTCGGAGGGTCAATTAGGGCAGTGTACTCAGTGTTCACAATCTACATCTGATAATCAACACTTAAGACTTTCTTTGTGGGGCAAATTATATATATGAATAAAAAGAAGATAACACATTAAACTCAGCAGCAACTCTAGAGGAAGTTTTGATGTTAGTGACGACGAAGGCGTGGTGATGTATGAGCCTCTATACCATAACTTGACTCACCTGTCACGAGCAATTGGATTTCTCTCAAAATAAAGGCAAAGAATCTGAAAGCCATCCAGAAGTGCACACTGGAACTGAGAAAAATAGGAAATCTGTTCCATTCAATCCATTAGACAGAAAGATGCCAGCTTTGACCTAAGCAAAATGTTAGTATAGTGATTATAATGAGGTTGGTCAGATGGATGTCATTGAATATGAGTTCCCTGATTGAGGCTGTTAACCTGCGCCACTGTTAACCTGGGCCAATCAGGGAGCCCTGGCTGAGAGATATAAACAGGAATGTCAGAGAGTCTTGTCGCCCTAGGGACTGGCTCTGAGCGAGCTGGTCAGAGTCCATGTATCGTGCACATGTAAATAAAGGGTGACTTGCTGATGGGAGATTAGCCTCAGTGGAGTCTTTTCTGTTAGAAAAACAATTTCAACCTGTCAGCCTCAACTCTGAAGCACTATTCCAGAATCACAAGGCTTGTTCTTATCATCTGCATTTTAAAGACTTGACTAGATAATTTAGGCTAATTACAGTTCCATAGTTTTTCTTTGAACAAAGGTTTATGCTTACTGTTCTCACTACTGTGACACCTTTCCTCACTCACTTTCACCCATTCACTACTAACACTGCATGCCCTCTGCATTGCCCACTCCTCCTCTTGAGATGCACAGCCTTTCCAGCCTTCCCCTGGACACCCTAGCACCAGCACTAACAGTTGTGCCATCTGCTTTCATCTCATTAAATCCCTCTCTTTCTCATTCCAGGAGAAAGCATGCTACAATCAAGCAGCAAGATTTATGAAGGTAGTGGGACGTTCAAAATTTACCCCATCCCACATCCACAATAAGATTAGGATCCTCTCCTGGACAATCCCAAACAGCTGACTGACCATGTCTAAGCCCCTGGACAGATAAAATAGGCTGTCCTTGACTTACTATACAGGGAATTCCTGATGTAAGGCTGGTTCCCTTGACATGACTGAGGACTGCTCCCTATAGCCTTTGAGACATCAGTTGAAGCTCAGGCAGCAGGTTTGCTATGTATGCAGCTGTCACTTGATGTAGGTGGAGATTGATGTAGCACAGTGATGTATAGCAATGTGTTCACCCCCTTGACTGATCATTGCTGGCAACCATGACAGGCTGACTGGCTTTGTTTCTGCACTAAAAGACAAGGCAAGGTGATGCAGATATGCTGTAAGCATCAATGTCGGCTCAAATGAGTGATTACTAAGTGAGCAAGCAGGCCTGTGATGCACCTGGTGTAATCTGTGAGTGGGTGCCTGTCCCTGTGCATACTCACTTTGCTGCAGCATTTAAATGACAGGTGGTCCAAAGTGTGGCATTACTTTGTAAAACTGGATCAGAGACGATGCACAGAGGCTGAAGCTGTCAGATCCCCCCTCTCATTTTCATGTCAGAAACTGGATGCCAAGTGTTTCTATCTGGTAGGTGGGAGAATGGGAAAGTGCTCATTTATGAGGTGAGATTAAGTGATAATGAGCAATAATCCCTGTTTATATGTCTCTTGCAGTTCACAGGCGAGAATCACATCCTGACATCAGGGACTTGTTTGTATAATTGTGACTTTTTGGTCTTGATGTTGAGTAGGGCCTTGCTCAGAATCTCACCTAATTTTCCCTAATTTCTCATCATAGACAATGTCATTCAAGGCCCAGGAAGATTAATCCCTACTATAATTAAGATATATTTGAAAAAGGAATACGAGCTTCAGCCGACTTGTTTGGCATGAGCATTCTCTTCTCCCTTCCCTGGATGCTCATTTCACTGGATGTACTGGCTTCCATTACTGCATTAGTACATTTCGAATGAGCCAGGGGAAGTGACAACTCTATGCCTACAGAATTTCAATTGTTTGCAACACTTGTCAATTAAGGTTAGCTGGGAAATCCCAGCAGCAACTGGTGTTTGCTATAACTGGATCCTGTCACATGTATTCCTAAAAGCCCTTGATTGAGGTGTTCAGAAATTTGCTGGTATAATCTGACCCTTGGGAGAGTTATTACAAAGCAGGCTGCAGGCCATTCCTGAAGGTTTCATCTCATGATGATCGAACCACATGACACTTGACAATGTTATTTGATCTCTGACACCTGATCAAGTGATGTCTGAAAATGTTACTGCATCTATCTTATAATGAATGGGTTTCCTGTAGATGAGTACTTTTCATTTTCATTTTCATCAGCATGTGAAGTTTCAAGAACCAGACTGACACTCAGCAGCAGCTGAAGATGGGAAATAAGAGCAGGGATGAGGGTAAACCAAAGATGAGGAATTCACAGAGGAGAATCTTTACATTCTACCATTAACTTCTAGCAATTAATTTGTTACGATAACTAATACTTGTGACACTAAGATCAGTATTTAACAGCAGTAATACAACACTCAATAATCTATATCTTAGAAAAAGTAATCCCTTGATATTTTACCTGTAAATAGTAGCAATCCTTTACCCTTCTGAAACTTGCTTTGAAACTGCAGTCAGATTTTCTCTGTTATGTACACAATGTGGAGGGGGGACATCATGGTAATGACACTGTACTAGTAGTCCAGTGACCCACACTAGAAAAGATGGATTCAGTGACCCCCATTGTTGGAATTTAAGTTCAATTAATAAGATCTGGAATTGAAAGCTAATCTCAGTAACGATAACTATGAAATAACATAGGTTGTTGTAAAAATTATTTGGTTCAGTTCTTACAGGAATCTGTTATCTTTACTTGGTTTGGTTTATGCAGCAATATTGTAGACTTTTAACTGCCTTTTGACACGATCACGGAAGCCAAGGGATGTTCAATGGATTTACGGGCAGCAATACTGACTTCATCAGTAATGCCTACAAGAATTGCAAAAGTCTTGCGATTTTTGATAGTTTCGACAATAATCCTTATTTCCTTGGCATAACAAATAATTTTTTCCAAGCTACTATCAGTTCTGAGGAAAGGTCACTGCAAATGAAACACTTCTCTCCACAGATGCTGTCAGACCTGCTGAGGTTTTCTAGCAATTTCTGTTTTTGTTTCTTATTTCCTTGGGTCCTGGTTTCAACTCAGGTTGTTTGTGAAGGTGACAAATCTGAACTGGGAGTTGAGTCACAGCCCATCTACACTTGGCCATGAAATGGCAAACCTGGTTGACACACATCGATCCAAATTAAACTGTGAGATCACACAAAAAAAACCTGTAGGCTCAGTGTTTTGGGTATTTCGCACCAGGATAGTGTCCTGGTCTTGTACACTGAGGCACAGACATATTACAGCAGATGAAGAAGCTACTGAACCTACTTAGAAAATTCTCATAGGATGCAGTAGCTAAGGCTGGTAAAAGATTAACTGAGGAGAATCCATGAGTGCAGAGGAGGAGAGATTCTGAGCACAAAACAATTCAGTGAATAAAAAAAAAATCCAGTTAAATATAAAACAATATGGAGTTAGACAGAACCATAATATATGGTTAGGATGCATTTTTATTTCATAAAATATTGTTTTGAATCAATATAAAACCTTGTTTACAGATTTTTCAGCTTTAAACAATGAGCGCAAAGCCACTTTAAAAAATATACAGTCCATCTAGTAGTATTGCACTCTTTTAATCCCCCAAAGTTCATGTAAGACAACTGTTGATAAAGCAGTCATATTAATACACAAATAAAGATATTTTTACAACAGTATTTTACAGATTATTGTGCACCAAAATGTTTTTTGAAACATAAGTAGGTCTCAATTTAATAGGTGTTACCTTTAAATGATTTTTTCATTGATAATTAGATACTTTTGTAGATTTAAAATTGAATCAGTGAGAAGTGTAGAGTTGAATTGGTGAAATTGTAATGCTAGAATATGCTAGTTTACAGAACCCATTTGTAATACCAATGGCTGTCTTTACATAATATTCATTACCGTTTTCAAAAAAAGGAGTGAATTCATTGCATCACCAAATAGATGTTAGCAATTTGAAACCATAACAAATCAATGAAAATAAATAAGGATGGGATGGCTTAGTTAGAGGCTTGATTATTCTTATTTGTTATACGCTGTGAAATTGGAGCTCTTGTGGTGCAGTGGTAGTATCCCTACCTTGGGCCAGAAGATCTGGATTCAAGTCCCACCTGCTCCAGAAGATGTGTCATAACACACCCAAACAGTTTGATTGAAAAATATCTACACTATGAAATCTGGTGCTGTTTGTTGAGATCTATGTTACATTTTCCAAAGGTAGACAAATAAGCTACTAACTATCCTCATATTGTACTTGCATGATTCTAGGAGCACCTGAATAGGTGTGCAAATTAACTAAAAAGTGGAATTTATAATAGGGGATTTCAACAGTTACAAGTTTTAGGGAAAGAAAATAGCAGAGAAAAATAATTTCAATCCAGATATTCACATTCATATATCTTTCTCCCGTCACTAAGTCCAGTAACATTTATAATAACAAATTATTAAAATAATTTGCACATATTGAATACATTGTTCATTATATTAGCACTTTGAAACTGTCTATTCCAAACAGGGGATTATCAAAACAACAGAGCATACTAGGGCAAACAAAATGATCAGGGTGGAAATTCAAATACTTGAAAGACTTAACAGTTCAAGTAGCATCCACAGAGAAAGAATCAAAGTTAATATTTCAGAACAATAATCAGGTAAAATAAATCAGAACTGATGAAAAGTAATTGACCCAAAACATTAACTTTTTCTTACTACACAGATGCTGCCAAACAAAACGATCAATTTTTATTTCAGATTTTGAGCATCTGCAGTGTTTTAGTTTTATACTAGTCTGGAATGTGGATTCTTTCAAACAGAGTCAGGCATCAAGCTTTATATAAGATTCCAGATAAATATTTCAGATTAAAGATGCAACTATTTAATCTGTATACTGACTTATTTCACCATGATTTGGTTTAAAAAGGGAACTAATCTTATTCAGTTTCTAACATGACTTGATTCATTACAAGACATATAGCTCCTCGTGATCACTTCAGCTTTGCTAAATTTAGTTTCTTGTTAATATGGATTAAAATGCAAGAGTTTAAACCATATTTATCTTGCTGTAAAAGCTAACTTAAAACAAACACCATAAATTTTATAAAGAAAGATTGAATTGAGCTAATTACATTTTAGGAGCTCAGCTTACTGGAATTTTGAATCCTGCATTTAAAAGATGCATCTTATCCTTTGCAAATGCACTGAGATATATTGCTGCATGCAAGGGACAATATTTATATACTTTTTAAATTAATGACAATATGCAGAACAGGAGTAGGCCATTCAACCCCTTGAGTCTGTTCTGTCATTCATTTAGATCATGGTTGATGATTACCTCATCACTATTTAGAGAAAATCTTGATAAGTGCAGTGGGCAGAAACAGTTGGAAAAACCCCTGCAGAAATCTCATCTGGTTATAGTTACACAGTTTCGAAATTGTATTTTATCATTTACTATTTGCTAAGTTCTGGAATCTCCTCCCTAAACCTCTCCAACTGTTTGTCCACTTTTTAGAAGCTAAGTAAACCTGACCTCTGACTAAAATTTTGGTCATTTGCCTTAACATGTGTCAAATCAGTCTGATAACATTCCTGTAAAGCACTTTGTGATATTAGTATGATAAAACATTACATAATACAAGTTATTGCTTTCTCAGTACTGAATGCACCTATGGAATTGTTGGACTTCGTACATAAGACCTTTACAGAAGTTCCAATGCCTTAAGGATTGCAGCAGTTTAATAAATAAAAACTATTAAGGTAACAAGAAATGGGCATGAAATGTGATCTTGCCAGCACAAATAAATTCAAAATGTTTTGACATCTTTATAAATGGAATGGCTTCCTTGACAGAAAGGATTGCATGACAAAGGATCTGGTACTACTGCCACCTACAGGGAAACAATCTAATGGCATAGCTTCAGGTGCAAAGAAAACTGTTAGAAATTCAATTGGTTGTAGATATTAAAGGGCTGGTTATTTATTCATTCCTTTGGATCCACAAATTATTGTCAGTGATTCATAAATGACGTGAAATTGTACACATGGTTTTTGTTGTGAGTGATTATGCTGGAGGTTCCCATTCCTTTGTTTTAATGGTGACATTAACCTATTTATCATAATACCTTTTGCATTATTAGCTAATAGCATGGAACATAATTCCACCCCATTAGTTTTACTTGCCTTTTTAGGTTCACTCCTGACAGGCAGGTTGGAATCACTAATGTCACTTTAGTTAGGCAGCTTGCATAATGCATAATATTGCCTTCAGGACATAACTGAATGGCTGGATAAATGTCTGGAAAGAAGGTGAACAGCTAGTGTTTGTGGTTCTTGTGGGAACCAATGATATGGAGAGGGGCAGCTCGGAGGTCTTGCAGGACTTACTTCATGATTTAGTTTAAAAAGGAAACTAATCTTATTCAGTTTCTAACATGACTTGATCCATAACAAGACATAACAACAGCTCCTCATGATCACTTGATATGGATTAAAATACAAGAGTTTAAACCATATTTACCTTGCTGTAAAAGCTAACTTGAAACAAACACCATAAATTTTATAAAGAATGACTGAATTGAGCTAATTAAATTTTAGGAGCTCAGCTTACTGATATTTTGAATCCTGCATTTAAGTGATGCATCTTGTCAGGAGTTAGGGAGTAGGTTCAAACATAGGACCTCCAGGGTAGTAATCTCAGAAATATATCTGTGCCATGAGCTTCACCATTTAAGCAAAGACAGCTCAGAAGGTAAATGCCTGGATTGACGGATGGTGTAGAAGAGAGGGGTTTAGATTTTTAGGATGTTGGGAACACTTCTGGGAAAGGAGAAAGCTGTTCAAAAGTAATGGGCTTCAACACAGCTGAAATGGAACTAAGCTCCTGGTTGAGACAGTAAATAACGTAGTGGGGGTGGATTCAAAATTGTAAGGCAGGGGAGTGGGTTGTTCTATGGGTCTAGTTTTGGAAGTACCAGAGAGGGTAAAGGAGAGATGGGGAACAGGGAAAAGGAAGTGAGGGAAGGTTTTGAAAGTTTATAGTGGACAAAGAAATGGTTACCTCCCACTGGGCATGAAAGAGATAAGGACAGGACTAAATTGTATGTAAATGCATGGACTGTAGTGAACAAAATTGGGGAATTGGAAGTAGAAGTTGCTCTATGGAGATATGACATAGTAGCATTAACAGAAACATGGCTCAAGCCAGAAAAGGTCTGGATACTTGACATTCCGGGTTATAAGATTTTTTTTAGTAGAAGCAAGGTGGGTAAAAAAGGAGGAAGCATAGCAGTGTTGGTCAAAGATAGTATCATAGCCCTTCAACAAGATGCTGTTCCTGAATGAGAATCTATATATAGTTGGAGAAGCAAAACAGGAAGGCAGTTGGTGACCTTGTTGGGTATTTATTTATAGACCTCCAAATAGTGGGAAGTACAAGAGAGCACTTGTATGCAGATTATGGAAATCTGCAAGTAGGGTTGTGATAGTCGGTGATTTCAATTACTCTAGGGTAGACTGGAACAAAGGTAGAGTACGTGGCATGGAAAGGGAGAAATTCCTTCAATGTGTGCAGGAGAACTTTCTGGAACAGTACATTTCCAGTCCTTCCAGGGAGGAAGCTGTGCAGGATCTGGTCCTAGGAAACGAGGCAGGTCAAATGGAGAATGTCAAAGTGCGGGACCACTTGGGAAATAGAGATCATTATATAGTAAGTTTCAGTATTAAATTGGAAAAGGATAAACATCAAGGATTAAGGCGCCAGACTAGAAAAGGACATATCGCAGGGATCTAAAAGTTGAACTTAAGATGATGATTGGAAACACCTTTTAATGGATTTAACAGTGAATTCCAGGTTAAGGCTTGAATATGGAAGGCTAAGAAGAAGCATGAGGAAAGGATGGCAGGCTGCACTAAAGCAAATTTTAAAATGTTTTCAAACGTATTAATAGTAAAAAAATTAGTGAAGGATAGGAATAAGCAGGGTAAACTCGCTGAAGCAAACGGTATGGCAAAGGTACTAAATGTTACTTTGTTCTGTCTTTACCAAATTTGAAGATGGTGATAATGGCCCAGTTGAAAATATGGGTATTGAGCAACTGAATAACCAAGTTATAGATAAAGAACAGGTACTACAAAGTCTGGCAGCACACTCCAGGTAGAGAATTCGCCAGGCCCAGTTGGAATGCAACAAAACAGAAATTGCTGGAAAAACTTCAAAATGTTCTGAAGAGGGATTGCTGGACCCATAATGTTAACTCTGTTTCTCTCTCCACAGATGCTGCAAAACTTGCTGAGTTTTTTCCAGTAATTTCTGTTTTTGTTTCAGATTTCCAGCATCTGCAGTTTTTTGTTTTGTCCAGATGGCACGTATCCTAGATTGCTGAGAGATGTAAGAGAGCAGATCACAGAGCCATTAACAAATTTTCCAGGCTTTTCTGAACACAGAATTAGTCTTGGGGCCTGGAGGATTGCAAATGTGATGGTATTGTTTAAGAAATGCACAAAGGAAACCCATGGAACTACAGACTTGTCAGCTAGACATAAATAGTTGGAAAACTGATGGAAGCCGTAATATGGGATAAGACAAATCCATACTTAGACAAAATAAGTTCATACTAGACAGTAAAAATGGTTTTGTTAAGGGAAGGTCATGTCTGACAAATTTAATTGAGTTATTTAATGAAGTTTCACAGGTAGTGGATGAGGGCGGTGCTGTGGATGTTGTATTTGGACTTTCAAAAAGAATTTGATATGGTACTTGGAGAGACAATAGTACAACTTTAATGGGAGGAGAGGGATTTCAGGGTGCAAGTGCATATTTCTCTGAAGGTAGACAGGCAAGTGGAAACAATTGCTAGGAAGGCTTAAAGGACCATTGGGATAATAGATAGAGACAATGAGTATAAAAATAGGGAAGTGATGCTGCTCCTCTACAAATCTTTGGTCAGACCATATTTGGAATAATGTGTTCAGTTCTGAGCACCTTATTTAAGGAAGAATGTTACAGCCCTGGAGCGAGTGCAAAGGAGAAGATTAAGAGGTGATCTCATTGAATGTTCAAAATGATGAACAATTTTGACAGGGTAAAGAAGAATATTCTGTCTCCACTAGTTGGTATGTCAGTATCTAGTGGTCACAATTTCAAGATTTTCAGCAAGAGTGCTAAGAGTGAGATGAGGAGAAACTTCTTTATTCAGCAAGTTGTTGGAACGTGCTGCCTAGGAGAGTGGTGGAGGCAGATTCCACAGGAGGTTTCAAAAGAGAGCTGGATATACATTTGAAAGTGACGAACTTAGAGTGCTATGGAGATAAGGCTGGAGAATGGTAGCTCTTTTGGGAACTGGCACAGGCATGATGGGCTGAATGGCCCCCTTCTGTATTACAAAATTCTATGATTCTATTCTTTACAACCAGCTCGAGGCCGGATTTTCATGGAGCCAGGGAAGCTTTTGAAACATTGTGGGCGGGATCCAGATGTGTAAGTCCTGCTTGCTGATAGAGAAAATTTGATGGGGTATGATTCACATTGAAAGGAAAACCAAACTCAGCAGGGTCACTTGAATCCAATGTTGAGTTAAAATAGATCCCATTTGGCTTATTCAAAGGCCTTAGTTCACAGTGTGAGAGTCGTAAATTGAAGAAGATATAAATGTTCCTTAAGAATGAATGAAGTCTGCAGAACTACTATGACTTTAAAATAAATGAAATCCCCTGCTAAATGTTAAAACAAAATCAACAACATTGACAGCTACAATTTGATTAATTGACAGGCCATCTGCTGCATCTTCTTTCTTTAGAAAGAAAAGCAGCATCTGGTTGTGTGGTTTCAACAGAACTCTTCATTGACATTTAGTCAAGGGCGAGCATCTGTCATTATGAATGCTTGACTGTGTTTCAAAAGCTATATTTATCTCTGTGGGAGGTCTGGGTTCAGTTTGATTGATGTTTAAGAGGCTATTAAAGGATTAGTTGTCCTTGATGTGATGTCTGAATAGAACATTTTTAAACCACTTGAGATTTAAAAGTTTTGAATGGGTTTCTAGAACGTGAGTGCTTTCACTATCAAGTATGTAGAAATGAGAACTGTATTATATTGTTAGAAGTTTTTGTTTATCTCTAGATGTTTCCTGTGATCTGCCCAGGGTGGATGCTGGGCCAGCCAGGATTGAGTTGGCATGGAGGGTATGAAAGGCCATGAGTTTGTGATAGGGGTGATAGTTAGAGGACCTCACATGTTATAAAACAAATTGGACAAAATTCCAGATAAACAAAATGGGTCTTCTAACCAATCTACTCCAGCACTCATCTGCTCCTATAGTCTCCTATGCTCTGCTTTCAGGATTAGAGACCCACCTATCTTGTATTCCTGCTCGTCATGGAGTGAAAATTACTCTTTTTAGGGTATATTTAACTGAGGTAGGTCAAGAGGGCTGGGACATTTCCCAACTGAAGCTACCAACTTTGATAGCAAGAGCTTGGTCTTGATGTCACACTGTCATTAGCCAGTTTGAAGGAGGAGTCAGGGAAAAGGTGGTCATGTCATGCTAATCTAAACTCCCAATCAGCTTTTGAAGCACCACAGATCACTGCCTCTCGAGCCTTAATTTGAGAACCACAGAATAAAAGTACCTCATTGCTCATGACCATTTGCTAATGAAAAACAGCCTTTGCTCCTTATGGACACGGAGACAGGTTTTCTGTTGGGGGGGGGGGGCCCTAATCAAATTAACTGGGTGCAAGCTGCTGACAATATACTGCCTATTAGAATAAATACATGGAGGATTGCAGGCAGCTGGCACAGCACTATGCAAAAAATGCTTCCATCTCACCAAGTTCTTTTGCTGGCTTCCTAAAGGGGAAAACTGCCCCGCTGTTCTGAAATATATTGAACAACTAGTTTTAATACAGGGGGCTCTTATATTATTTGAAACTTGATGCACACAATTACTGCCGATGCATGATGATTTCTTCACATGCAGAGATACTGCTGAGGAGACCCTGTGAATTGGAATAACTGGAGTTACAGGGTGTAACATTTCCTGGTTGAGAATGCATGCTCCAAGATTTGTTACTTCCAATGATCAAGGATGAACGGGTTGCCAAGGGACAAGCAGTTTCCCTTAGCTTCACATTTCTGACCAGTGGAGTCACAGTGCTCTGGGGCTAGTGTTACGCACAAAGGGGTTAGTGGAATGTTATTTGATGGTAATTACTGGTTCCCCCTGCCTGCATAACAAAGTCTCAAACTTGTACTTGGCTGATATTTAAAATCCAACTAATGACTATTGTCCTTTGGATGTGTGCAAGTAAGCAGAATCGCATTGGTACAAAGTGTTGTCAGTAAACTGCTTGGCAGTAAACAAGGTAAACTTCAGCAGTGTAACTGCACAACTGGAGGCCCTTTTGGTTTGGATTCTCAACATTTTTATAGACATCTTTCTACAGAGAAAGTATCCACTTCATTTCAGACAATGAATTTCCCAGAAGCTTGATTTGAAGATTTTTAAGTATGGTAATGGGTGCATGCAAGTATCAATGGTGAGCTTTCCAAATGTAAATCCTTTGTGTTGGATTATTTGAACATCATTTGAACTCCAATTTCTGCTCTGGAATACAACAAAAGATTCTGAAATCTATTTTCCCTTAACCTTTTTCTTCTCAAAGATTTATTGTAATAAAAAGGCCTTTCATTCTGGAAGATACACAATTCTGCTATAATCTGTCTTATTATTTTGCCAATTCTCATTTCTTGAAGAAAAACATTGACAGAGGTAATTTTGATGGAATTTGAGGGTTTTCATTTCACTTTGGCACAATGATGTTATTGGTTGTGCTCCAATGCATCGAACAAACCTCAATCATTAAACTGTTTTAATTTTCCGAATCACTAACTGGACAGGTCCTTCAGGGACAGACTTGATAATGTTCCAAGCGTCATAGTGCATGAGGCCACGCAGGAACTTTCCATTGATTGCGAGCAATTCATCCCCAACATTGATCTTTCCAGATTGTTCAGAAACACCACCTGCAGGTTACAACAGGTAAAATATAATGTGAATTAAGCCATGAAATTCAGCACTACTGACAAATCAGTTTGTTTTTAAGGGGCTTTAAGCTCTTTTTGCTTCAGAGGGAGTGCAGCCAGAACAGGAACAAAAACCATGTAAAATGTGGTGTTACAGGGAATGGAAGAGTACTAATCTCAAATTGTACATTATCCTTTGACATGATTAGACTAAGAGAACATCGAATGCACAAATAAAAATCACAAAAATGTAACCCATTTTAATATATCTCACTCCTAAAAATAAACACAGTTCTCTTAAATTTGGTTGAAACTTTTTTGATCACTAACTTCATTCCTTACAGTTCTCTTGTGTTGGTCCAAACCTGTTGGTCTATAACCTGGTGTGTCTTGTGACTTCTGACTTTTTCTACCCCAGTCCAACAATGGCACCTCGACATCATTTTTGCTGGTGAGCAGAAAACATGGGACATATTGACGGACAACAACTTGTGCCTTCCAATCTCAGGCACAGTATTGTTGGGTGACCATAGTTTGCCTGATCGGTATCTTACTCTGTCTCTGACACCCACCCTGCAGGTTGTGAACACAATGTTCAGCCTGACCATTATTGCTGGTTACAATTCACTGTCACTATAAGTAAGGTACTGATTCAGGTATTCCCCCTTACACCCAATTCACATAGCAGACCATCCATTTGCCATCAGCAATCAGCTGCCATAGATCTCCTCGTTGGGTTTCTCTTTATTTTGCTTTTTGCCTATAATTTGTTTACCTATCCAATACATTCTTTTCAAAACCAGCTAAGTTTAAATTAATTGTTTCAGCCATTAGTACTTACAGATATTTTGATCAAACTGTTCAGATGTGTCACATCATATCTCTGGAGCAGGTGGAACTTGAACATGTGTCTTCTGGCTCAGAGGTAGGAACACGACCACTGTACTGCAAGAACCCTCTCCTTTTGTGCACACATTTAAATGACTGCAATCAGTTTCAGCAGTAGCCTTTTGTGTACATTTAGCACAGATTTATGACACACACCATGGACATGGGTAAGGACATGGGAGAAGGTGCTCAGGCCCTAAAATTGGTGCTGAACTGTGCTTACATTTTACTGAAGCAAGGAAGTTTAGACACTGAGAAAAATAACAGGTTAGACCTGTTAGATTGCAGTATTCTAAGTACTTGATTTATTGTTAAAACATTCGCTGAAGATCCTTCGACAGCACCTTCCAAATCCAGACCCACTACAAATCTTGAAGGACAAGGACAGCAGGTACATGATAACACCAGCACCTGCAATTTCCTCTCCAAGCCATTCACCATCCTGACTAGGAAATATATTACTGTTCATTCAGTGCCAATGGGCCTAAATCCCAGAACTTCCTCAATAACAGCATTATGGGTCTCCCTATAACACATGGACTGCAGGTTCAAGAATGCATCTCATTACCAACTTCTCAGCCTATGGAGTCGACATCCATGAACGAAGGCCAGTTTTCTGGTAAGGCCTGAGGTTACTGGTTCTGTAGAAGGTGAAATAGCAAGTACATTGCCCTCAGTTTTTAATTGATTTAATTCATGGACAACACTGAGTTAATGACTTCTAAATATGCAGAGCCAGATAGGGTAGCAGGTGTGGGTGAGATGGGCAGAAGAATTGCAAGGCTTATCATCAACACTGATTCTGCAAAATAAACCTGTGACATACTTCTCTTAGCATAAAATAACTTGCAGTTTGGAGATTGTACCTCACATTCAGATGGGCCTGTGGCAGTTACATTAACTGCTATAATAGGAGCTGGCTATTATTACACATGTTCAAGTTCCACCTGCTCCAGAGATATGATGTGACACATCTGAACAGTTTGATCAAAACATGTGTAAGTACTAATGGCTGAAACAATTTATTTAAACTTAGCTGGTTTTATACAAAATTATTATTTAGAAAACTTCAATTAACACACTTTTGTTTTTGCTTTGATTGAATTTATTAAGGAAGGCTTCTGTATATGCTGCATTTTTAGTGGGAATACTTACCTTGAAATATTCGCTTAATGTGCAGAGGTCTGTCTCCATTGATCGAAGCCTTCCCACCGTCCAGGCTGAATCCTAGGCCAGCAGAGGTCTTCAGCAGCTCTACAGTGATGGCCCCTCTAAGGTCCACATTCACGTCTGTAATATCCAAGACAAATGCAACTTTAACTTGGCACACAATACTTGTATTATTCCTACCTCTAAAACGTCACTCGACTTTGCCTTTTTCAGTTGCAGCTAAAGGCCTTATTCATGCCTTTGTTACCTGGAGCCTTAACTTTCCCAGTGTAATAAATGTGGGTGTAGCCCGAAAATACCCACATCCCATGACAGAATAAAAATTTAAATAAAATCATTCTGTAAACTTTCAAAGCTCTGCCATCCATACAGCAAAATTAGACACCAAGCCACAAAAGGCAATATTAAGGCAGGTATTTAAAGGTTGGGTCAACGAAGTAGGTTTTCGGAAGTATCTTAAAGGAAGAAACAGCAATGGAGAGGCAGAGAAGTTTAGAAAGAGAACTCCAGAGCTAGGGCTTAGGCAGCTGAAGTCACGATCACCTAAAAAGAAAAGTGATTAAAATTAGAAAGGTCAAGCTCGAGTTCATTACATGAGTCTATATATCTTCAGGACTGTGGGGCTGAGACAGGGAGAAGTGAGGCCGTGGAGGAATTTGAAAATAAGAATGTAAATGTTAAAGTTGAGATGTTGCTTGACTGGGATCCAATGCAGACCTGACCAAAAGGGTGACAGGTGGACACAACATAGTGGGAGATCAGCAAAATAGTCAGATCTAGTGGTAATGAAATCATGGATGAGGACTTCAGCAGCAGATGAGTTGTAGCAAGGACATGGAGGTGGAAATAGCATATTTGAGTGATGGTTGGAAGTTTATCGCAGACGAAAATATAAAACTAAGTTTGCAAACAGGTTCAGTCTCTGATAGTTGCTAGAGAGAAAACTAGAATCTATTGTGGGGAGTGAAGTTTGCAGTGGGGATTGAGAACAATGACTTCCAGTCTTCCCAATGTTTAGCTGGAGGACATTTCTGCTCATCCAGAACTTGAAGATGGACAGAAGAGACCTTTGGCCTGGTAATGGCCTCCTACAACCTCTTCCGTCAGGCAGAAGATACAGAAGTCTGAACACACGCACAAGCAGGTTCAGGAACAGCTTCTTCCTTGTTGTTATTAGACGGTTGAATGGACTCTAGCCTCAAATAATATAGCCTGCAATGTAACCTGTATGCCTCTAAGTCTTTTTGATCTGTACTTACTGTGATCTGCCTGTACTGCTCGTTAACAAAACTTTTCACTGTATTTCAGGACACGTGACAATAAAATCAGTCAATCAGTGAATGAATAGCAAGATAATCTGCTTCTTGTGGTTTTGGTTGAGGGATGAATGCTGACCATGACATTAACAGAACTCCTTGCTCATCTTCAAATTGTGCGACGAGATATGATAAAAACTATCTGAATTAAAACTAATCAAATAAAATTTTCAATGATATCAATGAAGAGGCTGCATGGATCACGGCACAATCTTTTTGTTGGCAATCAATTAAATCAGCTTAGTACTGCTCAAAACAGATTTAAGCATTAATTCTGCTTAAAGCATTGCTTTCCAACAAATTTCCCTTGTGGCGCAATGGTAGCCTGTCTGACTCCAGCTCAGAAGGTTGCGTGTTCAGATCACGTCAGGCCCATGGTGTTTGGTGGCAGTATAATGCTCCTGATTTATATTGGGTCAGAGCTTGGTGTCTGGGGATGCTGCTTGACCATGTTTCCCCTGTTCAGCAGTTTTTAAGTATGTGTGATATTTTCCTATCAGTTTTGGGGGTCAGTTAGCTCAGTTGGTTGGGTGGTTGGTTGGTTGGTTTGGAATGCAGCATGATTCTGGTTGGCTGGGTTCAATTCTCCCACCAGCTGAGATAACCATGAAGGTCCTGAAGGTGTGGTATCGTGGGTTAAACTTGGCACCAGTCATTTGTGTGATGAGACAGCAGCCCTATGATCCTCTGGGAGTACAGTGACTTTACTTACCTTATACGGCACAGTGGCTCAGTAGTTAGCACTGCTGCCTCACAGCACCAGAGACCTCGGTTCGATTCCACCCTCAGGTGACTGTCTTTGTGGAGTTTGCACATTCTCCTAGTGTCTGCGTGGGTTTCCTCCCACAGTCCAAAGATGAGCATGTTAGGTGGATTGGCCATGCTAAATTGCCCGTGCTAAGTTGCCCGTAGTGTCCAGGGGTGTTTAAGTTAGGTGGACGAGACATGGGAAATGCAGGGTTACAGGGAAAGGGTAGGCGAATGGGTTTGGGTGGGATGCCCTTCGGAGGATTAGTGTGGACTTGTTGGGCCAAAGGGCCTGTTTCCACACTCTAGGGATTCTAGGAAATGGAAAGAGACTAAGGCATTCAAAAAAGGGAATAAAATTATTATAGGCAACTATGGTCTTTTAGTCACAATTTTATTGCATGCAAAATAATGGAATGAGTTAATAAGAATGAAATTAAGTATCTATACAACATTAGCATGGATTCAGAAGAGGAATTTATCTATCCTCCTAAATGCATTTGAAGAAATATCCCAAGTTCACATTGTGATGGTTATGGCGGGTTAGGCTAAAAATTGGATTCGCACCATTTTTAAGTGTGGGGATCACGATGCACAATTAGCCAGTGATTTGTCAAGCTGAGGGAAGCAGCAGAAAAACTTCATACTGTCTGTGTATTGATGTGACTGCAAAATGTCTAACAGCGTGAAACAGTGGGAAGGTAGGAATCTGCATGGCCAGAACACTGCTGCATGCCCTTCTCAAAGGCAAGTGCACTCAGGCTACAGTAACTTGTAGAACTATATCAGGATTGAAAGAAGGAGACTGCAAATGGACTAAAAGGCTAGGGAGAGTGCTCTCAGGTTATTGAATGCAATGCAAAGCTTAGTTTGAGAGGTTTCAAGACCTTCCCTCTTAAAGGAATTGAATCTAGTGACTTTGGAGGTCAATTTCCAGAGCCTGGGCCTGAGTAACTGACTGCAGTTCTGGAAAAGATTCAATGACCTCACATTGGTCTGTGCACACATCTCCTTCATAAGACACTACCAACTTTTCTCACTGCTCAATGTATCACTCACTCATTAGCAATAAGGTCTCAGGTCAAACAATCAGATGGCCCACCTCACCATCACATATTTAACCAAATTTGCCATCCTCACACTTAACTTCCTGCAGGTTCCATATATCTTGAACTATTCAGCTAAGGCAGGCATATCACCCAAATACATTACAAAGCAGTCACTCATGTTCTTTCTTCTCTCTAGCAGGATGATTTTTCACAGTACCACAAAGATAGAATTTGTAAAATCATGAGCTTATATACTATGGAAAACATATCAGACAACTACAAACCTGGAGAGCCAACCTCCTCAGCAGTTCAGGCAGTTGTTTTATAACACCATTAGTTTACTTCATTGTGTTCCTGATAGCAGTATAGTTTTCAGTGTAAGCACACTGTCTATATCAGTGGTGGAGGGAACTCTTGAGCCAAATCTAAGGCAGAGGCAGGCCTTGCCATCTAAGAACCAGCGTTCGGGATATCACAGTGGCTCAAAGATAATGGGCATAGCTGACTGGCCCAGGATTCGTGTATCATGCTTGCTGCCAGGATACCATGATGTCTAGGTAGAATCTGCACTTTCATGGAGAGGTATGTCCTGTAGATGTGGTACATCTCACCCAATATATGTGGGGTCCGTGAACAGTCCATGGTTCCCTACTCCATTCTGCACAATTGGAAATTGCATTAGCCTGGGCAATTCCATATGGTCACTCCTTGTATTTCTCTCTGGTAGGATGAAAGATGATAAATTTCACTTTCCTGGCCTATAGGTCCTCTGGCATCTCCGGATTCAGAGCAGCATTGTGAATTATGAAACACTGGCAGTGCCACCTGCTCCTGCCTGCAAGGAGCTGCTGATTTAGAAATTGAGGCCACATTAATCTTCACACCCACTGGCAGTGCAACATTGTCCTGTTGTGAGCATGCTGATCCAATTGTAGAAAGTAATGCAGTTCAGTGTCTATCTCCTTGGTGAAGCATGCCTGCCTTGGGTTGTTGGGGAAGTGGAGAAATGCTCTCTGAAAACACTTGGTACGTACAGCCCGCTATTACAAATTCTCCTCTCTCTCTCTCTCTCTCTCTCTCTCTGTGCACAACTTGCCCTTTCTGCTGAATAATCCATTTCCAAGCCATAACTCAGTCCAAGATGGACTATAACTATATGCTCTATTACTAATAACAGACTTTGTCAAATAGTACTACTTCCCATTGAATCCAAAAATGTTTCCAAACTGTTCCAATCACACACAACCCAGAAATTCAAATGCACGTAAATTAACTTTGGTTAGCATCTGGATAAGCACTTAAAATACCAGGTCATAGTAGGCTACAGACTAAGTGCAGGTAAATGGGATTAGTGTAGTTTGGTGTTTGTTGGGCAGCATAGACATGGTGGGTCAAAGGACCTGTTTCTATCTTGTATGACTCTATGACTTCACCTGGAATGAATGGGATGTCTCTTGTGAAGCACGTTCACCTAAGTAAAGGTAAGGTCACTATAGTCCCAGAGGACATCAGGGCTGCTCTCTCATAAGAGAGAGATGACTAGTGGTAGTTTAACCTGAGGACCACCAGACCTCAGATGAAGGGAGAAGCCGAGGAGGAGGGACCATCGTGGTAACTCCAGTTGATACAGGAAACTGAACCAGTGCTGTTGTCTCCCTGCATCCTGATCCTCCCCGATGCCTCTCTGCTTTGTAAATGAGCTCAGCCCGCTGAACTAACTGACCCCCAGATTAACTCTTAGCTGGGAGTGACTAATGCAAAGCATTAACAGAACGTACAAGGAAATCTTCTTCAGAATTGAGTTTATACCGAGACCTGATAGACTCCTACCTGTTCCTAGTGTTTCTGTAGTATCATTGCTTCCCGCTGTGAGATGGTTTCCTTTAGAAAGTGATAAATCTGGCTTGGAAGAAATTTCTTCCTGTTCCTTTCCTTTTTTAATGACAATGATGGCCTGTTTATGTAAGCGGGCCCGGTGAAGTGCGTTCAGCACATCGACATGTGTTGTGCCTATTACAGACATTCCATTGATAGATAAGATGTAGTCTCCCCGCTGAATGGTACCTTCTTGAGCTGCCACACCTCTTGAAAATACTCTGTGAATCTGCAGGAAGGAAAAACTGTGTTTGAAAGGAACAACTTTCCTTTGCAATATATTTAACAAAAATGTACCATACTGATTATTTGCAGCATATTTAAATGACACTTTCAAAAGTAAAAATTTACTATTAATGTTTCCATAAGATGTTGGATTGTTGTATTTTTAGTTTTTGGTTCTTTTTTAAAAATTATTCTGTTAAATTTAATATTTCGACTGGCATTTCCCCCAAAGGCTCGATCCACACTGCAAAATAACTTGGTTAGCTCTGCCTTTCTAAACTCTCCTTAGTGAACTGTAAAATAATTAATAGAAAAAACTACGTGGAAAAGTAGACCAGACATTTAACGTTAACAGAGTTCAGTTTTGGGCAAAGTCATAAACCACTAATATTAATGGATGACATAATATCAAACCGGTCAATCATCACAATCAAGAACTGTTTCACCACTTCTGTACATTTTAATAACTGTCACTTCCTGAGATCACATAGAAAACTCTGCCTTCATCTTTACAGAAGAGAAATAACATTGTTAATTTTAATTAACTGATAATGGGTGTTGGGGTATGTTATGGAATTGGTCAAAAAACTGATGTTCACCTAATGACTCATTTACTTAGGTCAGAAAGGAAACTGTTGTATTGACTTTCTTTTTCTTGCTCCTTTTATCTTCCCTCTTTCCATCTATCTATGTCTCTCTCTCATCATATACATTTTAAACACTCTGGTCTCTGTATTAATTTGTATACGACTTTTTGCTTTTTTTTGGTGGGGATTTTCCATCCTCTGTCCTGTTAGCTTTTCTTTATGGGGCAGAATGTTACACTCTCCTGCCAGCAAATTTGCAGGTAAGGCCCACAAAATCTCCTGACAGACTCTCCCAGCATCCTCCCATCTGCTCCTGCGCCAATCTTATGGTGGCCCACTGTCCCTTGCCTGAATTGAAGCCTTCATGCGGCCAATGATTAGTCATCTGTGGGCTTCCTGGGTCTCATTTTGAGCTTCAGTTCAGGAGAAGGGGCAGAGGGGAAAGAGTGGACAGAGGGGAAGGGAAGGTGCAGAAGGCACGGAGGACAGAGGGGGAGGGGGCAGGGTCAAAGATCAGTAGTTCACTCTGCTGAAATGGGGTGTCTCCCTCTCTATTCCCACTCTCTCCATGAGGCTGTAATCTTATCTCCCATCTGAAATATCCAGCTGTTTCCACACAATGTCTTTTATTCTTTACTGTTTTCCTCAATTTGTAGCATTATCTTTTCTAGACTTCTGGCAAGTGTTATCCACCTGAATCTTAAACCAAATTTACTCACACGCCAACTGGAAACTGCCTACATGCTTTCAGTGTATAGAAAAAACAAACTGAATATTTTCATTTTAAAATAGTGGCACTTGGCTTTGCTCATCACTTCAGGAGTCGGTCTTTCTTTGTTCCTGTAAAATTTTCCTTAGGCCCTGCACGGATCTCAATCTGGCTTCTGTCCCATTTCTATCAGTTCATGTCAGCCTGATTTCCTTTTCCAATCTATTTTGTTTTCTCCCCCTTTAACTGCCATTCAGTTCTGGTCCATTAATTTTTTTTATGTGCCCACTCTCTCAACACTGTGCCCCTACAATGTCTCATGTTTTATTTCACATGAAATACATGAATAAATTATCTTCACAGTGCAATTAATTTACTTCCTGCCAATTCTTGGATATGTTAATCAATAGAATATAACTCTGCAGTTGTTCCTCTAGTGGAAACCTATTTTCACACTATTTACACCTTATTGATTTTATCTTCCTGTGTTACAGCCTGTAGTTGTCTAAGTATCAACCTGAAGTCTCTCTCTCTCAGAGATAGTAGGAACTGCAGATGCTGGAGAATCCGAGACAACAAGGTGCAGGGCTGGATGAACACAGCAGGCCAAGCAGCACCATAGGAGCAGAGAGGCTGACGTTTCGGGCCTAGACCCTTCATCAGAAAAGGGGGAGGGGAACGGGGTTCTGAAATAAAGAGGGAGAGAGTGGGAGGCGGATAGAAGAGGGATAGAGGAGAGGATAGATGGAGAGGAAACAAACAGGTCGAAGAGGCGGGGATGGAGCCAGTAAAGGTGAGTGTAGGTAGGGAGTTAGGAAGGGGATAGGTCAGTCCAGAGAGGACGGACAGGTCAAGGGGGCGGGATGAGGTTGGTCGGTAGGAGATGGAGGTGCGGCTTGAGGTGGGAGGAGGGGATAGGTGGGAGGAAGAACAGGTTAGGGAGGCGGGGACGAGCTGGACTGGTTTTGGGATGCGGTAGGGGGAGGGGAGATT
>NC_063332.1:46978720-47020306 GCF_021869965.1 Rhincodon typus | reverse complement strand
GGAGTTGAAATGGCTCGTGACTGGGAGGTGCAGTCATTTGTCGCAAACCAAGCGTAGGTGTTCCACAAAGCAGTCCCCAAGCCTCTGCTTGGTTCCCGTTGACCTGTCCGTCCTCCCTGAACTGACCTGTCCCCTCCCTAACTCCCCAGCTACACTCACCTTCTCTGGTTCCAACCCCGCCTCCTTGACCTATCTGTCTCCTCTCCACCTATCTTCTCCTTTATCCATCTTCTTTCTGCCTCCCCCTCTCTCCCTATTTATTTCAGAATCCCCTTCCCCTCCCCCATTTCCAAAGAAGGGTCTAGACCCGAAGCGTCAGCTTTCCTGCTCCTCTGATGCTGCTTGGCCTGCTGTGTTCATCCAGCTCTACACCTTGTTATCTCTGATTCATATCTTTATCACATTGAATGGTGTAGTAGACTTGACAGGCTAAATGGCTTTCTGCCCATTTGTCTTACGGTCTTAAAATGTCTAAAGAAATAGTTTAAGCAAAATTTAACAGAACACAAAAGAGCTAAAAATACAATGTCCTATTTCATGAACTTGGTCTCAGCTTCACCCTCAGCAACTGGATCCTCAGCTTTCTGACCCACAGACCGCAATCAGTGAGGATGGGTAACAGCACCTCCACCACAATAACACTCAACACTGGAGCACCCTTCCCCCCCCCCACCAAGGATGCATCCTCAGCCCCCTACTGTACTCCTTATACACCTAAGACGGTGTTGCCAAATTCCGAAGAATGCCATCTACAAGGTTTCTGACAACACCACTGTCGTGGGATGGATATCTAACAATGACAAGTCAAAATACAGAAGGGAAATAGAGGGCTTCGTGACGTGCTGCAATAAAAACAATCTGTCTCTCAACACTGGCAAAACTAAAGAACTGATCATCGACTTCAGATAGAAGGGAGGGGAAAATGACCCCATCTACAACAACGGAACTACGGTTTAGAGAGTGAAGAGCATCAAGTTCCTAGGAGTGATAATAACCAACAACCTGTCTGGACTTTCCATATAAATGCGACAGTCATGAAGGTACAACAACACCTCTTCTTCCTCAGGCGGCTCAGGAAATTTGGCATATCCATAAGGACCCTCACCAACTTCTATAGATACACCATTGAATGCATACTGTCTGGCAACTGCTCTGCCCAGGACCGTAAGAAACTACAGAAGGTGGTGTGCACAGCCCAGACCATCACGGAAGCCAACCTTCCATCCAAGGACTCTATTTATGCGGCTCGCTGCAGTGGAAAGGCGGCCAACATCATCAAAGACCCATCGCACCCTGGTAATGACCTCCTATAACCTCTTCTATCAGGCAGAAGATACAGAAGCCTGGACACACGCACAAGCAGGTTCAGGAACAGCATCTTTCCGGCTGTTGTGAGACTATTGAATGGACTCTAGCCTTAAATAATGTAACCTGCAATATAACCTGTATGCCTCTAAGTCTTAGATAACAAGGTGTAGAGCTGGATGAACACAACAGGCCAAGCAGCATCAGAGGAGCAGGAAGGCTGACATTTCAGGCCTAGACCCTTCTTCAGAAATCCTTTGCTTGCTGTGACCTGCCTGTACCGCTTGCAAACAAAGCTTTTCACTGTCTTTTGGCACACGTGACAATAAATCAATCAATCATATCAGCCTGATTACATTTATTGTTGAGTATTTTTTCGTGCCTTCTTTAAAGTTTTCATATGATAGTCTCACTCACTCTAAAGCCTGAGGTTTGACTTAATATTTTTGCCCATTATTGTGACTTTGACAGCTGAATATAGATAGCAAGGTTGGACAGCATGCATGAGAAATTTGTGAGGATGTTGCCAGGAATTAAGACATTTAGCCATACAGGAAGACTGGGTCAGCTGTGTTGTTTTCTCTGGAACACAGGAGAATGAAGGGAGACTTAATTAAATTTATAAGAGGCCGAGATAGAGTGGATAAGAGATTTCTCTCCCCATTAGCAAACACTCAGGGTGATATTTTGTATGGGATGGAAGGGGTGGGGGAAATCACATAAAATTTTGTTGAGTGGTCCCCCCACCAACTACATTCCCTCCCCAACCTGTCTGAAATTTTACAGCACGTGAAAGGTTTCAGGTGGCCCACTCACCTTTGGACATGTTGAGGCGCTTACGTGGACTGTTATCGGTTACTTACGGCCTATCAGAGGCACCCTTCCCCAAAGTCCCTAAATCCTTAAACCGACCCCTAAGGCCTCTTGCACCTAGTTCCTCTTATCACCCTTACCCCCCAGAGTCCCCCTTTGTAAATTCCACCCCGCTCACCAAGACCCTCCGCCCACAGTTATCTGGGCTCCTTGGGAAGATGGGTCTGTGGTCGCAGCAATTTTCATCATTCCTGCTGGCAGTGGTGGGACTACAGAGCAACCAGCCAATTCCATGGAACATCCTCCCAAGAAAGTGGTGGGACTCTCACTTTAAGGTCATTAACATTGCTTCCAGTGATAAATTGCTGGGTCAGGATCATGGGCAGACTCATGACTTTTTAGCAGGAGTGTGAGCAAATTTGCAATCCATAAAATCCACCCTACAATAATTTGGAGACATAGATATAAAACGAGTGGTAGAAGGAATAGAGGGAAGTCGAATAATATTTTCACTCAGAGGATGGTGAGGCTCTGGAACTCAGTACTGAAAGAATGATTGAGGCAAAACCCGCATCGCATTTAAAAATGTTTGAATATGCACTCAAAGTGCTATGATCTACAGGGCTACATACCAAAAACTGAAAGTGGAAGAAGGTTGGATAATTCTTTGTTGAATGGCATGGACATGGCTGAATAGCCTCCTGGAATGCAAATAATTCTTTGTTTCTAGATTCTATATGCATTTGACTTAGCTCAAGCAGCTAGATTGGTTGGATATTGTTATTCTAGTTAAAGTACTTTCTGTCCAGTAGCTTTTCTTAAAATTATTTGGAGGAAAGAACCAAAGTGGGATGATGAGAACGAAGGGTAGAAAGGTGAAAAAATAGAGGACAGGACGTCAGACTGGAGTTGAGATAGACACTGAGGTCCACACCCTAACACAAATGCTGTACAACAAGCTTCTATCTTTGGTGACTTCTATCTCAGCCACACCAGGCCATTCCATGGTTGATGGATAGAAGACAGAGAGTCAGGATACATGGGTTTTGTTCTGGATGGTAAGAAGTAACAAGTGGTGAGCCACAGGTTTCAGTCCTTGGACCCCAGCTATTTACAATCTACCTTAACGACTTGGATACAGGGAAAGAAGGTTCTATAGCCAAATTTGTGGATCACACAAAAATAGGTGGGACAGTCAATAGCAATGAGTAAATAAGAACCTTACAAATGGACATAGATAGGTTAGGAGAGTGGGACAAAATGTGGCAGATGGCATTTAATGTGGATAAGCATGAGGTCATGCATTTTGGTCGGAAAAATGGGAAGGTGGCCTATTATCTAAATGGGAGACACTTTGGGGTGCTCTGGTGCAGAGGGATCTGGGTGTCCTTGTTCATGAGTCACAGAAAACTAGCATGCAGGTACAGCAGATAATAAAGAAAGCGAATGGAATGTTGGCTTTTATAGTTAAAGGATTAGAGTATAAAAGTAAGGAAGTATTGTTGCAACTATACCAGGCATTGGTGAGACTGCAGCTGGAGTATTGCGCACAGTTTTGGTCCCCTTATTTGAGGAAAGATGTACTGGCATTGGAGGCAGTTCAGAGAAGGTTCACCAGATTGATCCTAGAGATGAGAGCTTTGTCATATGAAGAGAGATTGAACAGTTTAGGCTTAAACTCTCTGGAATTTAGAAGAATGAGAGGTGATCAAATTGAGGTATTCAATATGATAAAAGGTGTGGATAAAATATATGTGGAACAGACGCTTCATCTCGTGGAGCATTCTAGGATGAGGGGTCATAGTCTTAGGATAAGGGGTAGCAAATTTAAAACAGAGTTGAGGAGCAACTACTTCTCCCAAAGGCTTATGAATCTGTGGAATTCGCTACCCAAAAGTGTGGTGGATGCTGGGACAGTGAGTAAATTTAAGGAGGAGACAGACTGATTTTTAATTGGTAATGGGTTGAAGGGTTATGGGGAGAAGGCAAGAAAATGGGGGTGAGGAGCATATCAGCCATGATCGAATGGCAGAACAGACTTTGATGCACCAAATGGCTTAATTCTGCACCTATGTCTTATGAACTTATTCCACTTATTTCTCCAGCAAAGGAAGAAGAAAAAGACAAAGTGAATAATGCAGAAAGGATACGTTGGCAGGAAATGAGAGAGATATAGAAGAGATGAGAAACAGCAACATAGAGATTAGAAGATTGACTAATTATTCTAAACATAATATTCACTAATTGTCAAGGGTCAAAAGAATGGAAAGCCAAGAATTTAACTCTTTTGATCTGTCTCTATATGTGATTCAGGGCTAATAGAAATATTCCAAGGCAATACTATTGTCAGGCAGAGTAAACTGACTGAATTACATCTGCCTGAAACTGTTACTACGTTTTAACTTCCACTTACAGTTGATTGTCTAGCAACAATGGACCACTACAACATATGGGCATGATTACAATTGCATCAAGAGAGATCAGGTTGTCCAGGATTTAACAATATGTGTTCATGGACCCTCAGAATATCAACCCTGACTCCTATGGTTCAGTAATGAAATGAGTTGGGCAGGAAGGTGATTCTCAAGAGGGTCTCCCCTTCCCAAAACTGCGTCCCTTGCTCAAGCACTGAGTGCCTTTGAACAGGGAATTTCTCCCTGCCCAACCCTGAGACCCT
The DNA here is from genome assembly GCF_021869965.1 of Rhincodon typus. Taxonomy (NCBI): domain Eukaryota; kingdom Metazoa; phylum Chordata; class Chondrichthyes; order Orectolobiformes; family Rhincodontidae; genus Rhincodon; species Rhincodon typus. The sequence goes on along the minus strand of NC_063332.1, from coordinate 47,015,511 downwards.
GCAAGAAATTCTGATTATGCTTTTTCGGTTTCCTGCATGGTAAGTTCTCCTCCCACCGCTGAGCAGCAGCATTTGGACATAGTCCTCTATTGGGCTTTAACTTAGGGCCTCAATTGGAAGTGGGGTAGGAATGATGTCCATGATCCTTCTTCCCATGGCTTTAATCAGGGCAGAGACACTACCTTCTCATCTGATGCACCCTGCCATCAAACTTGCATCAAACTTAAATAATTTGAGTGTATTGTTCTTTTGCACATTTGCCTGCTCTTGACATTTAGAGAACATCAATGAATTATTCCCTATTTTAAATCAATATAATTCAGTATGTAGCTTCAGGCAATATTCTTACTAACCTGACTGACCAACTTCTGCTTTTGTTGTCCGACAAACTCTTACTATTTGCCAGCTCGTCATCAGACCACGAATCTAGTGTTCCATTGCTGCTTTTCCAGGAATTCTTTGTTCTGAAATTAGAAATTCCAGATCTATAGATTTTCACTGAACCAGAACCACTGGTAGCAGAAGCAGTTCCAGAAGACACATTTGTAAGGCTTTCAGCAGCAAGACCAATAGATGTTCTTGGCTTGACTTCCAGTTCAGTTTTAAAGCTCTGGGTTGTTGGATCACTAGAATAATCACTGCACAATTTGTCAAGATCTGGCATGCTTAATGCTCTCAGTTCCCGCAGCTTGGACCGAGACAAAGAGTTTGGTCGATGGTTGACTGACGATCGAGTTTTACTGTTGTTAACCTTGCATGAATTTAAATCCTGCTCCTGAGACCTTTTGCTACTAGACTCACATTCCTTGGTCTTCTTAAGCTCCTCAGCATTGCTCTTCGAACGATTTGGTTCGAAATTGAGAAAAGCCACACTTGAGGGAGACTTTTCTAATTGTGGTGATGGAAAGGCAATCTCAGACCTCCCTTCAGTGTAGGAGCTCAAACTACGTCTCAATGCACGTGATGCATCAAAGTCTCGAATAGATGAAATATTAGATGTTGTTAGAGGTATTGCACTTCCTGATATTCGCCTTCCTATTGCTGGCTTGGTAGATGAGTTGGCATTGCAAATAACAAAGGATGAGTCTAGAAAATGTGTGTCTATTTTCCTGATTACTGGTTTGTCGAAGCTAGCTAGGCTCTCAAAAGACTTAATTCTCTGTCTGACAGAAAAAGAGCCTCCTTCTGGTGGACAATTCAGCTCATTTGTTAAACTTCCCCTATTTGATTTATCCTTGTCTCTTTGACAGAAGATAAAATCTGTGCTGGAGTGTTTTTCTTCACTCAAAGATTTCTTTAAGGTTCCTGTTGCCTCAACATTTGGTTGAACATTATCTGTACTTTTAACAGTGTGCAATTGTGATGTGTCAAACGATTTTACCTCTCTCTCCAGTGACAGTTTCTGTCTTTGAGAAGCTTTAATGAGATAGGGTTCAGATGGATTCTTATCAAATTGTGTGTCATCACTACTTAATTGAACTGGTCTCTGCTCTAAGCTCACGGGAGGTTTAGGAGCTATTTTTGGTTTCTGGGCATTATCCTGAACTATAGAGCATTTCTCTGACTTGTGCTCCAAAAACCCTGTAGGAGTAGCTATGTTATTAACTTCTTTCCTCTCCAATGGAGGTGATATTAGTTTTAATTCGATAAAGCTCCGTCGGGTTGCTATGCATTCTCGATCTTCGACTTCATTGAATGAGGATGAGAGTACAGTAGATTCTTCCAATGATTTATATCCTGAAGGTGGTAAATGTTCATCCACCTGTTCTTTTTGTAATAGTTTCTCCTCTACTGTCTGTGCTTCATGAGCCAAGTTCGCCTGGTTTTCGTTGGTCATGTTAGTATTCTGACATAATTCTACAGGAGATGTGACATATTGTTCAGCAGATGTTTCACTGGATATTTGTGTAATGCTTTCTTGATTTCCATAATTTTTTGATTCCCCATATGATTTATGAGGATCTCTAATCCATACAGTTTCTTTGGGTTCTTCCTCTTTTCGTTTATGATCCAGTATTATTTGTTGATCTATCTCTTTCTGATTTTTAGGATCTTCTTTCAAAACTTGTCTTTGTTGTTCGTTGCACAAATCCACTTTACCTGTGATATCGGAGGTCTTTGTTTCACCCTTATCTTTCTCTCTTGTTTGGAAATTATCATCTACTGGTAAATGTATTGAAAGCTGTTCTCCCGTAGAATGTACAGGAATGTTACTGATTTCTTTCTCATTCTTTGCTTCGGATTTATTTTTTTCAGGATGTTTATTTGCTTTTATATTACATGTCAAAGATGCTCTTTTGGTGAAGAGTTTTGATGATTGATGATCACAAACTGCCAACTTTTCTGGACATTTCTGCAACGTTTCTGATTTTTTGAATCCATCAGATTTTGCTGCACTCTTCTCATTGGTTTCAGATGGAGGTTTGTTTTTACTTTTAATGCTGAGCCCCTTTAGTTTTGGTGCAGAATAGAACTTCTGCGTTTTGTCCTGAAACTTAGATCTAGTACACATTTGAGATGCTGCACCACTTTCATTTTGTCCTTTAAATGGCATGGAAGGTTTCCCAATTTGTGCTCCTAAGGATTGTTTGGACTGATTTTGTCTTTGTGGCAGGGGGGGTAGAATTTTTGCCACTACCTGACAAAGTCAGTCTTTCCTTTCTGACCTGAATCATAGATAAGGCAACATTCTGAGAACCCAAATTTGGCTTACTTATAGCAGATAACCTGGGCTTGGGCACTGGATACAAGGAATCATGACTTGCTTTTGTAATTTCTGCTTTCTTAGAATGCTTCAAGGCATCTTGTGATGAAGAAAAATCGTCTGTTCTATTCAATTCCAAACGTGATTCTGACTGAAGTTTTGATGGAGAAAAGGCAGAATCACTGTGATGTTCCAACTTTTTATCAAATTCCCTGGTGTCTTCTTCGATACATTGGCCTTTGTCTGAATCTTTTTGATTATGAAAGGTCATCACACCTGTGTCTTCCAGAGAATTTATTGGCAGATTCTGCTTGGAAGAAGGATCAAATCCTAAATGTTTATTTTGTGAATCATTTACATAAGAAGCCGTAAGGATACTTGTGCTTTCAGATTTTATTGGTTCAACAAGTCTATCAGTCATATGATTTGGCATTAGGCTCTGTTTGGCAACCTCTACTCCAGTCATATCAAAATTGGAAGGCGGGGTGGAATAGATTAAACTATGCTCATTTTCATGGTACGAAAAGGGCAGATTTGAATTTGTCTTTTTATCTGCTGAAATTGTCCCTTTACCCGCTTCTGGAGCAAGCTTAGTCATTGACAAGTCACTCTCATGCAGAACCTCCTGGTTCAGATTTGTTGGAAGTTGCACAAATTGCTGTGGTGTTTGAGCTTGATCACTAGGCTGGAAGCAGATTTCAACCTCTTCTGTATCTGAATCTGCAATACTAAGGCTTTCACATTGCGTGAAAACAACATCTCCAGGTAAACCCAGGGCCACTTTACTACAGGATGAATGAGGGCTATCCAAAGATTCTGCCTCTGAATCAGAGTCCACTGCAGCAGCATACATGGATTGTTGTTTACTATTTTCCTTGATGTCTGTTAAACCCAATAGTTTGTCCTTCTTCTCAGTACTTAAGTTTCTGGAATAGTTAGTCAGACATGTTTTGTTTACCGAAAATACTTTGCCGGTGTTGACTGAACTTAGAACAGAATAGTCAAGAACTTCTTGAGTGATGCCTATTGAAGAGTCACCTTTATTACTGACATCATTTGTGTTGTTGATAGCTATTATTGAATGAGCAGCAACATCAACTTGACTCCTTTCTGAATTCAAAGGTGAAGTATTTGGGATGTCATCCTCAACAGAATCTAATTGATTGATAACATCATCGATGTCTGTAACTGGGATGTCAGATCTTTGACTGTGTGGCAAGGTACTGCAATCCTGTGAAACTACTTTGTTTTCCACCATATTGTCTCCAGTAGGTTTTTCCAGGGGCTGCACTTCCAAGCTTGTTGTTCTGTTTTTCATAAAGTCTTCAAACATTTGTGCATTGCTTTTGTTGGCAATCATATTTTGATCAATTTCTACAGTATCAGGTTCTACTAAATTCAGATCTGTAGAAGATGATGAGATGAGCGTTGATAATCTGTCCACAGCTGCAGAAAAAAATAAGCATTCAACAATATTGTCATGTTTCAAATCTTGTTATATATTGAATCATACTTAAATGAATCTATAATGATTAGCACTGGAATGACAGGATAATCCATGCATTATATTGTATTAACCCCGTCCTTCCTACAGTTGGAGCAGGAAGAAGAAATTATGCAATTGGTGGGAATATAATTTCTGAGCTCCTATCTGAAATAATAAAGTTTATTAAATGCAAGTTAGCTTACAGTAAATCATTAAAGGCTAAAAATTGGATTGTCCTGTTTTGGGGTATAACGGTTACATTTGTGATTAGCTTGCACCCAGATATTGTTGAGGCAGGCAGTACGCAAACTACATGGCATCTGATTATTTCAATTATTGTAGAATTAATTTAACGCAACCCATGGTCCTGGCAGGCTGAAGTTTCCATAGGGGACGTGTGCCTAATAAGAGTTTCCGCTGGCCTGTCCCACTCTAAGGGGAACTGTTCTGATTACACAGAAGATACCACTGACTGCATGTAGTGCAAGTGGCTGTAAGGAGAGGGCCAGCAAATAGTGAAACAGGCAAGAGAAACTTTTTCTCAGATGTGCCAATAGTCCTGGATCCTCCTGCTTCTCTCTGGAAAGAGACCCTCTCTCCTAGGGTATGGGATCTCTGTCAACTCCCTCATGCAGGATTGGTTGGTGAGCTGGGAAATGTGTGTTATGTTTTCTGCTTTTTCGTGAAAGGACCTACTGTCAAGGTTGAGGGAAACAGTAACAGCTCCAAGCAATGCTATCATGTCCAACTAGTTCTAGGTCCTGTTGAAGAAGATGGCACAGTTCCTTGATCATTGTAACAGCTGTAATCTTGCAGAGGGCATGCTACAAAGAATATATGTGGCGCATTGTGGTTACCAGTGGTATTTGGACACTATTAAGGGTTATCTTTTCTGTAGTTAAAAGTATTTGGAGCCTGTTAATTAATGTTTAGTTGATGTTGCTTTCAGTTTGTTTGCTAGAGTAAACGTCTTGAAATTTGAAACAGCCATTTGGTAGTGCCATATTTGAGCACTGCCAAAAAAAAATTGTCAATCTTGCATTTCTCTCACATAGCATAAATGTTGGTTTTCATCTTAAGCTGATATTCTTGCAAATTTTCCTGATGATTGCAAGACAAAAAGCTCTGATAAAATGGGGTGAATTTTACTCATAAATGAGTTCTTTTGGAGGGATTTTCACCAATAAGCTCAGTGAATTCTCTCACTGTATCTTGCCAACTTGCCTCACTAAGTACCTATTCCAGCCCTATGGCATTCCTCACATCCAATTCTAGCCCCGTCTTACTACAACTTCCCAAAGACCAGTATCCCCGATGCTGGCACCATCTTTAAAAGGTTGCTGAGCATCCAGACAAGCATTGGCAGTCTGTGTTGCCCCTCACCAGAAATGTCATAGCACAGAGCAGTCATGGCACATAGTTGGCATAGCTGATACTCTCTCACCCATTCAATTCCATTCTCTCACCTTAACTGCAACACAATTTACCTGTCTTTAATTACATCCTGTCTAAACATCCTCTAAATCACTATTATTTTGTCTCCAATGCCCACTGGAGAATTGAAAATTATCATTGTCAAGTTGGAGGACATGACGTACAGGCAAGCAACGGAACAATTCCAAATATGAACTTTTATTTCCAGCCAGCAAAAGCAAATACAAACAGAATGAATAAAGACTGCAGTTTGAGATTATAAGAACAGCTGATGCTGGAGTCAGAGATAACACAGTGTGGAGCTGGAGGAACACAGCAGGCCAGGCAGCATCAGAGGAACAGGAAAGCTGATGTTTCAGGTCGGAACCCTTCTTCAGAAATGGGGGAGGGGGAAGGGAGCTCTGAAATAAATAGAGAAAGGAGGGCTGGGGCTGGGGAAGGTAGGTGGGATGGTGATAGGACAGTGCAGGTAGGGAGTGGTGGGAGTTGGTTAGTGACGTGGGAGGAGCGGATAGGTGAGAGAGAAGACGGACAGGTCAGGGAGGAGGGGATGAGAGGGAGGGTCTTGGGACGAGGCCGGGCGTGGGGAGATTTTGAAGCTGGTAAAGTCCACATTGAGAGCATTGGGTTGTAGGCTCCCAAGGCGGAATATGAGGAGCTGCTCCTCCAGTTTCTGGGTGGCGTCGTTGTGACACTGGAGGAGGCCCAGGATGGACATGTCGCCCAGGGAGTGGGAGGAGGAGATGAAATGGTTTGTGACTGGAAGGTATTATTGCTTGTCGCAAATGAGCGCAGGGGTTCTACAAAGCGGTCTCAGCTTAGCTTGGAGACCACTTTGTAGAGCACCTGAGCTCGGTTTGTGACAAACGACAATACCTTCCAGTCGCGAATCACTTCAAGCCCCCCCTCCCACTCCTTGGACGACATGTCCATCCTGGGCCACCTCCAGTGTCACAACAACGCCACCCGGAAACTGAAGGAGCAGCACCTCATATTCTGCCTTGGCAGCCTACAGCCCAATGGTCTCAATGTGGACTTTACCAGTTTCAAAATCTCCCTACCCCCGGCCTCATCCTATGACCAACCCTCCCTCTCATCCCCGCCTCCTTGACCTGTGTCTTCTCTCCCACCTATCTGCTCCTCCCACCTCACTGACCAATCCGCACCACTGCCTATCTGCACTCACCTATCGCCATCCCACCTACCTTCCCCAGCCCCTCTCATCCCCACCTCCTTGCCCTGTCCGTCTTCTCTCCTAACTATCTCCCTCTCATCCCTGCCTCCTTGACCTATCCATCTTCTCTCCGACCTACCCGCTCCACCCATCTCACTGACCAATCCCCACCACTGCCTACCTGCACTCATCTTTCACCATCCCACCTACCTTCCCCAGCCCCACCCCTCCTATCTCTATTTATTTCAGGGCTCCCTTCTCCCTCCCTCATTTCTGAAGAAGGGTCCCGACCCGAAACATCAGCTTTCCTGCTCCTCTGATGCTGCCAAGACTGCAGTTTGTCCACAATGCAAAACCAAATGCTGATTTCATGACCAATGGGATGTTAGACTCCCTGAACTGTACATTCCCGGTTTTTCTCTACCACCTTTCTTCAATAATGGTACTGCTTTAGCTGTTCTTCTGTCCTCCTATGGCCAGAGAGGATTTGAAAATTAATATCAGGGCCTTTAAAATCTCCTCCCCAGGATGCATCTCATCTGGGCTGAGGGATTATCTAATTTTAAGTCCACTAAAACCTCTGATACCTAATTTGTTCAAGTATATTACAGCACCCTTCCTGATTTCTATACCTACATCATCCTTCCTTATATTGAGTGCAGATACAAAATGCTCTTTTGAAACCTTACCTATATCTTCTGGCTCCACAAACAGATTGCTACTTTGGTCCCTAATGAACACTTCTCTTTTCCTGGTAATCATCTCGCCACAAAGATACTTAATACAATGCCTGTAGATTTTCCTTTAGTTTACCTGTTACGTTTTTTCATTCTCCTGCTTCACTTTCTTAATTAGTCTTTGAGTAACCCTCTGCATTTTCTGCTGTTTTAAGCCCTCAGTGTCTACCTTTCCATTGCTTCCCTTTTTTTCTTATCCAATCCTGTACATTCCTTGACATTTGGGGTTCTCTTGATTTGTTGATCTCCCTCTTCAACTGTACAAGCACATGTTGGACCTCTATTCTCACTGTTACCCTTTTGAATGGCTCCTCCTGCTCTGATGTAGATTTTCCTGTAAATAGCTGATTCCAGTCCATTTCGGTCAGGTCCTGTCTTATATACTAAAATCTGCCCTCCCCCAGTTCAGAATCTTTATTTCCTGACCTTTTCCATTACTACCTTAAATCCCACATGCCTCTGTGATAGCATTTTCCAGGAATAAATCTGTACCTTCAACTCATCTGCCTTACTGAATTGAGGATTAAATGTTGGTCTGAACACCAACACCACTCCTTTAATCATTCTGAATTGTGCCATGCGACTTTTATGTATATCTGAGAGAGTAGACAAGGTCTTAGTTTAACATTTCCCCAAGGGTGGCACCACTAACAATGCAACACATCCTTAGTACTGCACTGAAATGTACCCCTGGATTATATATTTAAATCCTTGGAATAAGACTTAAATCTTCTGGTATAGAGATGGCAGTACTGCCACTCAGCCATTGCCAATACCTATTCCTGCACCAGTTTTCTTGTATTTCCTTTTCTGTGAGTTTGTGTCTCTGTGTACGTGAACGTGTGTTTGGGGAGTGGTGGGGAGGTGGCAAGTTACTTGATTTCTCTCCTACTAAATGTTAGGAATGACTGCAGAAAGTAGTCAAAATGTGACCTGTCAACCAAATGTTAACCAAAAATGACTGACAGCACATTCCATGTGTACCCTATTTGTGCCACAGTCAGCAGTTTCTATTGGTTTACACCAACCCTGACCACAAAATAGTTAAGCATGCATCTTATTAACTTAACTCAGAAGCTCTGCTGTCTTGTTAAAGGCTTCCTCTTTTCTTATTGGACAATAGATTCAGCACTGAGGGGGATGGGTCTGGGTGGGATGCTCTGAGAGTTGGTGTGGACTTCTTGGGCCACAGGGCCTGTTTGCACACTGCAAGGATTCTAATCACTCCATCTCAATTGAAAGACTCTGCCTCCCATCACTAAATTATACGACACGAAGGTTGGTGGAGTTGTTGTGGACAATGTGGAGGGCTGTTGCAGTTGCAACGGGACATTGACAGGATGCAGAGCTGGGCAAAGAAGTGGCAGATGGAATTCAACCCAGAAAAGTGTGAAGTGATTCATTTTGGAAGGTCGAATTGGAATGCAGAATACAGGGTTAATGGCAGGATTCTCGGCAGTGTGGAGGAATGGAGGAATCTAGGGGTTCACGTCCATAAATCCCTCAAAGTTGCTACCCAAGTTGATAGGGTTGTAAAGAAGGCGCATGGTGTGTTGGCTTTCATTGGCAGGGGAATTGAGTTTAAGAGCCACAAGGTTATGCTGCAGCTCTATAAAACTCTGGTTAAACCACACTGGAATATTGTGTTCAGTTCTGGTCACCTCATTATAGGAAAGAATTGGAAGCTTTAGAGAGGGTGCAGAGGAGATTTACCAGGATGCTGCCTGGACCTGGAGGGCAGGTCTTATAAGGAAAGGCTGAGGGAGCTAGGGCTTTTTTCATTGAAGCGAAGAAGGATGAGAGGTGACTTGATAGAGGTGTACAAGATGATGACAGGCATAGATAGAGTGGAGAATCAGAGACTTTTTCCCAGGGCGGAAATGACTATTACGAGAGGGCATAATGTTAAGGTGATTGGAGGGAGGTAAAAGGGAGATGTCAGAGGTAGGTTCTTTACACAGAGAGTGGTGGGCGTGTGGAATGCGTTGCCGGCAGTGGTAGTGCAGTCAGATACTTTAGAGACTTTTAAGCGACTCTTGGATAGGCACATGGAAGATAGTAAAATGTAGTGTATGCAGGGTAGATTGATCTTAGTAGGATAATAGGCACAACATCGTGGGCCGAAGGGCCTGTACTGTGTTCTATGTACTATCCAACCATATGGTTGGATGAGAGTCTAGTTTTCTGATTTCTGTCAGTACAATATTTCATAGGATTCCAGAACTGTGAATAATTTTCATCCCTGTACAGAAAAAACAAATGTCTCTGAATTTGGGATCAATCAGTCTGAGACACAGATGATGGGATTATAATCCATCTGCCCTCAGGCTGCCAAATGATCTAAAGATCATTTTTATGCAGGTGTGACACGTAGAAACTTTTTATTTAGTACATGGACTAAAATACTGAGAGCTACTGTGGAGATGGCAGGAGAGGTATTTCATTTGGTCCCATTTGCTGATGTGAGGCCTCTGTCATTGTCCACCAGCCGCTATCGGGTTCCAAACACAGGACGTACAAGTGAAAGACTGTGCAAGGAGATGCTCCTCATTTGCGGTACACATGGGAGAGAAATACTTTCTGATTGGAAGAACGTTGGGTAGCTTCATTCAGACCTGCACACAAAGGGCATCGACAGCACGTCTGTCCAAGTGGGAGAGAGAACACAAGGGTTGGTCCCTGCCAGATGGCTGCAGTAAGGGAAGGGGTGGAGAGGCTCCAAATCAGGGAGTGGATCAGGTATGGGGGATGACAATGTGCCTGCTTGCCGCAAAAGAGATTGTAAAGCCTCCTCTCTCTCCAAAAAAAAACCCTATCCACAAATCTGGCTGGAAAGAGCAGCAATTCCAGGCTGAGAAACAATCTGCTTCCAGTCCTTAGTCATAACATTGTTATGGTGCAGAAGGAGGCCATTCAGCCCATTCTGCCTGCACCCACATGCTGAATGAGCATTTTGAATTAGTGCCAATCTCCTGCCTTTTCACTGTAACACTGTTATCTCCGCTCTGCTTCTTAGACAGAAAAGCTAGAAACTCGTTTCTTAATTAGCTCCGTTGCTTGGCACTTTTCAATGGCCATTTTTATTACTCATTTACATTACTCAGGGTGGCACTGTGGCTCAGTGATTAGCACTGCTGCCTCACAACACCAGGGACCCAAGTTCAATTCCACCCTCGGGCGACTGTCTATGCAGAGTATCACGTTCTCCCTGTCTGCGTAGGTCTCTGCCGGTTTCCTTCCACAATCCAATGATGTGCAAATTAGGTGGAATGGCCATGCTAAATTACCCATAGTGTTCAGAGATGTGTAGTTTAGGTGCATTAGCCATGGGAAATGTAGGGTCACAGGGAAAGGATAGGGGGATGGGTCTGGGTGCGATGATCTTTGGAGAGTTGGTGTGGACTCATGGGCCGAATGGCCTGTTTCCACAGTGTAGGGATTCTAAGGATTTAAATTATCAATTTAATGGCTTAGAATTGTTTATTTCCATAAATCTACAAATGTTACCAAACTTTACCTTTTTGAAATTTGCTAAGCAGCCATCCCCAGTTAGAGTAAAATAGAAATGCGGCATCCCATGCAAATATTTGCCATTGAATCTATGTTCATTAATTCATGTCCAACGATATCTTGAAGCTTGCATCAATGAAAGAAAAAAAATTGTATCACACTTCTCATGACTGCCAGGCATCTCAGAGTGCTTTTCAGGCACTTTTGATGTGCTGCACTGCTATAATGTGGGGAAACTCAACAGCCAGTTTTGCCTTCAGAAAACTCCTATAAATGTGATAATGATCAGATAATCTGTTTCTTGTGATATTGACAGGAAGAATTTATTGACCTGGACACCGGGGTAATGTTGCTGTTCTTCTGCAAACCACTGTGAAAGGACTTTTTACATTCACTTGAGGGCCTTGGTTTAACACCTCAATCAAAAGTTGGCACCTGTGACAATTTAGAGCTCCCACAGTACTGCACGAGAAATGAGCGATGATGGACGAGGTGTGGGGAGTCGGTCAAGTGGAGCAGGTGGATAGAAATAGAGATAGTCAGGTAAGTGGTTGAGAGTGAGGGTCAGAATTCCAGTCACGAGGGAGGACCTTTACTCAAGGACTGTTGAGTGAGGCCTGGACAAGTATGCCTGACCACAAATGGGCACACAGGGAAACTTCCGTATTTAAATAATTTATTGTTTTGACCTTCTTCAGGGATAGTGCTCCTTCTTGACAGATTTCTTCAGCAGGGTGACAACAGTTGCCAGTCCCTTAGTACTAAGTTAAAACGGTATTGCTGAATGAGTAGATGTTTTCAGACCTTCACCTTTCATATTTCACAAAGGTCCTTGGGCTTTTCCTGCAAAGGTCTCATAAATACTGAAATACACAGGAGTTAGAAGACTGGCAGCCACAAGACTGGCATCAACTACCGGGCAGGACACTCCTCTTTTGTCCCATACACATCCCATTTCTTGGGCCAAAGCAACACGTTTAAGTAGAGACAGGGGAAAAGTAAATTTTGTGATGCTGGCTAAATGCAGGTCTATTATTACAAGCCCAGTTTTATCTTGAATTTGCTTCAGGAGTGAGAAAGTGAAAAACAGATTGCAATAGACAATGATTATCTAGCCATTCTGGTTTTAAATACAGGCTAAATTTTGGATAACTGCAGAATTAAATGCAATTACGAATAGTCATCTGTACTGTATGGATGACTGAGTATTACTGAAAAAAGTGAAAAGTTTTGATAAAATGTGTCAAGTATACTGTTATTACAGAATTTGTTGGAAAAAATATATAACAAAACACAATGCTTTTCAGTAAGACATCATCAACACAAGCAGTCTAGAACATTGAAAAATTAAAAGGGGAAAGACAATCAACCTTTTATAAAGGTAAAGTCACCATAGTCTTACCAGACCTTAGGGCTGCTTTCATGAGAGGGAGAGAGGGAGAGGGAGAGAGAGCGAGCGAGAGAGAGAGAGAGAGCGAGCGAGAGAGCGAGAGATAACTAGTACTGGTCTTACCTTAGGGTCACCACACCTCAGGAGGGGGGAGAAGTTGAGAAGGACAGCCCTTCATAGTAACCTTAGCCAGTGTGGGAGTTGAACCTATGCTGTTAGTGTCACTCTGCATTGTAAACCAGCTCTCCAGCCAACTGAGCTAACCAACTCCCTAATGTTATAATACATCTCTGGAGGAGGTAGAACTTTAACCCAAACCATCTGACCCAGAGGGAGGAACACTACCACTGCACCTCAACAGCCTCCTCCTTTCCTCTTTTATTGACTGAATTTAATCAGGTCAATTAAATAATTGGCATCAGCTTCCTAGACAGTCTCATGGCCCTTTTGTGGCATAGTGGTAGTGTCCCTAACCCTGAACCGAGAGACCTGGTTCAAGTCCCACCTAGTCCAAAGGTGAGTAATAACATCTCTGAACAGGTTGATTAGGAAAGTAGGTCCTAGACAGTCTCTTTGTGAAAGCAGTTTTAATAGATAAGCAAATAAGTAATTTCTATTGGGTGCATTTGGTACACAATTTCTTAGGTATACACTAGGAAACTGCATTGGAATGCAACCATTTTGGTTTGCTTGCATACATCTTTCTCATGAAGTGAAGGCACCCTTATAGGAGAAAATCATACCTTTTTCACAAACACAAACTCTACACAAAATTCTTTACTTACCGGATACTGGTTTGCGTACTTCAAGTGTGATGGAGGATGGGAGGTTATACATAAAGTTGCAAGTCTCTTGGTAAGGCATGCTAAAGACCGGTGTGTTATTAATGAAGACAATTTCATCTCCGGCACCAAGCTTTCCCTTAGATTCCTGGAAAAAATAATCCGGTGATTATGCGTGTAACTGTGATTGTCTCATAACAAACGAGCAAAGTGTAAAGTCTAAATATTGAATAGTGAGGCACGCTGATTACTATAGAAACTCAACCATCACAAAGTTTAAAGTACACCGTTTAAAGCACAATTCAGACAAAGCAATAATCTGGCTACAATTTTGAACTGTCCTGAGTTTACTAGCTACAAGTGAAACTTTTGAAACAGCAAACATGAAATTTAAATATGGAAATGTAAGTTCGCCATATGAGATACTGCTTGATGCTGAGGCACCCAACTGTGGGATGTCTCAGGCTCAGCTCGATAGGAGTTACCTGATTTCAGCCATGAGGAGAAGTAAAGCTGGCCTCAGGTTAATTGTTGGACTGGGTGGGGAAGGGAGGAGTAGATTAGGGCTTCCTGATCATCTTCCAGTTAATTCCAGCAGCAAATGCTGGTATTAAAAGAGCAGGAGGTGACTGTCAACTGTGATGCTGACTCACCTGCTAAGATAACCTGCCAACAGTGCCTATTTTAATTGCTCATAATTGACAATTGGCCACCCAAATAAGCATTTCCAGCTTCTATGGAAGCAAGGTGAAGTCGTCATAGTCCCAGAGAACCATAGGGCTGCTCTCCTGTCAAAGAGAGGAGAGAGAGGGGCTGCTCTCCTGTGAGAGAGAGAGAGAGAAAGAGCGAGAGAGATGACAGGTGGTGGTTTAACCTGACGGTCACCCATGCTTCAGGTGAGGACAGAAGTTGAGAAGGCGGGACCTTCATGACAACCTCAGCAGTGCAGGAATTCAAGCTGCATTGTTGGTGTCACTCTGTCATCCAACCAACTGAGCTAACGGACTGTTGAAATACACTCCAAGAAGGCATCAAGGCCTACAGAGGGCAGGCATAACAAAGGGGAAAAAAAAAATCCCAGATCATACATAAACACACTTAGTCTCTACAGCTGCTCATGTGACTGAATTCAGACCAATGTCAACATTGATATTCTTGTTCTTTACAATGTTTGTATGTCCTTTAAAATGTTTTTGGAGCTCAATGTCAGCGGCCACTTCCAAAAGCAGACCTCATATCTTCCACAATCCACAGTAGATTGTTCACTCCACAACATCTCAATAAATGATAACAATGCTCAGAGATCACATCTAAGAACTGATACTCTGTACACGGGGCCACTAGAGCCTATCATAATCTGCCATGTAATTCTTTTTTTCATAGCAGACAAATTATGCAATCTAAATAAAAAAAACAAAAGAACTGCGGATGCTGTAAATCAGGAACAAAAACAGAAGTTGCTGGAAAAACTCAGCAGGTCTGGCAGCATCTGCGAAGAAAAAAATCAGAGTTAACGTTTTGGGTCCGGTGCCCCTTTCTCAGATGTTTAAACTGAGCCTTGGATCAATAAACAGTCTCAATTACAGGAGGTAGATGAATGAAACATATAATACATTGAAATATTGCTTTTCCCATGTTCTGTAAAACAAAAGTTACTGTAAGTGCATTCATTGTCCAAAGATAAACTTCAAAATGAAGTCTACTCCTCAATCTTATTCAGATTTGGTCAAAATACCTTGCTAACCTGACACAAAATTGACAATTACAATTGCATATATTGGTTATTATTCCAGCGAAGCCAGGCTGCATTTTGAACCACTTGTCTGACCCAATCCAATTCATAATTAAAGATCTATGGCCAATGAGCTCTTTGTCAAAATGACTGCAGCTAGTAATTGGCCTTATTCCCTCCTCAAAGTTCTCATACATGTCTGTCAATTACATCCACTACCGAACAGCAGCATGGAATCATTTCTTTAAAAGTGTTCTAAAACTTTCCAAAGTTAAATGGAACAACAATAACACATAACAGCAGTATTACTGGGAGTGGTGGTCACTGCTGGTGCTGCACTCAGGTGACAAGATGCAATGGATGACTGTTGGAACAAGGTAAATGTCAGTTGTTGTTAGGGGTGCAGTCATAAGGGCAGGCATTACCACTGGAGGAGGGGCATCAGATTTATCAGAGGTCCCCTGTGTGGTGGAGGGTCCACCCTCTGCTGGTAAAAGCCGACACTAGTTGGACATGATCCTTTTGGTTTCTGGTCAAGAGGACCAAGTTGTTTCAATACTGCTACAATACTGACATGTACCTAATAATGTGGAAAATTGCCCAGGTATGTCCTGTACACAAAAAGCAGGACAAATCCAACATGGCAATTACTATCCTACTCTCGATCTTTGGTGAAATTATGGAAGGAATTGTCAACATGCCATCAAGCAGCACCTGGTCGGCAATAACTTTCTCACTGATGACCAGGTTAAGTTTTGCCAGGACCATATGACCAAGTGTGGCATCAAGTACCCCTGACAAAACTGGAGTCAATGGGAATTAGGAGGAAACCATTCCGCTGTTTAAGGTCATATCTGGTACATAGGAAGATGGTTGTGGTTGTTGGAGATCAGTCATCACAGCTCCAGGACATCTCTGCAGGAGTTCCTCAGGGTAGTGTCCTTGACCCAAATGTCTTCAGCTGCTTCATCAATGGCCTTTCCTCCAGTGGGTATGATTACAAAATGTGCAGCACCATTCCCAACCCTCAGATATTGAAGCAGTACAGATCCAAATGCAGCAAGACCTGATCAATATCCAGGCTTGGGCTGAAAGGTGGCAAGTAACAATTGTGCCACACAAATGCCAGGCAATGACCACCCCCTACAGGAGACAATCTAACCATTGCCGCTTGACATTCAATGGCATTACCATCACTGAATTCCTCACTATCAACAACTTGGAGATACCATTGATCAGAAACTGAACTGAACTAGCCATATAAACACAGTGGCTACAAGAACAGGTCAGAGACCAGGAATATAGCAGCAAGTAACTCACCTCCTGACTCTCTGAAGCCTGACCAACATCTACAAGGCACAAGTCAGGAATGTGACTTTCCCCACCACTGGCATCCCACTGTGGCAGGGCAGCTTGAAGGCAATGGGCAATCCTCCAATCCTCAACCCCCCCGGTGCTATTTTACAAGCAGCGGCCAACCCTCTTCTAGCCTATTGCTAGCATGGTTAAAATCCAGCCCTCTATTGCTGTTGCAAATAGAATTGCTTCAGTGTTGCCAGTTTAACCACTCTTCAAATCAATCTGTTGCAATACCAGGGTTAAAGTGTAACCACACCATAAAATAATGAACATTTCACAAGCAAACATCATCTGATCTGTACTTACAGTACTTCAATTATGTTAATTGCATTATTCTTAATACTGACTAAGGGAACAAACCCATATTTGCACCTGAAACAGAAACAGAAATTGCTGGAAAAGCTCAGCAGGTCTGGTAGCATCCAGGGAGAGAAATCAGAATTAATGTTTTGGATCGAGTGAACCTTCCTCAGAATTCCTCTGAGGAAGGGTCACTCGACCCGAAACATTAACTCTGATTTCTCTCCCGAGTTGTTGCCAGACCTGCTGAGTTTTTCCAGCAATTTCTACTTTTGTTTCTGATTTACAACATCTGCAGTTCTTTTGGTTTTTATTCCATATTTTCACCTTCTTATTGTCACTTAAATTTACAAAGATCACAGGTAATTTGAGAGTTATTTCCAATTAGGAGTTTAATTAATTTAAAAGTGATAAATAATGAAACAAACAGGCAAACTTTTAACTTACTCTCTCTGCTGCTCCACCTGGTTGTAAACCTGTTATCAGAACTCTTAAAGGAGAAGCCTTGATTTCCAACTCCAATCCAAATGATTCTGATCTTTCACGTGTGAGATGTACCGTTTCTGTGCAGCACATTACTGAGGTGTCTCCCGTCTCAGTCTTTTTGCTATGAGGCAGTGGCCTTGCAATGGGCTTGGTGGGAGGTGAATGATGCTCCTCATTCTTATGCTTCGAGAGGTTTTGTGGGCATTCAATGCTCATCATGCTCTTCACTCGAGTGACAGCTTTGTGTTCAAGTTTAGGTGATCGCTTGGACTCCACCTGACCCTCCTTGATCCCAAGGTTGCTATGATTAGTGTCAGTGGAACTGGACGATTCAAAGAATTTAAGTGGCATGAAGGGCGAGTCAACCATTTGCTCCATTGAGCTGTCCTCAGACTCTAATGAGCTGCTGCACTGAGGTAGGTCACCATCGCTGCTGACATTTCTCAACAACTCACCATCTTGGCTTTCATCATCCACTTCAACAGAAGACGTGGCTATAATAATTCCTGAATCTTCCTCTGGCATCTTCTGTGTGATTTGAGGCCGTTTGAGTCGAGCGCTATCCTCAACCTTCACAAAGTCTTCATCATCACTGATGTCATCATAGCAAATGACCCTTCTCTGCCGTAGAAGAGGGCTGCGAATTGATTTGGGGCTGTCACCTGGACTGGCCTGTCGAGCCACTTCCACATGTTTGTTCTTAGGTACAACAGATTTCCCATTGCTAAGGGAGATGGAGGACACCTCTGGCTTTGGCACTCCAATTTCGTTGGGCACTGAAAATACATGTAATTTTTTTTGTTATATTCGTTTGGGAGTACTCACCAAGTTATTTTCTTAAAGAAAAATTAAGATAAATGATGATACAACTAGGTGGGAACATAAGTTGTGAGCATGAATAGGGGACTTAGACAGGCTAAAGGAAGGGACAAGAACATGGCAGAGGAAATATAATGCGAGTAAATGTAACTTTATCAAAACTGAGACAGTGTATTTATCAATTGGTGAGAGGTTGGAAAGTGCAGCTGTCAAAAGGAGCCTAGGTGTCCCTGTTCATGAGACTCTAAAAACTGCAGCAGGAAATTAGGAAGGCAAATAGTACAATCATCTTCATTGCGAGAGGATTGGAGCAAAGTAGCAAAGATGTTGTGGGAAGTTAGGGAAGAAATTGCAGGGCCCCTAGTAGAGATGTTTGTATCATCTACAGCCACGGGTGAGGAGCTAGAGATGGTTAATGTTGTTTCTTTATTTAAGAGAGGCTATGTAGAGAGGTCTGGGAATTAAGGACCTGCAAATTAGATATCAGTGATTAGTAAATTATTGAAAGAGATTCTGACAGATAGGATTTACATGCATTTGGAGAGGCAAGGACTGATTAGGGATAGTCAGCATGGCTTTGTGTGTGGGAAATCATGTCTCACAAACTGGGTTGAGTTTTTTGAGAACGTAACCAAAAATATTGGAGGGCAAAGCAGTAAATATTGTCTACGTGGACTTTAGTAAAACCTTTGGCAAGGTTCTGCACGGTAGACTAATTAGTAAAATTATATCACATGGGATTCAGGGAGAGCTTGCCAATTGGATACAAAATTGGCTTGATAGTAAGTGACAGAAGGTGGTGGTGGAATGTTGTTTTTCGGACTGGAGGCCTGTGACCAGGGATCGGTGCTGGGTCCACTTTAGTTTGTAATTTATGTAAAAGATTTGGATGAGAATTTAGGAGGCATGGTTAGTAAGTTTGCGGATGACACTAACATTGGTGTATTGTCGACAGCAAGGAAGGTTATCTAAGATTACAAAAGGGTCTTGATCAATTGTGTCAATGTGTTGAGGAGTGGTAGATGGAGCCTAATTTGGATAAATGCAAGGTATTGCATTTTAGTAAAACAGACAAGGGCAGGACTTGTACAGTTAATGGTAGGGCTTGGGTTCAGGTACATAGTTCTTTGCAAGTTGCATCACAGGTAGATAGATTGGTTAAGGTGGCTTTTGGCACGCTGGACTTCATTGCTCAGACCATCGTGTACAGGAGTTGGAATGTCATATTGTGGTTGTACAGGGCGTTGGTGAGGCCGTTGGAGTACTGTGTACATTCTGGTCACCCTTCTATAGGAAGGATATTATTAAATTGGAGAGAGTTCAGAAAAGATTTACTAAAAAGTGGCTGGGACTGGAGGGTTTGAGTTATGAGGATAGGCTGGGACTTTTTTCACTGGAGTGTAAGAGGGTGAGGAGTGCCCTTATAGAGGATTAAAAACCATGAGGGGCATTGCAAAGGTCTTTTCCCTAGGGTGGGTGAGTTCAAATCTAGAGGGCATATTTTTAAGGTGATAGGAGAAAGATTCAAAAGGGACCTGAGGGGCAACTTTTTCACACAGAGGATTGTTTGTGTATGGAATGAACTGGCAGAGGAAGTGATTGATGCAGGTACAGTTACAACATTTAAAAGACATTTGGATAGGTACATGAATAGGAAAGGTTTAGAGGAATACGGGCCAAATGCAGGTAAGTGGGATTAGTTTAGTTTGGGAAACTTGGTCAACATGGACAAGTTGGAACGAAGTGTCTTATTCAATGCTGTATGATCCTATGACTCTATATCTTTCTGCAATTCTATAACGCACTGGTGTGACTACATCTGAAGCATTGTGTATAACTGTGGTTTCTGCATGTAATTAAGAGCGTATTTGCTATAGAGGGAGTGGACCAGAGGTTCACCAGACTAATTCTAGTTGGTAGGTGTGTTTTGTGGTGAGAAATTGAGGAAACGGAGCTTGCATTCTAGAATTGCAAAGAATAAGAGGTGATCTCATTGAAACTTAGCAAACTCTTACATAGTGGAAGTGGAGAGGATGTTTCTGCCGGCTGCTAAATCTGGAACTAGGGGACACAGCCTTAGAACAAGGGGTAGACCAAGATAAGGACGAATATTTGCAATTGGAAGGTGGTGAATCTTTGGAATTCTCTACCCTAGAAGCTGTGGAAGCTCAATCATTGACCATGTTCAAGACAGAAATTGATAAACTTCTGTATTTAATGAATCATGTGATATGGTGATTGTATAGCAAAGTGTGTTCAAGTAAATGATCAGATATGAGCAGGCTTGATGTGCTGAATAGTGTACTCCTGTTCCTAATTGCCGAAAAGGAAAAAAATAAGTTAAAATAAGTCAAACCTGGATTTAGAGGAGAAAGAACACTGTCATCCAATGAGTTACTTATGCTCTTCTGCCGGAGATGTTCTTCCTCACTGGAAGCTGTTAACATTGTATCTGAGAGTGACGACTGGCTGGGAACATGATTGGAAAAGTACTGGGAGAGTTCCGTTTCTGAACTCAATGACCCTTGCTGAAAGAGAATAGGATTAGATTGAAAATTACAGTACATAACAGAAACAAGCCTTTCGACCTAATATCTCTCTGCCAATGCTTATGCTCTACATTGGCCTCCTCCCATCTTACTTCATATCACCTTGCCAATACAATAATCATGAAATTCATGACAAAGTTTGTGAGATTAAATCATGATTTAGAAAGAGTACTTAAATGATCAGAGTCAATGGAGGAATTCACTCCTGGGAAAATACTTGATGTCTTTGATGTTTTTGAGAGTTATTAATTGAGGCCTTAGATTGTCAATAAAATTCTCATCCTTGTTTTCAATTCCCTTCAATGGTCTTGCCTCTATCTGTCTTTTCTCCAACCCACTACCCTCTGAGATATTAGCACTCCTCTAATCCAGGCCTCTTTGGCATTTTCAATTACAATTGCTATACCATAAGTGGCTGTTTCATCAGGTGCTTGGCCCCAAGCTCTGAAATAACTTGTATCTATGTCACTACGACACTCCTCCTTTAAGGCACTCTTTAAAATCTACCTCTTTGTGCAAGCTTTTGCTCATCTGATCTAATATTTCCTTACATGCCTCCATCACACTTTGATTTCTAAAACTCTAATGTTCTATGAGTTATTGTGTTGTGTAAGATGCTATACAAGTTGTTTTTGTTATTGGTAGAAGGCTCAAGAACCAGAAGACATCTATTTGGGTGGATAGCAAAATAACAAAGGTAATGTGAGGAAAAGTTCTTTTATGCAGTGAATGGTTCGGAATCCGAAATGCACTGCTTGACAGTGTGCTGGAGACTGACTCAACCGTAGCCTTATTTTTGGATAATCAGTGGAAGAGAAAAGATTTGCAGGGCTATCGGAGAAGGATGTTGGAGAGCCAAATTGTTTTTGCACAAGGCTAGCATGGCCACAACGGGATGAGTTGTCTCCTGCTGTGCTGCAACCACCCTGAGATTCATGCATTTATGAAAAAGCCAACCGCAGCTTTGGTCCATATCATTCTCTCATTAATTTACTTCTACTGCTGTTCATAAGAATTCCTATCTACAGCATGCAGCAACCTAGGATCCCTTTCATTAAAAGAAAGACTCAGAGCATAAGGCTAAGGAGTAAGTGAATCCATGCTGATTATTGCTAGGAAGTGAATGACCCAGGCCTCAAATGCTAAATGATACATTCAATGTTGGAATCACTGAGTGGCAAAAATAGCCCTGATTAATGTGTCGAGTGTTGCAGAAAAAATTGAATATCATAGAACAAAATCAATAAAACAATCCTGTACCGGTCTCCTCTAAGAGACACAGGCTGGTACTTTTTGATACTTTCTCTGTAAAGCAGGAGGGACAGGAGGGGTGAGACTCAGTTCACTGTGCAGGCACAGGTCCAGTTACACAAGTTAAGGTTCCTATAAAATTTCTGTTCAGCAAACATGAGGTCGAAATTGGAGATAAGAGCTCTCTGTTCTTTTTTCCTGCATCTGGAAACAGAATGTCACCAAGGTACAGGAAAGAAGAAAATCTCTCTATGCATTCTAATCAGGTATACAAAACTCTCTATTAAGGTTGCATAAGTGAACCTTCATCTGACTATAAAAGGGCGTGATTTATGAGTGCAGTCACCAGTCTTCTCACCATTGAGTGAACTGTATTAATCCTGGCAACAACACTGAGTAGCACTGTCTAATTGTCCTAATTGTACATTACTGAGCCTTTGATTAAAGATTTTGAGAGTTTGTTATTACATATCCCACTTCAACAACACGTGTCTAAATAAAACATGAATTGGGTGATTCAAAGCTTGCAGGTGTTATTAAAATAGAGAACAGGATGCATGGGTCATCTTTCCACACCAACTATTCTTTGATTTCGCTTCATGAGTGCCTTTAAGTCTCCTGATACTAATTATTAATTTGACGACAGCAAACTTCTCTCAGGCAAATATTGCTGTTTTGTCCCTGTGGCTGAGCATGTGCTTGGCGTACCCTGTTCTCTCTCTGTTTGGTAGGATGTATTAATTTATTACTAGGTTCCTTCCTCTGATTAATCAAGGGCTAAGATTTAGAACTCACAGGCTCCAATGCTTTCAGGGCGGGTACAAGAAAACATTGTAGAATGAGACCAGGATGACCAATGCTTACGAAATAAAAGACTCTTCAGCCATGGGACCAGGTTTATGAGTTACCATAAGAGCTGGAGGGGTGGGGTTACTAATGGGTCTGATGACTGTTAGCCACTGTGCACATGATTAAAGAAACAAGAAGGCAAATGTAAAGGGAGACTTCCATGTTCAGTCTCCTACAGGTGGCTGAGATAATGAAAATTAGGGAGAGTTATTTAATTTATGGGAAAATGGATCAAATTGTGAGACAAACTTCGAAAAACCTGGGACACAGTCAGCAGCACCTCATTATCGGTACAAAAACAAAGTTGCTGGAAAAGCTCAGCAGTTCTGGCAGCATCTGTGAAGGAAAAAAACACAGTTAACGTTTTGACCCTTCCTCAGAACTCAGAACTTTTACTCTGTTTTTTTCCTTTACAGATGCTGCCAGACCTGCTAAGCTTATTCCAGCAACTTTGATTTTGTTTAACAGCATCTGCAGTTCTTTCAGTCCTCATTATCGGTAGCTTCCTTCACTTCTCATGTGAACTGTGTGAACTTCATTCAAATATGCTAAATAATTGTGGCCCAAAATGTGCCTCCATAAAAACCACAATGTGCATGTATGATGAACTGATATATTTCAGTTTTAAAATTATCGATTCCCTCAATGCAAATCTATTTATCAATGGAGATGGAGGGGGCTGAAATGGTTAATATAGGAACATAAGAAAAAGAAACAGGGGTGGGCTATTCAGCACCACCCTCTTGCATTGCCATTCACGAGATTATGGCTGGTTGTCTACCTCAACACCCTTTTCCACACTATCTCCATATACCTTGATATCTTTGTTATGTTAAAATCTATCAATTCTGTCTCGAATATACTCAATGATCGGACCTCCTCATCCCTTTAGGGTACAGACTTCCAAAGATTCACTGACATTTGAGTGAAGTAATTCCTCCTTATCTCGAGAACAGAAGCATAAAAGTTATGGCAACTCATGATTAAAAAATTTGGTGCTCTATTCATGCCACACATTGAGTCCATTGTCCAGTGACGGTTCACGAAACATTAAGACATAACTGCGCAGCAGGTAATTCAGAGGCAAGTCAAGAAGCTTATTGCTAGGCTGAAATTTCTGGGCCAGCTCCAGTGGGAAAATACTCGGGTATAAATTAGACCATAAGACATAGGAGCAAAAGCAGTCCATTCAGCCACTGAGTCTGCTTTGCCATTCAATGAGATCACGGCTGGTCTGACAATATGAATATGTGAACATATGAACATGAAATGAGAACAGGCCACTTTGCCCTTTGAGTCTGCTCTGCTAGTCAGTAAGATCACGACTGATCTGATACGAATCTCAACTCTACCATCCTGCATATTACCAATAATCTTTCATCCATTGGGTAATCGAGAATCTGTCTACGTTTGCCTAAAAAATAATTAAAGATTCTACATTCACTATCTTTTGAGGAAGGAAATTCCAAAGACACACAACCCTGAGAGAAAAATGTTTCCTAATCTCTGTCTTAAATGGGTGCTTCCTTATTTTTAAACTATGACCCCTAGTTTTAGATTCTTCCACAACAGGAGACATCCAACCAGTCAAGTCCCCTTAGGATCCTGCATGTTTCAATCAAGTCATCTCTAAACTCCAGAGGATGCAGGCCTAGTCTGACTGACCTTTTTTTGTAATGCAATCTGCTCCTTCCAGTAAACTTTGCCGCTTTGCTTAAATATTCTATTTAGGTTCATTTTCTAAGTGATACGTGCCTTTCCTACTTTACCTACCAAAAAGTAACTTTACTTGTGTTGAAATTCTTTTGGCAATTGTATACAAAAGCCAGGCATCAATCTTAATCGTCAACTTCACTTTCTTGCCTTTTCTCTGTAACACTCGATTTCTTGACTGATTAAAAATCTATCGTGGCCTTGACCCATCCTCTACAGCCCAGATTCATTACCCTCAAGGATAGCAAGTGTCACTGGCTGCATCCATATTTGGCCCTGCCACAGTTCTATGGGTGATGGGGGAGGTTTCAAATGTGCCATCTGCATGTTGCCTAAGTGAGGTCATTTTGGACAAGTAATGCTCAATTTAGGGCCTCATCTCATGAATATACCAATTTACCAGGTGGCAGGAGAGGCCTGTACTCAATATGTAACCTGGTAGTTTTAACCTTGCGGGCTGCTGGAAGTGTATGGGAGGGAGTATTTTGTTGTCCTGGAGGTCTGAGTCCCATTGAATCTGGGACTTGCAACCTTATTTGCAAAATCTCTCATCTACACATTTCTTGTGATTTAAATATTAAAAAAAGGAGCAAAAGTAAGCCGCTTGGTCTATTAAGTTGTACATTCCAAATATTATTCAGTTACTTGAATAGTTTTAAACATACTTTTAAGTGATTTTTCCATCAATAGTGGGTTATCAATGTTAGGGAATGCAATGTGTCTCCATTTTGGGCACATAGTGCCAGCATTGAACATAATTAACTCATGTACAAACATGAAACTACATGTCAATGAAAGCCCCTGCTTCAGTGTTTAAAGAAAAAGCTTAAATTCCAGTGATAGCAACCCTTCATTGTGCCAGTGTAAACCATCCCATATCAGACACAATGGCCTCCCTGAAGAAGGTTGTTAGTTTGTGTTAGACTTGTGAACAGTTTGTAACGTAGCTACATACTCCTTGCAACTGTCATTTTATATTGGCTTCCTACAGTCAGCAGTAAGAGGTTTTCATCCCATCAGTTCAGACTGGATATAAACTAAACTTCCAGAGGCAAAGGAGAATATGTTAAACTTCTGGTTAACCAGAATAAGGAGAGAAATACCTGGAGTAACTAAGTGGATCTGGCTCAATCAGTGGAGAGAGAAACAAAGTTAATACTTTGGAGTTGAATAAGTTTCTTCTTGAAGACTACTTGAATAAGAATAATTACAGTTGAAGAGTATTTTCAGTACTTTTGGTTTTTGTTTGATTTCCAGTGCGCACAGTATTTCGGTTTAATCTATTTAACCATTCCATTTTTTATTTAACATTAAATCATGCAAATCGAATAAACATCATAAAACTAAATCATACACTGTAATACTTGGAAGAAGCTTTACTAAAATCTTACTAACCATAGTATGACAGATTTGATTACAATGCTCGTTTTTATACTACAGTTGTAGTTGCAAAAATCCAAAAATGTTTGTCATGTCATAGCAACACATGAATCACCACAAGAGATTATACAATTATTGCATGTTATTTTGAGTAGCTATCAAACAGGAATATACAAAGTTAAACATTTTATTGCCTTGAAAACTGGCAGCCTAACCCATCATAATTTTTAGTTTTAAGTAAAAGGTGATTGAGTTGATCTTTGATTTAGAAGCAAATGTAAGTCCGAAATCTGACAACTGTACCATAACAGAGGTATTGTTGCTGGACTATTAATCCAGAAACTCAGCTAATGTTCTGCGGACCTGGGCTTGAATTCTGCCACAGCAGATGGTGGAAGTTGAATTCAATAAATGTCTGGAATTAAGAATCTACTGAAGACCATGAAACCATTGCCGATTGTCAGAAAAAGTCATCTGGTTTGGTAATGTTCTTCTGGGAAGGAAATTGGCCATCCTCACCTACACTGGGCTACATATAACTCCAGATCCACAGTGATGTGGTTGACTGTGAACTACCCTCCGAAATGGTCTAGCAAGACACTCAGTTGTAACAATCCCTAAGAAATCTCAACAAAGAAATGAAAGTGGACACACCACCTGGCACAGACCTAAGCAAGAGAAAAGACAATGGCAGAAACAGCCTGTTGACTCTTTAAAGTCCTTCTCACTAACATCTGACACCAAGGCAATCATGGGCAAGGAAACTTCCTGCTGACTACTACATACCATCTGCCTTCAGCTGGTGAATCAGTGCTCCTCCATGTCCAACAATACTTGGAGGAAGCACTGAGTGTGGTAAGGTTGCAAAATGCACTCTAGGTGGGAGATTTCAATGTCCACTATCAACACTGGCTCAGCAGCAATATGGCTGATTGTGCTGGTCAGGTCCTAAAGGACAGAGCTGTTAGACTGGGTCTGCTGCAGGTGGTGAGGTAACCAAGAAGACAGAAAAACATGCTTGAAGTCATCCTTACCAATTTGCCTGTTGCAGGTACGTCTGTTCAAGACAGTATGGTAAGGGTGACCACTGTGGAGTCTTTGTGGAGATGAAATCCTGCTTTCACATTGAAAACACCCTTCATCAAGGTTGTGTGGCACTGTCACCGTGCTAAATGGGACAGACTTTGACAGATCTAGCAACTCAAGACTGGGCATCTGGGGCCATCAATAGCAGCAGAATTGTACTCCAGCACAATCTGTAACCTCACAGCCTGGTATATCCCCCACTCAACCATTACCATCAAGCCAGCGGATCAACCCTGGTTCAAAGGAGAGTCCAGGAGGGCATGCCAGGAGCAGCATTAGGCATATCTTAAAATGAGGTGTCTATCTTGTGAAGCTACCAAACAGGACTACTTGCATGCCAAATAACATAAGCAGCGAGTGACAGACAGAGCTAAGTAATCCCACAAACAATGGATCAGATCTAAGATCTGCAGTCTTTCCACATCCAGTCATGAATAGTGGTGAATAATTAAACAACTGATTGGAGGAGGAGGCTCCACAAATAAAAACCATCCTTAATTTAGCATGCAAGTAGTTCTGTTTGGTAGCTTCACCAGATAGACAGCTCATTTTCAGGTATGCCTAGTGCTGCTCCTGGCATGTCCTCCTGCACTCTCCATTGAACCAGGGTTGATCCCCTGGCTTCATGGTAATGGTTGAGGGGGCAGGATATGCCAGGCCATGAAGTTACAGATTGTGTAGGAGTACAATTCTGCTGCTATTGATGGGCCACAGAGCCAGCACATCAGTGCAAAAGATTAAGGCTGCAGCACTTGCAACAATCTTCAGCCAGAAGTGCCATGTGAATGATCCATTTCAGCGTCCTCCAGTGGTCTCCAGCAAAACAGATGCCAGTGTTCAGGCAATTCAACTCACTTCATGTAATATCAAGAGATGGTAGGAAGCACTGATTACTGCAAAGGCTATGGGCCCTGCCAACATTCCAGCAATTGTACTGACTTATACTCCATAAATTGCCACTCCCCTAGCTAAGCTGTTCTAGTACAGTTACAACACTAGCATCTACCTGACAATATGGAAAATTGCCCAGGTATGTCCTATACATACAAAAGACCAAATCCAACCCAGCCAATTACCACCCCATCAGTTTACTCTCAATCATCAGTAATGTTATGGAAGGTGTTATCAAAACAATGCTATTAAGCTGCACCTTATTTCCAATAACAATGATAATAATGAAATCATAGGTTTTTCCTGATAATCCAATTTGGAACATTATTGTCCTTCAGGGAAGGAAATTCTGCCATCCTTACCTGGTCTAACTTACATGTGACTCCAAACTCTCAGCAATGTGGTTGACTCTTAACTGCCCTGGGCAATTAGTGATGGACAATGAATACTTGTCCAGCCAATGGTACCCATATCCCACAAATGAATAATTATTAAAAAAAAAACTTGCTCACTGACATCCAACTTGGGTTCTGCCAAAGTCACTCAGAGTCTGCACACAATGGAGTTTAGAAGGATGAGGGGGGAATCACATTGAAACTTACAGAACAGTGAGGGGCCTGGGTAGAGTGGATGTGGAGATGATGCTTCCACAAGTATGAGTGACTAGGACCCGAGCGCACAGCTTCAGAATGAAGGGACAACCGTTTAGAATGAGATGAGGAGGAATTTCTTCAGCCAGAGCGGGGTTAATCTGTGGAACCTATTGCTGCAGAGGGCTGTGGAGGTCAAGTCATTGAGTATATTTAAGGCAGAGCTAAGTCTTGATTGATAAGCAGATGAAGATTACAGGCAGAAGGCAGAAGAATAGGGTCGAGAAACATATCAGCCATGATCAAATGGCAGAGCAGACACGATGGGCTGAATGGCCTAATTCTGCCCCATAGCATCATAGAGTCATACAGCATGGAAACAGATCCTTTGGTCCAATTTTCCATGCCAAGCAAGTTTCCAAACCAAACTAGTCCCACTTGCTTGCATTTAGCCCTCTAAATCTTTCCTATCCATGTACCTGTCCAAATGTCTTTTAAATGTCCTAACTGTACCTGCACCTACCACTTCCTCTGGTAGTTCATTCCGCATACAAACTACCTTTTGTGTGAAAATGTTGCCTCTCGAGTCCCTTTCAATCTTTCTCCTCTCACCTTAAAAATATGCCCTCTAGATTTGAACTCCCTTAACCTAAGGAAAAGACCTTTGTTATTCGCCTAATCTATGCCTCTCATGATTTTATAAACCACTTTAAGGTCACCCCTCAACCTCTAATACTCCAGAAAGAAGTCCCAGCTTATCCAGCTTCTCCTTATAACTCAAACAATCCAGTCCGACTAAGATCCTTGTAAATCTTTTCTGTATCCTCTCCAATTTAATAATATCCTTCCTATAGTAGGACACCAGCACTTTACACAGTACTCTAAAAGTGGCCTCACCAACATCCTGTACAACCGCAACATGACTTCTTAAGTCCTATACTCAATGGCCTGAGCAATGAAGGCAAGTGTGTCAAATGCCTTCTTAATTGCCCTGTCTACCAGTGATGCAAATTTCAAAGAACTATGTCCACGAACCCCTAGGTCTCTCTGTTCGACTACACTTGCCAGGGCCCTACCATTAACTGCGTAAGTCCTGCCCTTGTTCATCACACCAAAATGCAACATTTCGCATTTATCTAAATTAAAATCCATCTGCCACTCCTTGGCCTATTGGCCCAACTGATCAACATCCCTTTGTAATCTTAGATAACCCTCTTCACGGTCTACCATCCCATTAATTTTGCTGTCATCAGCAAACTTACTGACGATACCTCCTATATTCTCATCTGAATCATTTACATAAATGAGAGTGGTGTCAGGGTTATGGAACTTCAGTTTTTTGGACAGATATAGAAGGTGGGGCAGTTCTCTCTTATAAGAAGCTTGAAAATGAGATTTGATTCTGGACATCTCCGACATGACAGGTATGGATAGAGCAGGTAGGGAGAAATTGTTGACAAAGATCAAGAACCAGAGGACACAAATGTAGGACGAATATCAAAAACCAAATAGGATGGATGAGGGAAATCTTTTTTGCATAGCAAGTGATTACAATCTAGAATTAATGCCCAAATGTGGTGGAAGCAGATTCAATTACACCTTTCAAGAGAATAACTGGATTATTATCTGAAGTTTAAAAAAAATTTCTCTGGCAATGGAGAAAATACTGAGTTGTTCTTGTAGGGAAGCGGCACAAACGTAAAGGGATAGATGGCCACCTTCTCTGCTGTAACCATCCTCTGATCTCAGATTTTTGTGTTGTCTCTGGTCAGTCAGAGTTTTTTTTTACAAGAAATACGGTGAGTTATCTGCCAGCAGGGATACTACTTTACCAGCATTGTGGGTAGTGATGGGATCAGATGCACTGTCTTATGATTTCATGGTTTTGGGTCAGAGGCTGGAAATACTGTGGTGAGTAACTCACTTCCCGGGTCCCCAAAGCCGGTACACAAGCTACAAGGCATAAATCAGGAGTGTGATGGAATGTTCCCCAGTGGCCTGGATGGGTGCAGCTCCAACAACACTCTTGACACCGAGCTTGACACCATCCCAGGACAATGCAGCCTGCTCGATTGACAACATATCCACAAACATCTACACTCTCTATCACAATGCTCAGCATCAGCAGTGTGTACAATCTTCAAGATGTACTGCTGAAATTCACCAGAGATCCTTAGACAACACCCTTCAAACCTATGACCGCTTCACCCATAAGGACATGGGCAACAGATACATAGGAACATCACCACCTGCAAGTTTCCCTCCAAGCCACTCACCATCCAGACTTGGAAATATATTATCACTTCTTTACTGTAACTGGGACAAAATCTGGAATTTCCTCCCTAACAGCATTGTGGGTCTACCTCCAGCACATGGACTGTAGTGGTTCAAGAAGGCAGCTCACCACCACCTTCTCAAAGTAAGCTAGGGTTGGAAAATAAATGCTGGCCAGACAGCAATGCCCACATCATACAAGTGAATAAAAAATATTCAATTTATTGAGATCAAGGAAGTTTTAGACCGATTTTCCCTTTACAAACAAGAATTTATTTCCTTGCCCTTTGCTATGTTCCACTGAATGCTGGAATCTTGGCAAAATGCCTTTCTTTTTAAGAGCCTGGGCACTGAGCACATTGGTTGACTTTCAGCAGGAGTCAACTGATAGGAGCAAAGGTTAAGGTTCATGTGACATTTCACACCTACGCATCTCCGCGTACTTGAGGCCAAGTGAAACACTAATACTGAATTCAGTAGAGATTAGCCAAAACAACACACTCCAGTGCTTAAACATGATATCTTCTTGGTTTTTTTCTGGCTCAGATCCAAACAGGATACTGCACTTAACCACAGAAACCCTGGGGAGTTCAATAAATTTGTTACGTTGGACACAAAGTGAACAGAAAGACATGATCCAAATTTTTAAAATAATGGAAATAGTAATGAAATGAAAGGCACTTACATAACCTACGTATCTAACTGGATAACTAGGAACTAAAAAAACTCAAATGCATTGCTGACAAATAAAACTAGAATACCATGAACCATTTGCACTGGTATGATGCCAATGTGAAAATATGCCTCATCAACAATGGGTTTCATCCTAGTTCAATGCTACATTCAGTTTTGGGCAGAAAATCTCTGAAAATAGAGATGGTAAAATGACTGTTACAAGGGCTTAAAGGCTTACAAAATGACACAACAGGTCACATAAACCTGGTTTATATTCACATAAATTTAGAATATTAAGTATTTATCTAATTGAGGTATTTAAAATGATAAATTCCATTAACAATCATTTTTATTGGTGAATGACAACCTGCACAAAGATGTGTTTGTATCTTTTGCAAAGATTTTTATTTTCACCAGTCAACATTGAAACAGGTTGAGCAAAGCACATAAATTTCTATTTTAAAGAACCAGAATCATACTCTGTATCTAGGAACATAGGAACAGAGTAGGCCATTCAATACATTCAAGTCTGCCCTGCTTTCGAAATGTCATCTAAAACAAGGCAAAATACTCTTATTCTACGTTCCTATTTTGTGCCTAATGTGAAAACAAGTCTGATTTCACTATGTCAACACCCTTCAGCTATTGAATTGCCTGTGAGTTGATTCACACATCACTGACTACTGCTGCTGCAAGTTAGTGCTGATTCAGAATTGGGCTCCTCATTCAGGGTATTGGCTGCAAACGTTTACATCTTCTTCATAGACCAGTAATTATGGTAGCAATGAACATTTGCATCTGACTGGCATAATAAAATTACACAAAATTGTAACTCAGCAAGAAACTTTAATTATGTTTTCTGATTAATATTAAATAGAACCATAAAGTGAAAAGGTTTTGCAAAGATCTTGTCTTATGACAAAGCAGTATGTTACAATATATATCATCCTGCAAAACTATGGAAAGTTATTCACTTACCCGACTTGTGGGTTCCAGAAAACGTTTCATCGTCCAACTGAGAGAAGATCCATCACCCTGCTTGGATTTCACACTAGGCGATGGACTCTTTGAAGATAACCCTGTGGGAAAAGGGCATTTAAATGAACTTCACAAATGTTCTCTTGCATTAATGACTGGTTTTATATTAGCAAATTTCTACAGGAAGAATCCTGGCAATATAAAAAAAATCTTGGCAACCTGCAACATGTGCACTGGAATCGTGCTGAAGTGAAAAATGCCTCATTAGCACTGGTTTCCACACTGGTACAATATTATGTTCAGTTTTGGTCTGTGATCCTCTGAAAATACACGATATTGGTCTAATAGTGCATATGGATGAGAATGATATAAGGGCTTAAAGGGTTACTTAATGACCCAATGGGTCATAAAGTTGGTTCACACTCTTTTAAGTTTAGAAGATTGAGCAATCATCTAATTAAGGTATTTTAAAATGATTTTAAAAATTCACTAAGACAGATCAAGAGAAATTATTTCCTCTGGTCCTTCCTCAAAATCCGGAGACAGGATTTACCACACTCCATCCATGATCTGGACCAGAATTTCAGGCTATCCTGTTTATCAATTTGGTTTGATAAATTCTTTTTTCAAACTGGAAGTTTGGTATAGAAATATTGGTAAATTCCATCAGAACCCTTAATCTAGGAAACTGATGCGTTCTATGTTCTTTATCTGAACATGAGGTGTTGATCATCTTCTTCTTAGCAATAAAGGTTGTAATTGGTAAGCTTGCAATCACTATCAACCACTATCAACAGCTGTAAACAACAGGTGGTCTAGTTTTTCCAATTTTGCCAGTTAGTGTGTAAAAGACTTGTTACTACAGACTGGTTTAATGTAGAAAAAAAAGGTAGAGGGAAATAAATAAATTAGATAAAAGGAGCCAGTCAGGACAAGTCAGAAACTGCTGTCCTTACTTGGTCTAGCCTACATCTAACTCCAGACCCATAGCAATGTGATTGATTCTCTACTGTCGCCCAGACAAGAAACTGGAATCTTACATACAACACAGAAACACAGATCACACGTCAAAAAAGATGTTGGACGTGATCTATATGCATTTCAGTAAGGGGTTCGACAAGGTTCCTCATGGTAGACTGGTTAGCAAGGTTAGATCACAGATTAGAGGGAAAACTAGCCATTTGATTATAGAACTGGCTCAAAAATACATGACAGAGGGTGGTAGTGCAGGGGTGCTTTTCAGACTGAAGGCCTGTCACTAGTAGTGTGCCACAAAGATCGGTGCTGGGTCCACTGCTTTTCGTCATTTATATAAATGATTTGGATGTGAACATAGGAGGTCTGGTTAGTAAGTTTGCAGATGACACCAAAATTGGAGATGTAATGGACAGCAAAGAAGATTAGCTCAGAGTACAACAGAATCTTGATAAGATAGGCAGATGGGCCAATAGGCCAAGGCATGGCAGATGGAGATTAATTTAGATAAATGTGAGGTGCTGCATTGTGGAACGGCAAATCAAGGCAGGACTTATACACTTAATGGTAAGGTCCTGGGGAGTGTTGCTGAACAAAGAGACCTTGGAGTGCAGGTTCATAGATCCTTGAAGGTAGAGTCACAGGTGGATAGGATAGTGAAGAAGGCATTTGGTATGCTTGCCTTTATTAGTCAGTGCATTGAGTACAGGAGTTGGGAGGTCATGTTGCAGCTATACAGGACATTGGTTAGGCCATTATTGGAATTCTGCGGACAATTCTGGTCTCCCTGCTATATGAAGGATCTTGTGAAACTTGAAAAGGTTCAGAAAATATTTACAAGGATGTTGCCAAGATTGGAGGGTTTGAGCTATAGGGAGAGGCTGAATAGATTGCCCTGTAGTGTCGGAGACTGAGGGGTGACCTTATTGAGGTTTGTAAAATCATGAGGGGCATGGAGAGGGTGAACAGACAAGGTCTTTTCCCTGGAGAGGGAGAATCCAAAACTAGGGGGTGTAGGTTTAATGTGAGAAGGGAAAAGGGACATAAGAGCCAACGTTTTAAGGCAGAGGGTGGTGCACGTATGGAATGAGCTGCCAGAGGAAGTGGTGGAGGCTGGTACAATTACAACATTTAAAAGGCATCTGGATGGGTATCTGAATAGGAAAGGCTTAAGAGGGATATTGGCCAAAAGCTGGTAAACGGGACTAGATCTTTTAGGATATCTGATCAGCATGGATGAGTTGGGCCGAAGGGTCTGTTTCTGTGCTGTACATGTCTCTGACTCTATGAAGCAGTAAATTTTTCATATAATCTTCAATGCACAATAATCTTGTTTCCATCCAAACGGTTTGGTGAAAATTTCACCTGGGGTATCAGAAAATAGAATTTTTACATCCTCCAAAACACATACTTTACGAGAAGAAAAAAAATTGAAGGAAAGAGGAAATTCAGAAGCTGTTTGTACCTGTGGTGTGTGATAGTTGTCCATCTTTGCTTGTGTTCTCCCGATGTGTCGTACGTGCTATCACCTCATCCATTTCCTGTTCTGAGACCTGTAGGGCAATTGGGAATGGGAGAAATAAAACATTGTTTTAACTAAGGTAACCATTTTGCTGTCTGGTTGTCATAACGATTGCAGATTAAACTTTCAGAGTTCACTGTGGGATTCATATACCATTATAGTGTGAGCTAATCAGTTCATGGGAAAAAATTACATATAGCAATTAGCAAAGATTTTATAAAGTCTTGCTCCCACCTACAGCTTTATGCATTAATAATGTACATCAGGAATTTGGATGGGGAGGTCAGTGGGTTTCACGGAGTTTCCACAACTGAACTCCTAATATGCATGTCCAAGATCACACCATCTACTCACCAATACAACAATACTAAAATACTGCGAACCATTTTGCATTAGCATGAACCAAGTTAAATACCCTTAGATGTTGTGCACACTTTATTTCATTTCATCTCTGAACAAATGGATTCTATCAGCCTCTAAAGTAGGAACTGTTTTCCAGGTGTTGAATTATCTATTCCTGATTTAAGATCATAATAAATAGGAAAAGGAGTAGGCCATTCAGCCCCTCGAGCCTCCTCCACCGTTCAACAGGATCATGGCTGAGATAACATACCTCATACCCACTTTCCCGCATTTTCTCCATAACCTTTTAATCTCCTATTATCAAGAATCAATCTATCTATCTATCTCAGCCTTAGATATACACAAGGACTCTGCCCCCACAGCTCTCCGTGGCAGAGTTCCAAAGACTCTCAACCCTCAGAGAAGAAATTCCTCTTCATATTATTCGTAAAATGGTCCCCCTTTGTTCTGAGACTATACTCTCTGGTCCTAGGCTCTGCCATGAGGGGAAACATCCTCCCAGCATTTACCCTGTCAAGCCCTGAAGAATCCTACATGTTTCAATGAGATCACCTCTCATTCTTCCAAACTCCAGTGAATTGAGTCTCAAACTGTTTAGTCATAAAGCAATCCCTTCATGCAAGGGATTATCCAAATGAACCCCTCTCTGAACCGTCTCCAATGAAGTTATAAAAACTGAAAGAACTGCGGATGCTGTAAATCAGGAACAAAAACAGAAGTTGCTGGAAAATCTCAGCAGGTCTGGCAGCATCTGTGAAGAAAAATCAAAGTTAACATTTCGGGTCCGGAGCCTATTCCTCAGAATTGGGGAAGGGTCACCAGACCAGAAACATTAATTCCAATGAAGTTATATCTCTTCTTACAGGGGACCAAAACTGCTCACATTGCTCCAGATATGACCTCACCAGCACCTTATACAGTAGCAGTAAGACTTCCCTGCTCTTATACGCCAACCTCCTTGAAATAAGGGCCAGCATTCCAATAACTTTCCTAATTACCTGCTGCACCTGTGTACTAACTTTCTGTGTTTCGTGCACAAGTCTCCTTGTGTTGCAGTTTCCTGCACTTTTTCTCCATTTAAATAATATGCCCTTCTTCTCCCTTCCAAAATGAACAACATCATATTTTCCTACATTATACTCAATTTGACAACCCTTTGGCCACTGACTTCTCATCTCTTTCTAAACTATTTATATGCCTCTTGCAACTTGCCTTTTCAACTATTTTTGTGTGGTCTCCAAATTTGCCTACAGTACATTCATTTCCTTCCTCCAAGTCGATATATATTATAAATAGAATCCCACATTGATACCTGTGGAACTCCACTGGTTACAAATCACTAACATGAAAAGGAACCCTATCCCCACTCTCACTGTTTCTTGCCCATTAACCAATTCTCTATGCATGCCAATATACTATCTCCAACACTGTGGGCTCTCATCGTGTGACTTAACCTTTTGTGAGATACCTTGTCAAATGCCTTCTAGAAGGCCAAATACAACACGTCTACTGGTTTGCCTCTATCCACTCTGCTTGAGACTTCCTCAAAAACTAATGAATTAGTCAGAAATGATTTTCTTTCATGAAGCCATGCTGACTCTGCTTAATTAGATTATAATTTTCCAAATTTTCCGCTATTACTTCCTTAATAATTGATTCCAGTGCTTATCAAACAATAGATGTTAGGCTCAAAAATGAAGTTGCTGGAAAAGCTCAGCAGGTCTGGCAGCATCTGTGAGGAGAAAACAGAGTTAATGTTTCGGGTCCGGTGACCCTTCCTCA
>NC_063332.1:46911775-46978320 GCF_021869965.1 Rhincodon typus | reverse complement strand
TTTTCTCCTCCACAGATGCTGCCAGACCTGCTGAGCTTTTCCAGCAACTTTGTTTTTGTTCCTGATTTACAGCATCCACAGTTCTTTTGGTTTTTAATAGATGTTAGGCTAATCAGCCTGCAGTTACCCATTTTTTGCCTTCCCAACTTTTTGAATAGAGGTCTCACATTAGCAGTTTTCCAATCCTCTGATACTTCTCCAGAATCCAAGGATTTTTCAAAAATTACAACCAATGCAGCCACTATCTCTATAGCGACCTCTTTCAAGATCCTAGAATGCAACTCATCAGGGCCAGGTGACTTATCTGCCTTTAGCCTTGTTACGATCTCTTTTATGATGGTGATGGTATTTAACTTATCCCACATATTCTTCAGTATTAATGGGGGTATTCTTCCACTATAAAGACAGATGCAAAATGTCTGTTTAACTCCTCTGCTATTTCCTCTAAACTTCCTCATAGATTATTTGCACTATCGTTTTGGTCCTCCTTGGCTGGATTCTGAATTTATCCCAGTCTTTGGGGCTATCACTGACTTGGCCTCCTTATATGCTTTCTCTTTGAACTTTAAACTCTCCTTCCTTGGTTAGCCATGGTTGGATTATATCTCTTTAGGATCTTTTTACCCTACTGGGATATATTTTTGTTGAGAGTCATGAATTACCTCCTTAAATGCCTGGCAGTGTTTGTTTACTGTCATTCCGGCTAATCTACTCACCCAGTTCATTTTAGAAGACTCTGTTCTCATTTAATTGTAATTTCCTTTATTTAAGTTAAACAGTTTTTTTCTGACCCAAGTTTCTTACTTTCAACTGAATATTAAATTCCATCACATTATGATCACTACTACCTTTCTCTTTTCTCCCCGCTCTTCAATGGTTCCCTATACCATAGTGCTGTGGTCATTTTGCTCATCCTCTCAACAGCCCTCGCTCTCATCCATACAGGGAGCAAGAATCTTAAACCTGTTCAGCAAGCTCAAGGGCTTTTGTTTTATTCACTCACAGGATGTGGCCAGCATTTATTGTGAATCCCTAATTGCTCAGAGGGCAGTTAAGAGTCAATCACATTATTGTGGGTCTGGAGTCACATGTAGACCAGACCAGGTAAGGTTGACAGTTTCCTTCCCTTAAGAAAATTAGTGAACCAGATAGATTTTTCCTAACAATCAGCAACAGTTTCATGATCATCATTAGACCCTTAATTTCAAATTCTTTACTGAATTCAAATTCCACCATTCGCCATGGCGGAATTTGAACCCAGGAGTTCTGGCTTAAATGTCTAGTAATAATATTACTAAGCCATTGTCTCCTTCAGGAGCTGAGGCTTCTTCAACACTACCTCCTGGATACCTCTACGTGCCATGCTCATAGACATACCCTTCTGTTCCTGACTACTGACTGAATTTGAGGTAGTTCATTTGAGGGGTTCGTCAGGACTGCCTCTTGAAAGACAGCATCCAGGTTACTCTCCTCCTCCCTGATGTGCAGCAATGTTCAAAGTTCAGACTCCAGCTCATCAACTCTGAGCTGGAGTTCCTCAAGCAACCAACACTTGCTCTAGATATAATGACTATGAACAACAAAGGGGTCCACCAGTTCCCACATCATGCAGGTACAACATATCGCCTGGCTCTGCATCTCTATTTTGTTTATTTGATAGCACTGTCTATCACTTTACTGATGATTGAGAGTTGACTGCTGGGGTGGTAATTGGCCAGGTTGGATTTGTCCTGCTTTTTTGTGTACAAGATGTACCTGGGCAATTTTCCACAATGTCAAATAGATGCCAGTTTTGTAGCTGCCCTGCCCAGCTTGCCTAGGGGAGCAGCAAGTTCCGGAACACAAGTATTATTGCCGGAATGTTGTCAGGACCCATAGTATTTGTAGTGGGTCCAAGCGGATCTGACTATTTCTTAACATCGCATCGAATGAAACAAACTGGCTGAAGTCTGGCATCTATGAGGCTGGGCACCTCTGGAGGAGACTGAGATAGGTCATCCACTCAGAACTTCTGGATGAAGATTGTTGCGAATGCTGCAGCTTTATCTTTTGCACTGATGGGCTGGGGTCTTCCATCGTTGAGAATGGAGATGTTTGTGGAGCCTCCTCCTCAAATGACTTATTTAGTTGTCCATCAGTCATGACTAGATGTGGTAGGATTGCAGAGCTCAGATCTAATCCATTAGCTGTGGAATCACTAGTCTATCACTTACTGCTTACACTGTTTGTCATGCAAGTAATCCTGTTTTGTGGCTTCTCCAGGTTGACATCACATGTTTAAGTTTGCCTGGTGCTGCTCCTGGCATGTCCTTCTGCATTCTTCACTGAACCACAATTGATGGTAATGGGTAGAGTGGGGATATGCCAGGCAAGGAGGTTGCAGATTTGTGTTGGAACATTACTCTGCTGCTGTTGATAGCCCACAGTGACTCATGGATGCCCAGTCTTAAACTGCTAGATGTGTTCAAATTCTGTCCCATTTATCATGTTAATAATAAATAAAAACTGAAAGAATTGCGGATGCTGTAAATCAGGAACAAAAACAAATTTGCTGGAAAAGCTCAGCAGGTCTAGCAGCATCTGTGAAGGGAAGAAACAGAGTTAACGTTTCGGGTCTGGTGACCCTTCCTCAGAACAGACCATTAGAGTTTGATGACAATGTAACTCTTTGGGTACAGAAACACATTTGAAAAGTCATGTTGACTCTGATTTGTCAACGCATTGTCCCGAGAGAAGAGTCAGAGAATGCCTGTCACCTATTTTGTTAAGCTGAAACAGACACAGTTCGCGTACACGTAGCTTCTAGTACATACAAAATGTGCAACACTGCAAGCCCAACTGACAATCTTAAATTGTTGTCAGTGTAATTCTTCACACACTCAGGATTAACAAAGAACAATACAGCACAGGAACAGGCCCTTTGGCACATCACGACTGCACTGATGCATGAAACCATTCTAAACTAAAATATGTTTGCCTCTATGTGGTCCATATTCATCTATTCCGTGCCTATTCATGTATCTGTTAAGATACCCCTTAAAAGTTGCTATTGTATCTGCTTCTGTCACCTTCTTTGGCTGTGCATTTCAGGCACTCTGAAATATCTTGCCTCTCACATCTCCTTTAAACCCATCCCCTTTTACCTTAAACCTATGTCTCCTAGTAATTAACATTTCCACCCTGGGAAAAAGACTCCAACGATCCATTCTATCCATGCCTCTCATAATTTTGTAAACTTCTATAAGGTCGCCTTTCATCCTTCGATGTTTAAATGAAAACAAAACAAGTTTGTCCAATCTCTTCTCATAGACAATACGCTGCAAACCGGGCAACATCCCTGTCAACTGTTTCTGCACCCACTCCAAAGCCTCCACATCCTTCCGGTAGTGACAACCAGAACTGTACACAATATTCCGAATGTGGCCTAACTAAAGGTCTACACATTCACAAAATGACTTGCCAATTTTCACACTCTATGCCCTGACTGATGGAGATAAGCATACCATTTGCCTTCTTGATCACCTTATCCACTTGATTTGTTGCTTTCAGGGAAGTGTGGACCTGTACACCTTGATCCTATGTTGATGCTACTAAGAGCCATTTACTGTATATTTCCCTCCTGCATTAGATCTCCCAAAATGCATCACCTTACATTTTTCCAAATTAAATTCCATTTTCCATTTCTCCACGTTATCTATGTCTTGCTGTAACCTCAGGCAATCCTCCTCACTATCCCCTTCTCCCTATCTTTGTGTTGTCCATAAACTCACTAATTAGGTCACCTATTTTGTCCTTCAAATCATTTATGTATATTACAAACACTAGGGTCCAGCACACATTACTGTGGAACACAACTGGTCACAGGATCTCCAGTCAAAAAACACGCTTCCACTGCTACTCTATGTCTTCTAAGACTAAGCCAGTTACGTATACATCGTACCAACTCACTGTGGATCCCATGTGACTTTACATTTTGCATCAGCCTGTCATGTGGGACCTTGTCAAAGGCGTTGCTAAAGTCCATGTAGACAACATCTACCACCCTGCCCTCATTGATCAATATCCAGCATTACCTAATTACTGAGTTTCAAGTTTTGTAACTGCAAGGTGTGTGTGTGTGTGTGTGTGTGTGTGTGTTATATAATATATATATAGAGGGATATGCTGTCTGATCTGATCCTTCAGTCATTGGGACGCACAATCTTCATACCTAATATCACACCAGTATTGAAATTCACATACCATATTATTCACCTTTGTTGTAAGAATAGAAAAGCAAAATATTTTTAAGAAGAAATGAAAATTGAAAATGGATGTACTCATACAATCACACAAAGTTAGCATACAGAAACTCAAATGGTATGTTGGACTTTATTGAAAGTTAGTTGTAATTCACAAATTTGTCTTAATATAATTTTACAAGGCTTTGGTATAACCACACCTAGAGCATTGTACGCCATTTTGGTTGCTATTTTTAAAGAAAGATACACTTCCATTGGAGGCCTTGCAATGAAGTTTCAGTAGATAAATCAGTGGGATAACAGGGTTGTTCTATGACGGACAACAGTAAAAATTAGTTCTACATTCTCTGGAATTTAGAAAAATGGAAGGTGATCTCATTGAAACATACAAGATTACGAAATGGCTTGACAGAACAGATGGTGAGAGATGTTTTCCTCTGACTGGGGAATCTAAAAGATGGGGTCACAGTCTTCTGATATAAGGGTAAGGGGTCAATCATTTAGGACTAAAGGAGAAATTTCCTCACTTAAAGGGGTGCGCATCTTTGGAATGCTCTGCCCTAGAGGGCTATGGGATGCTTCATCGTTGAATACATATAAGGGAATAACAGACTTTTGGACTCTAAGGGAATCAAATCACAGCATACACTGGACAGGAGTGTACTGCATCCCATTCATCTTAAAATAGAGCTGTCAAATGAGTCAGAGTGAGTGGGAAAGTGGATTTGAAGCTGAAAGTCAGTCATGATTGAAATGAAGGGTGGAGCAGGCATGTGTGATCTACTGTTGCTTCTAGTTCTTATGCTCTTATGGAAAAATGAGTGGCAAGTAACACCTCATTTTCAGGTCTACTCTGCATACAACAACATGCATGTGAACAGAGCATACTCAGTACCATAGTTCTCTTTAATTTTGTCAGAGCAAGTGGCCAGTTGCACTACTGAGGTGTCAGCAACCCTAATAAATGGGTTCAAATGAACTTTGTGCATTCCTAAGGGCAATCTCATATGAACATTATGAGGGAGAGCAACCCTCTCATAAATCTGGTTCTATTCATCCTGCAGGAGAAGACAGTGCATAGTTTGAAAGAAGTGTGAGACACAGATCGTGCTAT
This sequence comes from Rhincodon typus, assembly GCF_021869965.1. NCBI lineage: Eukaryota > Metazoa > Chordata > Chondrichthyes > Orectolobiformes > Rhincodontidae > Rhincodon > Rhincodon typus. The sequence goes on along the minus strand of NC_063332.1, from coordinate 46,972,965 downwards.
GCTGGTGTTCCACATTTTAACCTCGACAGAGAAGGTAATGTAGAGATTCTGAATGTGCCATCACTCAGGACTTGGGCAATGTTAAGATGTGAAGTCATCCAGAAGAGGGTGATTTGATAGCTCTATATATGGAAAAATGTGAGGTTATTCACTTTAGCAGGAAGAACAGAGGAGCTGAATGTTATTTAACTAGAAAAAGACTACAAAAAGCTACAGCACAGTGGGATTTGGGAGACCTCGTCCGTGAATCAAAAAAAAAACTATCATTCAAGTTCAAGAGCTAACGGGGAAAGCAAATGGAATAATGGGTCTTTATTTCAAAGAGAATACAATATAAAAGAAGGAAGTTTTTGCTGAAACTTTGCAAAGCAATAGTTAGACCACACTAAGAATACTGTGAACAGTTTTGGTCTTCTTATCTAAGGAAAGATATACCGGCACTGGAAGTAGTCCAGAAAAAGTTGAGCCCAGTTTTGGGCATTTTTTATATATGCGAGGTTAAGCAGGTTGGGCATGTACTTAGAGTTTATAAGAATGAGAGACAACCTGATTGAAACATTTACGATTCTTACAGGACTTGACAGGGTAGATGCAGAAAGGTTGTTTCTCCTTCTCTAGGAGAATCTATGAGCAGAGGGCATTATCCCAGAATAAGGGGCCTCACTAAGACAGAGATGAGGAAGAATTTCTTCTCTCAGCTGGTAATGAATCTGTGGAATTCTTTACCATATAGAGTTGTGGAGGCGGGTCATTAAATATATCCAGGGCTACGATAGGCAGATTTTTAATCAGGGAGGGTATTGAGGATTTTGGGGGATAAAACAGGAAAGTGGAGTCGAGTATTGTCAGATCAACCATGATCTCATTAAATGGTGGAGAGACTTGATGGGTCGAATGGCCTCCTTCTGCTCCTATGTTTTATGGTTTTAGGGGTGGGGCAGAGATCAGCAGCCGACCAAGAGATTGCTCTTTGATGCAGGCAGCTACTCTCAGTGTCTCTGGCCAGTGACGTCACAGACAGCGCACTTGAACGCATGTTAAGTGCACCCCCTACTGTAGCGGCAGAATACAAGACCTTCCCTTTTTCCTGTAATGCTATGGGATCATTCAATCAACTCCCATGGTAAAACATTTTCTGTCCACGGAGAAAGAATGAAACAGTAGTTCTCTCAACATTCCTGGGCAGCTGCACTGCACATTTCAGATGATGGTAACACCACATCATCACACGATGTATGAAAACTGTAATTTTTTATGCTAGTCAGAGTCAACTAACACAGCACAGCCAGTGCATGACTCAATATAGCATTGCAAGTCACCATTAAAATCTCTATAGCTACTTCTCAAAAGATCAGAAACTAGGCAGAAAGCATGTGAAATCCTGTTCTTCCCAAACTCCTGCTTACAATGATATCAATATTCAGGCTATGTTTTGATTTCCATTCAGGCATTTACGGTAAATCACATTTATATTGGTTCCTTGTGCAGAACCAGCTGCAAGCCTGCATTCATTGAGATTCACACAAAGTCCCTATGTAAAGTTATGAAGTGAACAACATCACTATTTTATCCACCTCTACAAACTTAATGAATTGTAAATGAACACTAATTAATCAATACTTGAGACGCCCATTATCCTTCATGTTGCAAACAGTTGCATATTTACATTCCTTAATGGTTTTGTTTTGGGAGGGGGATTATATTAACATGTTTGCACTGGCGGCATTAATGTCCTTAGTTCTGTCATTTTGCTGCCAATATGACTCATTGACTTAGGAGCCTGCTTCTCATTTATCTTGAATGGTATGTGAATGGTATGTACATTGATCAGATTTCAAATACTTTGCAGTCTTGCTCCAGTTATTTCCTTCCAGCCAGGCTCTTTGGATTCCAAGCAGTAAAGGAATGAATGCCAGAAGTTATGCAAGAGTGAATTTTTTTTTTCAAGTTCACTATGAGATCCTCAAAAAATAAACAAAGTCCACTTGTTTCATTCTCGGAAATTGTAAACCTACCACTTCATGTTAGTTTTTACTGGCATTGTAAGACCAGTAAATGGGGTTTGATATGCCAATGGGGAAACAACTTCAATTAAAATATTTTTTCCTTTGATTATTTGAATCCTGCTTAAAAAGATTGTGTGTAAAATCATTAACACTTAATCATAATGGTACACATGGATCTGTGGCTTATCTCTATAACCAAACAACTTTGAGCTTCTTTAAAGTAGAGTATATTCATTTAAGACACAAATAGCATAAGTGTCAGCTTCCGGTTAATGTCCATTAGACATGTAGCAGAACCACAGCTGTATTTGAGATGCAATTCTACAGAATGTAACTCAGGAAGCTCAATTTAAACATCGTGCTCTAAAAATGTGGAAAATGCTTCAATGTGAGAGGGATCTGTTTTAGGGAAGGAATCAGTTCGGCAACCAGTGTCAAGTTGCGGGGCAAAGTTTTCGACTAACCAAATAAGGAGCCTTAATCTGTGCACAATAACAAATATCAGTCTCTGGCAAAAGCTCAATCTCTGCATAATTGATGCCAATTTATCAAGAAAAACAACATACATAGATGGATAATACTTTGGTCATAGTTCTACTGCCCATATAGTGAAATGCAGTCAAAAAAGAAGCAAATTCAATGGTGCTAAATAATTTTGAACTTTCTGTTGTGGGTCACTACTAAGCCAAACAAAGCAGAAAGTTCACAAGTTCAATTCCTCACTTCTGCCACATTAGTTGAGAGGTGCTGCAATTTCTTTTCTTATTCTATCTAGAATATATCAGCATCACTGGCAAGATCCAAATGTGTTGCCCATCATTAACTGCCTTGAACTGAGCAGCTTGCTAAGTCACTTCAGAGGGCAGTTAAGAGTCTGGAGTAACATATGGTCTCATCAGGTGAATGAGAACAGAACATTACATAGAAACAAACTGGAGCAGAAATAGGTTATTCATCCCTCACCCTGCTCTGCCATTCAATAAAATCATGGCTGATTTATTCCATTTTCAATTTTCACATTCCTGTCTACCTGATAGCCTTTGATTCCCCTGCCTAACAAGAATTTATCCACATCTACCTTAAAAACATTCAATGACCCCACCTCTACCACGTTCTGAGCCAGAGGTTCCAAAGTTGCATAACGCTCAGAGGGAAAAAAAAATTCATCTCATATCTGTACTAAAGGGTGACACTAAAACATTGCCCTCTGGCTCTGGACTCACTCACACCCTTTCTAAGTCCACATTGTCAAGATTGTTCAGGACCTCATATACTTTAATAAAGTCACCCCTTACTCTTCAAAGCTCTAGTGGCTTCAAAACTTGGCCTGTCCAGTTATCCTCAGAATTAACACATTCAAGGGATCAATCTAGTAATCCTCTTGTAATAAAGGACAACATTGCATTACTGCTTTGATTACACACTGCATCTACATGTTCACCTGTTGTGACTCATGCACTAAGAACATCTAAATCCCGGTGTCTTAAAATTCTCCAGCCATTCTTCACTCAAATAATACTGTTCTTTTTCACTCTTCCTGTCAAAGTAAACAACTTCACATTTTCCCACATAATACCACCTCTGCCATATTTTTTCCACTCACTTGAACTATCTATATCTGCCTGCAACTTCCTTATAACTTCTTCATTACATACTTTCCTACATATCTTGGGGCAGTCTGCAAGTATCATTACCATGCCTTCACTCCCCTCATCCACGTCATTGATGTAAATTGTAAAAAGTTGAGGGAACAGCACAGACAACTCCAAGACTCCAACCTCCTACCAATCAGACAAAGACCAATTCATACATACTTTCTATTTTCTGCCAGCTAGTCAATCTTCTGCCCAAGCTACTATGTTACTCACTTTGCCATGAGCTTGTAATTTCTGCAATAACCTCTGACGTGGCACCTTATCAAATGCCTGTGCAAGTTCCAGTACAGTATGTTTACAGGCTCTCTTTTATCCATAGCACATGTTACTCCATCAAAAACTCCAATAAATTGGTTGAACACGATTTCCATACGCCAATATTTCCAGATTATTTTGAGATTTTCGAAGTGTGCAGCTATCATCTTTTTAATGGTCAATCCCAAAAGCTTCCCGACAACAGATGGTCAGATTAATTGGCCATTGTTACTAGTTTTCTGTCTCCCTGCCTTCTTGAATAGAAGGTTATATTTGCTACAGTCAGTCTATTGGAACGTTATCTCAATCTAAGCAATTTGGAAAAATTTGCACCAACACTACCTCATTAGACACATCTCTTTTAAGACTCTAGGATGAAGTCCATCTGAACCCTGCGACTTTTCAGACTGCTACTTCATCAGTTTGCTTAGTACTACTTTGCTAATGATTGCAATTTCACTAATATCCTGTCTCTGATATACAGCTATTATCGGAATGTTTTCTATGTATTCTATAGTGAAGACAAAACATTTGTTCCTATCATCCACCGTTTCTTTATAATTGATTATTAACTCCTCATCACTCTCTAGATGACCAATACAAACTTCACTTACTCTTTTCCTTTTTAAATACCTGTAGAAACTCTTGCTATCCATTTTTATGTTCCTAGCTAGCTTTGTCCGATATTCTAATTTTTTTCTCCTGATTAACTTGGGTGACTGTCTGTGTGGAGTTTGCACATTCTCCCTGTGTCTGCGTGGGTTTCCTCCGGGTTCTCCAGTTTATTGCCACAGTCCAAAGATGTACAGGTTAGGTGGATTGGCCATGCTAAAATGCACGGCTACATGGATAGGGTGGGGGGGAGGTCTGGGTGGGATGCTCTTTGGAGGGTCAGTGTGGACTCAATGGGCTGAATGGCCTGCTTCCATATGGTAGGGATTCTATGAGCTGTTTCATGGTTCTCTGCTGTTCTTTATATTCTGACTAATCATCTGATCTGTCATTCATCATTGTGCAATTGTATACTTTTTCCTTAATTTTAACACTTCCCCTAACTTCATTAGTTAACCACGGATGTTGCATCCTCACCTTAGAATTTTTTTTAATATAGTAGAATGTACTTATGCTGAGCATTTTTAAATATTCTTTTAAATGTCTGTCACTGCATTTCTATTGATCTAACCCTTAGCCTTGTATGCCAGTTCACTTCAGCTAGCTCAGCTTTCTTGCCCACACATCTACCCTTATTTAGGTTTAAGATACTAGCCTTAGGCCCAATTTTCTCCCATTAAAACTGGATGTAAAATTCAATCACAGTGCAGTCACTGATACAAAGGGGTGCCTTTATTCTGTGGTCATTAATTCATCTTGACATATTACACAATACTAAGTCTAATTTAATCATTCTCTGGTGAGTTCCTGAATTTGCTGCTCAAAATTTTGTGTATCTCAATCATGTTGTCCCTCAGCCTTCTCTGTTCCAAGAAAAACAACCCCAACCTCTCCAATCTCTCCTTGTAGCTACAATTCCCCAGCCCTGGCAACATTCCAGTAAATCTTCTCTGCAGAGCAGTTACGTCCTTCCTGTAATGTGTTGAACAGAACTGCACATAAACTCCATTTGTGGCCTCACCTGTGCCTTATACAGTTTCTACATTTGTATTCTACACTTTTGACAATGAAGCACAAAATTCCATAAGTTTTCTTTACAATCTTATCTACTGGTACTGCTATCTTTAGGTACCTGTGAACTTGCAGCCATGATGTCTCATTTCATCTGCTCCTCTCAGTATATTATTGCATATTCCCTTTTACTGTTTGACCTCCCTGAATACATTACCTCACACTTATCAGAGTTGAACTCCATCTGCCACTTTCCTGCCCACTCCACCAACCCATATACATAATTTTGGAGCTAACAGCTATCCTCTAAACTATTCACTACATTGCCAATTTTTGTGTCATCTGTAAATTTCCCAATTGTGCCCACCCACATTCAAGTCCAAATCGTTAATGTATAAAACAAACATCAGGGATCCCAACAGTGAGCCCTGTGCAATGCCACTTGAAACAGGTTTCCATTGACAAGGGCAGCGATAGACTATTACCCTTTGTTTCCTGTTGCTAAGCCAACTTTGGATCCAATTCGACACATTATCCTGTATCCTATGGACGTTTAATTTTTTGACCAGTCTGCCACATGGGACCTTGTCAAATGCCTAACTAAAAGCCATATAGACAACATCCAGTGTACTACCCTCATCAATCCTCCTTATCATTTCCTCGAAGAATTCAATCAAACTTGCAAGGCATGACCTTCCTTAACAAAGCCATGTTCATCAGCTCCATTAGTGAATCAAATGGGTCTTTATAACAATTGATGATAATTTCATGGCTAAGACACGCCTTCAATTCCAGATTTATTGAATTTAAATTCCAGCAGCTGTAGTAGTGTGATATGAGCCTATTTCCACAGATCATCCATTGTGTTCCCAATCAGCGAAGGAGAAAATAAACAGGCAGAATCCATGGAATTGATGACTGATGTGATGTTAGTTAAGTGTTGGATCAACCTTGGCTATGATATCTTTCCACATTCAATTAGCTTGCTGATACTAAAAGCTGGATTTTCTAGCAACACCCTCTCCCAGAGCAGAAAGCAGAGGAAAATCATAACAGGCAGTGAGTTCTCCCATTGTTTCCCTGCCATGGACTCATATTCCTTTTCCGTAACCTAACTTGGAAGACTGCTGGATGCTGCTTTGACTCCTGCTACAAATACTCCAGTTGGAGGACAAAGACAGGGAAGCTGCCTGATTTCTCTACTTACTGCTGTAAGATCTTGAAGATCATTTCAAGAAAGGTGCAGGTGGTAGCATTGGCAAGTCCCATGCTCCTGTGGCAACTCCATCACATAATGTACTCCTAAGCAACGGGTTTCTTAATTGTGAAAAAGAAATATCCCCCGCATAATTATGAAGCGAAAAATCATGATTAGTGCAGCAGCACAAGAAGCTTGGGATGAAGGGTAGATTTCAGAAAAATTTCCAGCTCTAAATCTGAAGCATGATCATTCTGGTACAGCATTGGAAAAACCTGGCAGCCGTGGTCCTGTTTTCAGAAGTGGAAAAATGCTTCTTAACAACTTAAATCATTTCACAATGTTTATTTTATCTGCAGGTCTGTGACTTAATGAACAAAAGTTTCATAAACATTTGATATTTTAAAAAACTTTACTGCGAATATGTTTATCATTTTTAAAAAATTTAAAACAAATAATCCAAAGCTATCGTATTTTTGTGAATAATAACCATTTGAAATACTCAAACAAAAAGCTGAGTAATTACATGATTATACCTGATATTTTGATTGTCCTCCATGCTGGAATGGAAACTATTTCTGATCAGATGTTTAAAAGGGCTTCTTTGTCTTTTGAACTTAAGATGTAATTTTTTGGGAACTGAGAAAACAGTATTTAGTTTCCTGATGATTCATTCAACATTCTTTTGGGAGAACTATTTATAAAATTGTGTAATTTTTGAATTGCACACGGAAGAATCAAACTATTATATTGCAAGAGCACATAGGATTTTAGCTTCATAGTTTCTCCCTAATAAGAAACTATTTCTGATATGTTATTTTGTTGCCCGTATGATTCTCTGAGAGTTCTCGTGTTTCATAACTATTAATAAATATGTTATTTAGGTGAAATTGCAAGTGGAGAGCCCCCTACCTGACCTCCTCCATATGCCTAGGTGAGTAATGACAAAATCTACCTCACCTAATGATCCTCAGATTGACTATGTCCTGAGGTTTAACTAGGCCTTTAACTATTCTGAACAACAGTGTAGCTCTGTGCCAGATTGTAATCTACCTGTGCCAGTTCTTTCTGTACCAGTTACATGGAAATTTATAGCTGCAGTTTATATGAAGCTTTGACTACTCATACACCATCAAAAGAACATATTTTATGATATGTAGCAACAAAAGATATTGAAGGATGAGTACACTGAAGTGATAAATAGTACAGCATTTCCAAATTCATAATTAACTGAATCTAATCAGAGGGCAACAGAAGATCCCTCTGGTCTGAGTGGAATCAGTTCCTACAATTGGCCTTTGTATTCCTGTGCTGGAAGAAGGGAACTATCAAACAACATACCTGCTCCTGATTTCTTTCTAGTGATAACTGACAAAAACACGTATGTGTGGGTAAAGATGGAATTAGGCTTTAGCTGTGTTGTTACATACAGTGTGAATAACCTCCAAATACTCACACAGGAAAAAAATGGCCCCTTGTTTTCCTACATTACCAAAGTGAGTGCACTTCAAAAATAATTTTGCCTCCTCCCATTACTCAACTACATGCTGCCCTTGCCAATATCATCTGAAAACGGTTTGTTAGTTTTCACATGCACACTCATGATAGCCAGCTCTACCTCACCATCTATATATCCTCAATTATTTTCATTGTGCACAGTCTGTGGTATCTTGAAATGTTTAGAACAACTGCATTTTCAGCGTAATGGGCAACCTTGAACAGCCTCTGTGGTGCCTATCCGGTTGCTGCATGTTGGCACATAGGCACATCTAATCAGGAACGCTGCTCACAACAACTTCTTTCAACCACTTCAATGTCACTAAACATTGCATCTATTTCCGTGCTGTACATCTCTACCTTGGGGCTTTTGCAAAAATTGGGAGAGTTGTCTCACAGAACAGTTCAGCAACAGCTCGATATAGTCATACTCATGGAATCATACCTTACAGACAATGTTCCAGACATCACCATCACCAATCCTGGATATGTCCTGTCCCGCTGGCAGGACAGATCCAGCAGAGGTGGTGGCACAGTGGTACACAAAGTCAGGAGGGTGTTCACTGGACGTCTTCAATATTGATGCTAGACCCCATGAAGTCTCATGGCTTCAGATTGAAAATGGGCAAGGAAACCTCCTGCTGATTACAACATACCGTCCTTCCTTGGCTGATGAAGCAGTACTCCTCCATGTTGAACAACACTTGGAGGAAGCACTGAGGGTGTACTCTGGGTGGGGGATTTCAATGTTCACCACCAAGAGTGGCTCAGCAACAGTACTACAGTTTGGGCTGGTCAGGTCCTGAATGACATAGCTGCCAAACTGGGAGTGTGGCAGGAGGTGAGGGAACCAACAAGAGGGAAAAACATACTTGACCTCATCCCTACCAACATGCCGGCTGCTGTTGCATCTGTCCATGACAGTATCGATAAGAGTGACTACCGCACAGTCCTTGTGGAGGCGAAGTCCCGCCTCCTCCAGTGGTCCCCAGCATCACAGATGCCAGTCTTCAGCCAATTTGATTCACTCTACATGATGTCAAGAAATGGATGGAAGCATTGGATATGGGGCCTGACAATATTCCGGCCATACTACTGAAAGCTTGTGTTCCAGAACTTGCACTCCCCAAACCAAGCTCTTCCAGTAGTTACAACACGGCATCTTCCTGACAGTATGGAAAATTACCCAATTATGTCTTGGCAAAAAGCAGGACAAATCTATTCCAACCAATTACTACCTCGTCAGACTACTCTGGATCATCAGTAAAGTGATGGAAGGTGTCATCAACAGTATTACCAAGCAGCACCTGCTCAGCAATTAACCTGCCTCGGTGATGCCCGGTTTAGGTTCATCCAGGGCCACTCAGCTCCTGACCTCAATACAGCCTTGGTTCAAACATGGACAAAAGAGCTGAGTTCCAGAGATTTGAGGTGAGTGACAGCTCTTGACACCATGGCTGTACTTGATGGAGTATGGCATCAAGGAGCCCTAACATCAGGAGGCAAACTCTCTGCTGGTTGGACTCATATCTAGCACATAGGAAGATGGTTATGGTTGTTGCAGGTCCATCATCTCAGTTCCAGGACCCTCTCTGCAGGAGTTCATTAGGGTAGTGTCCTAGGCCCAACCATCTTTAGCTGCTTCATCAATGACCTTCCCTCCATCATAAGATCAAAACTAGGGATGTTCACTGATGATTGCACAACGTTTAGCATCATTTGCAACTCCTCAGATACTGAAGCAATTTCATAGATTCACAGATTCATACAGCGCAGAAAAGGCCCTTTGGCCCACCGAGTCTGCACCAACATAACTACCACTAAAAGTTCACTAATCCCAATTTCCTGCACTTGTCCCATATCCTTGAATGATATGATATTTGAAGTATTCATCCAAATATTTTTTGAAGTTTGTAAGGTTTCCGGCCTCCACCACCTTCCCAGGCAGTGCATTCCAGATTCCCACTATCGACTGAGTGAAAAATATTTTTCCCAAATTCCCTCTGAATCTCCTGCCCCTTACCCTAAAACTATGCCCTCTCATGACTGACCAAGGGGAACAGCTGTACACTATTCACCCTGTCCATAGCCCTCATAATCTTAAACATCTCAATCATGTCCCCCCCTCAGTCTTTCTGCTGTAAAGAAAATAATCCAAGCCTATCTCGTCCCTCCTTACAGCTCAATTTCTCCATCCCCGGCAACATCCTGGTGAAACTCCTCTGTAACCTCTCTAGTGCTATCACATCCATCCTGTAGTGAGGTGACCCAAACTGCAGACAGTGCTTGAGCTGTGGCCTGACCGACGCTCTGTACAACTCCAACACTACCTCCTTGCTCTTATACTCTATGCCACCAGTGATGAAAGCAAGTGTCCCATATGCCTTTTTAACTATCCTATTCATGTGCTCTGTCAACTTCAGGGATCTGTGAGTAATTACTCAAAGGTCTGTTTGTTCATCTAAGTTACTCAGTATCCTGCCATTCACTAAATGCTCGCTCATCTTGTTTCTTCTTCCAAAGTGCATCACCTCGCACTTATCAGGGTTAAGTGCAATCTGCCAATCTGACCAACCCATCTATAGGGGTTCATGTTCAAATGCCACAAGAGCTGGACAATATCCAGGGTTGGGCTAACAAGTGCTACTATCAACATCCCTGGTGGTTACCATTGACCAGAAACTTAACTGGACCCGCCACATAAACACAGTGGCTACAAGAGCAGGTCAGAGGCTAGAAATACTATGGCAAGTAACTCAACTCTTGACTACCCAAAGCCTGTCCACCAGCTACAAGGCACAAATCAGGAGTGTGATGGAATTCTTCCCATTTGCCTGGACGGATGCAGCTCTGACAACACTCAAGAAACTTGACACCATCTAGGGCAAAGCAGCCCCCGTGATTGTCACCACTCCATTCCCTCCACCACCGATGCTCAGTAGCAGCAGTGTGAGCTACTTACAAGATGCTGTGCAGAAATTAACACAAGACAGCACCTTCCAAACCCACGACCACTTCCATCTAGGGGGACATGGCTACATTGGAGAATGACTACCTGCAAGTTCCTCTCCAAGCCATTCACCATTCAGACTTAGAAACATATTGCCATTTCTTCACTGTCGCTGGGTCAAAGTCCTGGAATTCCCTCCCCAGGGACATTGTGAGCCAACTTATAGCCTGTGGACTGCAGTGGTTCAAGAAGGCAGCTTGGCACCAATTTTCAAGGGCAACTAATGACAGGAAATAAATGCTGGCCAGCCAGCGACGCCCACGTCCCACAAGTGAAAATCTGACAGTTAAAAACTGTTTTCAAATTCATATTTATAGGGCCAAGCACTGTTTTTCAAGACACTCTGTAAACTTTCTTTTTGTTGAAGCATTTAGCATGAGCTCCTTCTTTTCCTCTTGTCTTTCTGAATGCCATCTCCATTTGGCTAGACTGACACATCAGGAGCCGGTGACTAGGAATGACCAGGCACTGCTGATCTCCCTGATTTTGTCTTCTCCCCTGGCAATTGCCACAGCCAATATTGGCAATCTCCTTGCACAAGATAACTAAGTTTAGGAAGTAAGTGGAACAACACTAAAATTTGTCTTGCTTCTGACTACTTTACTTGAAAATATGCAGGCAGTTTAAAATATGCATTACAAAATTGCGACAACTTTCAAATTATGACAGCACCTAACAACTATGCAGAGCTATAGCATTTTACAGTATTCCACCCCGGATCTCAAATCAGACCAAATTAAAAATGTTCACTATCAGAATGTGTAAAAGCCATGGTAATAATATTTCCAGGCTGATAAATCTCAATTTTGAACAATACTTGGAAAACTACATCAATAATACTTCATAAAATTGAGGTCATGGTTACAAATGGAGCTCCTGTTGTGATGAATTTTAAGTACGTACTCAGAAGACATTTGTAATTTAAAGTCACTTATATTTCTTGGCAATGAACCACTGGAACATTTCTTCTTACAATTCACTTGGGTGTCTCCATCTGATTTACACAACTTTTACATAAAGTAGAAAGGACAAGGAGTTAAACACTAGACAAATTGGGGATAAATTATATTTATGACAAGTCCAAACAAGACACATGCTCCACCACTGAAACAAAGGATTATATTTTACAGGGTGCTGTGGTCCTCTTGTCTCCATCTGCCCGACTATTATATAAAAGCTGAATTTCCATGCCTCAGAGTCAGGAAAGTCTGTCTCAGAGTCTCCCAGCAGCTCTATGATCACAGCCATACTTGACAGGAGTGGTGGTTATTTCTGGGACTAGAAGAACTTCCAGTGGAGCTGTCACTGCAGTTTGTGGGGGATATTTCACTGGAGTCAGGGTCAGAGTGAGTTTAGCGACAGGTAATGGGTTTGAGAAGCAATGGTGGGGGGGGAGTGAGAGTAAAATGGCAAGTGTAACTGAGGAAGGTGTGGTGGTAAAACAATAAGGGTGACTGGCAGGGAGTGGTTGTTGCAGGATTTTACAAGATACCGATGGGCACCAGATGACCACACCATCCTCCCCACCTTAACTTGCCCAACACCAACCAGGCTACCCTGTTATGGGTAGAATATTGAGATGAGGGTGGCCATTCGGTGCTCAAGTGGCCATTCATTCAGAGCCTTGTTATTCCGATGGTGGACGAGCTGCTTGCCACATACAGAGCCAGAAAACGTCACACAACATGGGGTCAAACAGCCAGAAGGGCAGGTAGACTACACACTAGAAATTAATGACCCCCCAACCCCACCCCTTACTCAAACCTACCACCCGGGGAAGCAAAGAAGAGGAATATTAAACCTATCCATTTGGCAAAAATTGGGTTACTTATCTACAAGAAAGCCATCTACATTCTACTTTGCTTAATTTTTAATTTGGTGAGGTCTAAATTGACAGATCCACAGATCAGGTCTGATTACATCAATTGGACACCAATGATATTTTTAACTTAGGGTTTGGCAGGGAAGTCACTGATTTCGCAACACACTGAAGCCAGTCCAAATAAGACTGGAATATGAAGAGGCCCAGAACAGTATTCCTTTTACTTTATTTCAGATGATCAAGATGACCAGGAGTGATTGCGCAGGCCTGATGACATTTCTTCTTCCAAGTTGATACAGAAACCCCCTTTATCACACTTAAATGCATGTCCACTGGAAACCCTAGGCCACTTGATTTTCAATCAGGCAGATAGCCACTCATACAAAACACAAGCACAAGGAACAAAAGTAGGCTACTCAGCCTTTTGGGCCTTCTCTGCCATTCAATAAGGTCATGGTTGATCTGATTTTAACCTCAACTTTACATTCCTACATCTCCCTGATGATCTTTCATTCCCCTCAGTAATCAAGAATATATCTACCTCTACCTTAAGAATATTTAATGTTTCTGCATCCACTGCCTTTTAAGGAATGAAATTTCAAAGACTCAAAACCTTCAAAGAGAAAATGATTGTTTCCTCCTCTGTTTTAACTGAGTGGTCCCTTAATTCTAAACTATGGCCCTAGTTCAAGATTCTTGCACAACAGGAAACATGTTCTCAACATCTACCCAGTCAAGTCTCCTCAGGATTTTAAATGAAACAAAGAACTGCAGATGCTGGAAATCTGAATCAAAAACAGAAATTGCTGGAAAAATTCTGATCAATTTGGTCAGCAGTCAGTAGAAATGGGTCCAAAGAGTGATAATAAATTTCTGTCATTAAGTTTGACAGGATTGCTGCATCTCTGAACTTTCCAGTTTCTTTTAAATAAAGCTCATTAGCCTGTTAGCCTTATCAGAGGATTAGATTAGATAGGGTGGACAGTGGGAGCCTTTTTCCTCGGATGGTGATGGCTAGCATGAGGGGACATAGCTTTAAATTGAGGGGTGATAGATATAGGACAGATGTCAGAGGTAGGTTCTTTACTCAGAAAGTAGTAAGGGCGTGGAATGCCTTGCCTGCAAAAATAGTTGACTCGCCAACTTTAAGGGCATTTAAATGGTCATTGGATAAACATATGGATGATAATAGAATAGTTTAGGTTAGATGGGCTTCAGATTGGTTTCACAGGTCGGCGCAACATCGAGGGCCGAAGGGCCTGTACTGCGCTGTAATGTTCTATGTTCTATGTCCCTCAATAGTTGGGATCAGTAGATCTCTAAATTTAACTCTAATTTCTGAAAATTATTAAATCTGTAAAAATTTTTATTAAGTGCCATCTGTGATGGTACAAGGAACAGTTCAAACAGAAAACGAGAGGCACACATAAACAGCAGAATTTACTCCTTCAAGGATCAGATGTACATGAAGGATGGTAAATTCACAATGATTCTATAAACATGATATTTCAGCAAAAAAATGATCTCAATGGAACAAACTTCTTAAGAGCATCAGAGGAAGAAGATGGTATGTGAAATGCAAATTAGTATAAATTCATTCAAATGCAAATTATATATACCTTTTAATTTCATAAAATAACACTTTTGGATACAGTATTTGAATAATTTGAGATTACATATATAATAGTGTAGCAGATTTGGGAGATAACTGATGCCTGTACGCATAGTTATATCCTTTAATTTTCAATGGTAAAAGGAGAATCCATTGGACTGGACCTCCACTTGCACAACATCTTTTGTATTTTCATAATCATTTGAAAATGAATTCTATTTCAGCATTTTCTATTTTTATTTCAGAATCCATTGAATGCCTGGACTTGGTCACAAGTCTTACCTTTGGGTTTGGATGACGGCTAATAATAAGGCTAATAGGGCCTGGGCCACATTCACTTAGAATTGCATACGCTTCACTCAGAGCTGCATGTCGCAGGCTTACTGAGTCCACCTCCAAAATTTGATCACCTCGGCTGGAATGAAAAAGAAAGAAAGTTATGTATTCGATTTTAGTGTGTTAAACAAAATTAAGAGGCATGATGCCTTAATTGTGATGTCTGTATTTCTAAAGTGCATATACACTAAAATTCAACTGTAAGGAGCTAATTTAAATCATTTGATTACATACTTTTTTTCTAGCCCAACATTTCATGTGGAAGATTACAATCAATTTTAAACTGAAGCCTTTTAAACGAGATTATGTTATTTTATTCTTTTAATGCAGCAAGTACCACATGTAGGACCGGACTTAATGATGTGGTGATTCTCTGTCCACTGACTGGAGAACCAGAGGCAAACTCTCTGTGGTCATTCCTGGAATTCTAAAATGATTTAAGTTCTAACATATCTGCCCGCTACTGGGACTTCTGGAGCCTCCAGGATGGACACCATACCTGCAGCTGATGATCGATTAGAGGGTGGCAACTCTTCAGTATCAGCAGTGTTCCTAGAGGCTGGTACTGCAAGAGGTCCAGGAGGAGGAACAGCACTGGAGGCCCCAAAATCCAGGTAAATGGAATGGCCTCAACTGCACCAGCAGGCAGACCATGGGGAGAGGTGTCAGGAAGTCAATGTGGAAGGTGAGAAGGAGATATGTCTTCCCACAAGGACGGTTAGTGCTGCCAATGTGATTCTCCTCTGGATGCTTGTTTATAAGCAGGATGACTCCTCCCTAGCCCCACAGGCAGATCTGCACAGCATGGTAGTCTGCCACATGTATGTATGTCTGTGTATATATGTGTATGTATGTATTAACGTACGTATGTATGAGCACGTGCGCACCCGTGCATGCGTGGCCAACCCTCACCCATCCACCACTGTCAGCATGAGGCCCTGACTCAGCCACTTACAGACCTCAATTTGCTTATGGTAGAAAAGCTAAAATTGACCAATTAAGCAGATTTGATAATGTGATGGGGTCTCCACCCCTCGCATTGTACTACAATGATGTGCTCCTTTCTGGTGCCAGGTAGGATGTCTTAGTTTTTTTATAGGTTCCATTCTGCACTCAGTGGAAATATGTGGGTTCAGGTACAAGTCTTCTTTTAAAAAGGAAAACATTTTCCATCTTATAAAGTTGGCAGAAAATTACTAAAACTCTTTAGCTGCTCTCGTATCAACAATCCTTATACAAATAAGACCACAGGACACAAAGAAAGTAACATTGGCAAAAATGCTTTTTGAAACAACATACTTTTCAATTTAATGCTGACATCTGCCCTCTTTTATTACTGTGCGAAGTGAAGGTCTTTGTAAAGTTTACCCTTCACTTCCCTCCTCACTGAATCATATAGGATTCTTAAGGGGCCAGATAGGGTAAATGCTGAGAGGATGGTTCCTTCCATGGGAGAGTCACGGGCCAGAGGTCAAAGTCTCAGAAGAAGGGGATACCAATTTAAGACTGAGATGAGGTGTAATTTCAAATCTCAGAGGGTTGAGAGCCTTTGGAACACTTGCCACAGACAGTTGGGGGGACAGAGTTATGTGTATACTTAAGACTGAGACAAATAGATTCTTGATCAGCAGGGAATGAAGAAAATGCAGCAAAGTGCGCGAGGAATGTCAGATCAGCCATGACGCTACTGAATGGCGGAGCAGGCTTGAGGGGACAAATGTCTACTGATGTAACTATTTCATATGTTATGCTCTATGCACCATGGGGTAATGGGGACTATTCAGTTTCACTGATCACAGCTCCTGGGTCATTTGACTTCATTGAAATTCAGAGTACAGTGGCAATTTGCCAAAACTGAAATGCAAGAGGGACTGACAAGCAGCAACTCATTGATGGATTGCAAAATTGTTTCAAGGTATACCAACTAAATCAGAACAGAAGGCATCAGCTATAATCTATGTGACGTTTAGTTATGACTTATCACCCATCTAGTTTAAAATCAGATCAACACACTGCTGGAGAATGTTTAAAATGACTTCTTCCCCCAAGAAGTTGTTGCATATCATGGTTTGTAGACAGCCTGTTAAAAGTGTTTATGATGTGGAGATTCAGCTGTTTCAGAACCTTTGAGAGATTTGTTTTTAAATCTGCCATCTCATGCATTGATTTGATTGTCGTTGCTGAAACAGTTGGCAAAGAATCCTAGAGTTCTAGCAGTCTCAATTATGACAAAACATTCCCAGGATATAGTGTAGCTGAGGCAGAAAATGCAATTCCCATCATGACCCGCTCTTATTGAACATTCTGAATTCCAATTGTTGATGGAGCTGGTCGGGTCCTAAAGGACAAAGCTGCTAGACTGGTTCTGCTGCAGATGGTGAGGAACTAACAGGAGGGAAAAACATACTTGACCTCATCCTTATCAATCTGTTGGCTACAGATGCATCTGTCCATACAGTATCAATAAGAGTGACCACTGTACAGTCCTTCTGGAGATGAAGTTCCACCTTCACATTGAAAATACCCTCCATCATGTTGCGTGGCACTATCATCGTGCTAAATTGCACAGACTTCCAAAAGATCTAGCAACTCAAAACCTCACCCTTGAGGCACTGTGGGTCATCAACAGTAGCAGAATTGTACTCCAGCACAATCCATAACATCATGACCCGGCATATCCCACACTCAACCATTACCATCAAGCCAGGGGATCAATTGTGGTTCAATGGAGAATGTAGGAGGGCATGCCAGGAGCAGCACCAAGCACACCTGAAAATGAGGTATCAATCTGATGAAGCTACCAAACAGCTCTACTTGCATGTCAAACAGCATAAGCAGCAAGTGATAGAGTTAGGTGATCCCACAACCAACAGATCAAATCTAACCTCTACAGTCGTGAATGGTGGTGGACAATTAAATAACTCACTGGAACAGGAGGCTCCACAAATATCCCCATCCTCAATGATGGAAGAGCCCAGCACATCAGTGCAAAAGGTAAGGCTGAAGCTTTTGCAGCAATCTTCAGCCAGAGTGGCAAGTGGATGATCTATCTCGGCCTCCTCCAGTGGTCTCTAGTATCACAGATACCAGAATTCAGCCAATTCGATTCACTCCCCGTCATATCAAGAAACAGTAGGAGACACTGGATATTGCAAAGGCTACAGGCCCTGACAATATTCCAGCAATAGTACTGAAGACTTGTGCTCCGCTCCCCTAGCTAAGCTGTTCCAGTACAGTTACAACACTGGCACCTACCCACCAACATGGAAACTGCCCAGGTATGTCCTGGACACAAATCCAACCCGGCAATTACTACCTCATCAGTCTACTCTCAATCATCGGTAAACTGATGGAAGGTGTCATCAATAGTGCTATCAAGCAGCACCTGCTCAGAAATAACCTGCTCAGTGATGCCCAGTTTGGGTTCCGCCAGGGTTACTCAGCTCCTGACCTAATTACAGCCTTGGTTCAAACATGGACAAAAGAGCTGAATTCCAGAGGTGAGGTGAGAATGACAGCCCTTGACATCAAGGCCGCATTCAGCTGAAAGTGACATAAAGGAGTCCTAGCAAAACTGGAATCAGTAGGTATCAGGGGACAAACTCTCTAATGGTTAGAATAATACCAGCACGTAAGAAGGTGGTTGTGGTTGTGGGAGGTCAATCATCTCAGCTCCAGGACAACTCTGCAGGAGTTCCTTAGGGTAGTTTCCTAGGCTCAACCATCTTCAGTTGCTTCATCAATGACCTTCCGTCTGCCATAAGGCCAGAAGTGGGGATGCTCGCTGATGATTGCATAATTCGTGAGTCCTCAGATACTGAAGCAGTCCATGAATAAATGCAACAAGATCTGGACAACACGCAGGCTGGCAGGTGGCGAGTAACATTCGCACCACACAAGTGCCAGGCAAGGACCAATTCTAAGAGACAACCTAATCACTGCCCCTTGACATTCAATGGTGTTACCATAAAAAAATCACCCACTATCAACATCCTTGGGATTACAAGTGACCAGAAGCTCAACTGGACTCGTCATATAAACACAGTGGCTACAAATGCAGGTCAGAGGCTGGGAGTACTGCTGCGAGTAACTCACCTTCTGACTCCCCAGAGCCTGTCCACCATCTACAAAGTACGAGGCAAGAATACTTCCCATTTGCCTGGATGGGTGCAGCTCCAACAACACTCAAAAAACTTGACACCATCTAGGAGAAAGCAGCCTGTTTGATTGGCACTACACCCACACGCATCCACTCTTTCCACCACCAATGCTCAGTAGCAGCAGTGTGTACTAATAAAAAAGACGTACTGTAGAAATTCATCAGACGGCATTTCCAAATGCATGAACACTTCCATTCAGAAGGAAAAGGGCAGCAGATACATTGGAACACCACCACCTGCAAGTTCACCTGCAAGTTCACCTGCAAGCTCCCCTCCAAGCCAATCAGCATCCTGGCTTGGAAATATATCACTATTCCTTCATTGTCATTTGGTCAAAATCCTAGAATTCTGTCTCCAATGGTATTGTGGGTCAACCCACAGCAAATGGACTGTAGCAGTTTAAGCAGGCAGCTCACCTTCTCAAGGGCAACTTGAGGACAGGCAATTAAACAAAAAGGCCGACCAACCAGCGATGTCCACATGCCATAAATGAATTTTAAAACACTGTCTTTCTTACCTTTCGGTGAGATTGTGCCTTATTGAAGGGACTAGTATTTATGCATTTTCCTTTATTACTGGGAGGTACGGTGTGGGACTCACGTGGTATGGAGTTTAAGTTGGATGCAGCTGAGACTAAGGGAAAGCTCTGTAAGAAAGCCAAGGGTGAGCAGTGGACCTGGGATCAAGGTGTTAAACCTGTATTTCACAGGGAAAGAATAGTAACTTTCTCTCAATTTATAAAACCTGCTGTAGATTGACATAGTAACGGGTAAAATTCTGAGAGGTGCTACTTGCTCTAGTTCAAAAATTTTATGAAGTGGCAATTTTCTGGGTGCCTCAATAAAGTAAAGGCAGACATTTTACCAGGCTGTATAAGAGATGACGATCCCACATTCATTTTTAAGGCTGTGTCAAGTCATCTAAACTCTACCATTGAGGCAACAGGGCAATACAGATTTCAAGCACAGTATGCTTTGGAAAGGAAACAAAGTTTCTATTCTTGACCTCTATCCTGTACAGCAACCTGGAAAGCATGGATTTTAGAGGTTGCTAATGAGGAGAATTGGTTTCCACTCTGACTCTGTCCTTGGTTAAATAACTTACAGACATTCATTAAAAATTGCATCTAAAGAGTAGGCATCATCAGCAACTTGAGTGAACAGAAAATTGGAAAGAAAAGTGATCTTTTACAAATCAGTTCCTGAAATATATTGATTTGATGTATTATTGTCCTATGTACCTAGGTACAGTGAAAAGCTTTGTTTTGCGTACAGTCCAGGCAGATCATACCATACAAAGTGCGTTATGGTAATAGAACAGAGCAAAGAATATAATGGTAAGTCTGCAGAGAAGGCGCACGAAGGGCGAGATCAACATTAAATTTAAAACTTGAAAGGTCCATTCTGAGGTCTAATAACAGCTGTTCTTGAATCTGTTGGTATGCATGTTTAAGCTTTTGTATCTTCTACCCAACAGAAGCGGTTTGAAGAGATTACAGCCAGGGTGGGAGGGGTCTTTGATTATGTTGGCTCCTTTCCCAAGGCAGCAAGAAGGACAGATGGAGTCAATGGATGGAAGATTGGCTTGCATAATAGACTGGACTGTGTTCACAACTCTGTAGTTTCTCAGGTCCTGGGCAGAGCAGTTGCCATGCCAAACTGTGATGCATCCAAATAGAATGCTTTCTATGGTGCGTCTATAGAAGTTGGTAACAGTCTTTATGCACATGCCAAATTTCCTTAACACCCTGATGAAGTAGAGGCATTGTTGTGCTTTCTTGACTGTAGCATCAACATGGGTGGACCAGAACACTTGATCTGAACTGTAGCTCTTTTAAAAAGTTTTTAAAAGAAGACTCATCACCATGGGAGTGGAAAGAAGCACTCCACCTGTTACTTTCAGTGAAGGACCAGGGGCTTCGAACTTTAGGAGAAAATATTTCACAGTTGAAGACTGACCTCAATCTGCCATCCAATTTGGCAACTGATCCTGGGCAAAGGCTATGGATGTAGATTCCTGGTGTGCTTTTTTCTAATGTAAGACAACAGGCCCCGATCCCCAACCCAACTCCAGGCTCTGAAATGAAACAAATAACAATGACAATACTGTGTAGATCAATTACAAAGTATAAGGGACATTATAAATGGTAAACAGAAAGAACTTTAATCTAATTGTCCTAAGTTCCTACTTAATTCTCATACAAACGTCCTTTGAAACTATATAAATAGAACAGAAAAGTACAGCTCAGGAACAGGCCCTTTGACCCACTATGTCTGCACCAACCATGGTGCCATTTTAAACGAATCCCATCTGCCTGTTCATGGTTTGTATTCCTCTGTTCCCTGCCTGTTCATGTACCTGTCTAAATACCTCTTAAATAAAAATAAATAAAGTAAATAAAAATAACACTGACCCTACCGGTTCATTAACCAAATCAAAAATACTAAACCATAGCCTATTCCTGAGAAGAGTATATTAAATGAACAAAAATTTATCTCCTTTCCCCACAGACATTATTATCTAAAACTGTTCTCTATACTAAAGACAGTAGGAACTGCAGATGCTGGCTCCATCCCCGCCTCTTTGACTGGTCTGTCTCCTCTCCACCTATCTTCTCCTCTATCCATCTTCTATCCGTCTCCCCCTCTCTCCTTATTTATTTCAGAACCCCCTTCCCCTTCCCCATTTCTGAACAAGGGTCGAGGCCCGAAACGTCAGCCTTCCTGTTCCTCTGATGCTGCTTGGCCTGCTGTGTTCATCCTGTTCTCTATACTAGTTCCTTTGGTTCCAAATATATGGAAAGTAAGTATATAAGCGAGCAATTCATTGATGTCAATCTACTCTACTTTATGGGAAATGTACGCTCTCTATATAGACTACATTTTAGTGGAGTGCAAACACTTATATAAGGTCTCATTAATGTTGAGTTGCTTGGTACATTTCAGACTACATAAATATGTGCTTGCATTCTTACAGAGGGTGGTATTTAATGGGAGCAACTTTGTGTAGAATTCGGTTTCAGTGATATCCCATGTTGAAAGTGTTGTTTTGAATGAATGCATGACAAGAAAAGAAAATGTGGGCAGTGAATAATAATTTAGGTGTAATACATAGTGCAAAGGCAAATATGTAAAGGGAGTGAGCTTGTGTGATATATGTCCTTGTAAATATTGTGTGCTAATTTAAGGCCTGGATAATTTCAAATATGTGCATACCGTATAAGATTGCATACTGAAGATGGCAGAGCAGGAGGTCACAGTTGATTTTTTTTAAGAAACAGTGTAGAGACTTCAGGGAAAGCAAATAAGGTGTTGGGTATATTGTCAGCAGTATAATACAAAATTAGGAACTTTTCACATGTAAAAATCCTTGGCCAGCCAGACTTAGAGTTTAGTTTTGAATGCAGTTGTGGTCCAGACACACAACATTGGAAACTCAGGACAAGGGTGGAGGTTTCATTGAAGAAACAGAAGCGTCAGTATTTACAGTTATTGGGATTTTGTGTGCTCTGGACACATGGATATATTGTACAAAGAGGCTTTACCAAAACTCCATTTCACTTGGCAGTTAGCCAGCTAAAAAACTGACTGTTGGACAGGAAGCTCTGCAGTAAAAGGCTGTAATTGGATACTGGAGAGGAGAAAGAGAGAGAGAGAGATCATGGGTGGCATGATTGTGATGGGGCAGATTGCAGGGGCTGAAGATCAGATTGTGGTGGGCTGACATTCGCAGTTCCAGATGGTCATATGATAGGAGGGAGGCAGATTGTGTAAGATAAACTTGGAGGCACAGTGAGAAAGTACAGAGCGGAAAGGATATATTCTTGCTGAATCCAACAGTTCTCACATTCCTTCAGTTGTCTGATCTCCCAACCCCTGGAAATCAATATGGTTGCTAAAATCAGAACTATACAGCTCATTTAAAAATGATGCCTTCTAATCTGCTTCTCGGGAGCAAGTTAGTTACCTGACGGGGACTCAACTCTTCTGGTTAATTCAGAAATAGGTGCTCTCCTGGTAGGTTGGTATTGGATAATCCAAATTTAGGAGTCAAAAAAGAATTTACACAATTTTTTAAATGAATGGTCCATGCTGTTTTTTCCACCTTTTTCCTGCAGTTTGCATTTGCAGGGAAGGCAAACTGGGGGCACACACTGTCTGTGCCAAGCCTGGATCAGATGTTTTTGATTGACTAGTTTTTTGCTATTCTTTTTGTGGTTTCACATTTCACATTTATTATTCCTTTATCCATTGCAGTGAAAGCAGAAGTTCTAACTAATTTATACGCAGATAATCAGTAAAGCTTTGTTTGGGAAAAGGGGTCCTTTTAAGCAGTTCGCATTAGTGAAATAATTCTGAATGCCAAACAGAATTACTTTTTGTGTTCCATGATATTTATAGAGTAAATGTTATGAATTATGGTCAGAAAACTCTGAGGAGCTTGTTGATCTGCACACTTGAATTCCTGATACGTGTTCCTGTGGAATAAAATTTCTGCACATCTGTAAAGGAGTTACCTATATTAGCTGTACAGATAAAACAATGAAATTTTCAGTTATATTTACGGGAATTGGTGGAAGTTCATTAATACTGTTGCACAAATTATAACCCCTGGCAAACAGCCAGTACTAATCTGTGCCTGGATTATTTTATAAATCAGATATATTGGTGTCTTCCCAACAAACTACAGAAGACCAGGTACACAGACTACCTGAAAGTTAACTTTTCTAATTCATGTTTCCTGTGTGGAGCTTCCCCCAGATGAACCCCTTACAGGAACTTTGGTTGTGCATTCATCGCAAATCAGAACTTTGAATTTGCAATATTCTCTCCTAGAAAATATGCTCAATGTCAGGAACATACATTCAGAAAAATGTACACGTCAGTTATTTGCTTGCTGTTAACATACCCTTCAGAATTGAGCATTCTCAAGCTTCCATCTCACTTATTATTTGCATGGGGAGCAGATAGGGAGCAGATATTTTGACATGATCATGACTTCATTTTTATTCTTTCATTAGGTTTGGGTCTCATTAGCAAGGCCAGCGTTTGTTGCCCATCATAATTGCACTTAAACTGAATGCCTCGCTTGACCATTTCAGAGAGCTGTTAACAGTTAAATACATGTCGTTGTCGGCCTGTACAAGTGAGGCAGACAGATTTCCTTCCCTAAAGGTTTTAAGTGAACCAAATCATTTTTAATGAAAATCTATGATAGTTTCATGGTACCATTATTGAAACACACTTTCAATTCAATTTTTATTAATTAACTGAATATGTCACTTAATTGAATTTAAATTTGACAAGCTGCCATGGTGGGATTTGAACCCAGGACCCAGGGCACTAGCCTGGCCCTTTGGATTAACAATACATTGAGATTACCAATACAGCATCAGCTCCACTACATTTACAGCCTTTTTCTTTTCTTGGATGTTTTGTCAGTCTCAAGAGTTCCTGTAATTTGTACAGTTTTCAACATTTTATTGGCCCTTACATCACTCACATTACCTTTATTTAATGTCACCTCCATTATGATACGATCTTTTGGCCCTGGTCCTTTGCGACAGCAGTCACCTTCTTCAGATGCTGGGACTGGAGTTCCACCGCTAGCATTGGAATTGGGAGAGCTGGACCGACTCATTAAGGTTGGAGTGGGACAAGGAGTAAGGCTAGGACTGCGCAACCTAGTACGAACAGTAAGAGTCACTACTCCTTTCTTCAGTTGCTATTGGGAAAAATTATATACATTCACATTAGGATAGACAGATGAATGAATCAGTAAGCAGATTAATATCATTGGTTAAGTTTTATGAGACTGTGCTGCCATTGCAAAGTCACATTCAAATAGAATGAAAGTTGGAAGCCAAGGTACCTAACTCATAGTATCGGAGATCTAGGCCCAAAACGTTGACTCTCCTGCTGATGCTGCCTAACCTGCTGTGTTCGTCCAGTTCCACACTGTATTGACTCTAACTCATAGTATCCCTGATTTGTCTACCACTACAATGTAAAATTCACTTTCGAATGCCCAACACAAAAAGGAGATTATATCATTATACATCAGGTTGTTTGTAAGGAGATAATAAAACAGGTTAACTGAGAACGAGAAACACATGTCCTAACTGAATAGTGAGGATAATGCTCATTGTGTTGGAAGCTGGACAATCTCAGGAAATTTTCTTATCAGCCCTAACTAGTTAATCTGTCCATCTCCCGGCTTATATTGGACTTGATTTTCAATTACAGGGATAGGGAAGGAAAATTTTACAAGTGTATAATCCTGAATGCTGACTGATTAATTGAGAAAGAATCTGGTTTCTTAAAGAAAGGGTCCAAAATTGTTTTTTGGTACAAATTTTTGCAATGTACTCTTTAAGCCTTTGCAAAACAAATCCAGAAAAGTGAAGATGAAAGAGAGAGGGAATTGTGTTTATGACGTGATGAAGCTCCAAATTATTTGTGTGATTGTGAGTAAAGCATAAAGGATGTTGCTCTGTTTGATAACCCAAGCCATGTTCACTAGAGAATAAGAGTGCAACATGCGGAGTATTTTTGTTTAATTATTTCATGTGATGTGGGCATTGCTGACCAGGATAATATTTAGTGCCCATTTTTAACTGCCCATAAGGTAGTGATGAGCTATCTTTTTGAAAGACAATGTTCTGAAGAAGAGTCATACTAGATTCAAAATGTAACTCCGCTTTCCCCTCTCCACAGATTCTGCCAGACCTGCTGAGTTTCTCCAGAGAGTCAAATAGCACAGAAGATACCCTTCAGCCCATCAATTCTGCACCAACCTATCTAAACTAATCCTATTTTCAGCACATGGCCCATAGCCCTGAATTCTTGATTGGTAAGGGGATTAAAGGTTATGGGGAGAAGGCAGGAGGATGACCTAACCAAAGTTCTGTACAACTCCAACATAACTTCTCTGCTCCTATAATCTGTGTCACTAACTAAAGGCATGTGTCCCAATCGTTTTTATTCATTTGTGGGATGTAGGCATCACTGGCTGACCAGCATTTAATGCCCATCCCCAGGTGCCCTTGAGAAGGTGGTGGTGAGCTGCCTTCTTGAACCACCTGCTGCAGTCCACCTGCTGTGAGGGGACCCACAATGCCACTAGGGAGGGAATTCCAGGATTTTGACCCAGTAACAGTGAAGGAACGGTGATATATTTCCGACACACGATAGTGAGTGGCTTGGAGGTGTTCCCATGAATCTGCTGTCCTAGTCCTTCTAGATGGAAGTGGTTGTGGGTCTAGAAGGTGCTGTCTGAGGATCTTTGATGAATTTCTGCAGTGCATCTTGTAGATAGTGCATACTGCTGCTACTGAGCATCAGTGGTGGAGGGAGTGGATGCTTGTGGATGTGGTGCCAATCCAGTGGGCTGTTTTGTGCTAGATGGTGTCAAGCTTCTTGTTGGAGCTCCACCCATCCAGGCAAGTTGGAAGTATTCCATTACACTCCAGGCTTGTGCCTTGTCGAAGACGGGTGGGCTTTGCGGAGACAGGAGGTGAGTTACTCGCTGCCGTATTCCTAGCCTCTGACTTGCTCTTATAGCCACTGTGTTTATGCGGTGAGTACAATTGAGTTTCCGGTCAATGGTAACCCCAAGAATGTTGATAGTGGGGATTTGGTGATTGTAATACCACTGAATGTCATATTAGATTGTCTCTTATTGGAGATGGTCATAGCCTGGCATTTGTATGTTGTGAATGTCACTTGCCACTTGTCAGGCTAAGCCTAGATATGTCCAGATCTTGTTGCATTTGAACACGGCCTGCTTCAGTATCTGAGGAGTCGTGAATGGTGCTGAACATTGCGCAATCATCAGCAAACATCCCCACTTCTGACATTATGATGGAGAAAAGGTCATTGATGAAGCAGTTGAAAATGGCTGGGCCTAGGACAAATCCCTGAGGAACTCCTGCAGAGATGTCCTGGAGCTGAGATAACTGACCTTCAACAACCACAACCATCTTTCTAAGTGCCAGGCATGACACTAACCAGTCCCCGATACCCACTGATTCCAGGATTTCTAGATATGCCTTCTTAACCACCCTATTAACCCAACCTGCCACCTTCAGGGATCTGTGGACAAGCACCTTAAGGACCCTCTATTCCTCTGATCTTCCTAACATCCTGCCAGTCATTGTGTACTCCTATGTCTTGCTACGTCTTCCAAAGTGCATCACCTCTCACTTTTCAGGTTTAAATTCCATCTGCACATCTGACCACCTGGTCTAAATTTTTCTGTAACCCAAGACTTTTTCCTCACTATTAACTACCTGGCCAATCTTTGTGTCATCTGCAAACTTAACTAATCTCCCTCCCCACATTCTCATCTACTTCATTTATATGCATTATATACAAAAAAAATCTCTGATGTTGTGGTATGTTGCTGGATACTGGCCTCTGGTCACACAAACAACCTTCTGCCAGTGAGCGAATTTTGGAGCCATCTTACCAAGTTACACTTGGATCCCTTGTGTTTTTACTTTCTTTACCAGCTTCCCATATAGGACCTGGTCAAAAACTTTCCTGAAATCCATATAAACCACATCAACTGCATTACCTTCATCTATGCACCCGATCACTACCTCCAGCACTTGCTGTTTTTATTATTTTAGCAAGAAACCATCTTGGTACCAGTTTTATTGGAATTATTTAAGATAAACAATGGTTTTGTACGTGACATCTTACCTTGAAGGTTTGAATTGCCTGCTGATGAGTTAGTCCTTGCAGGGATTCCCCATTAACTTCTAGAATTTCATCTCCTGTTGAGAACAGGACAAACCTATTTACATCCTCTTAAAAGTGCATTGTCTATGTTGTGTTAAATGTTTGGCATAGCATCACTGTTAATTTAGTGTTGCTGTTTTAAAGAAAAAGAAAAATCAAATCACATTGTAATAGCGATTTAAGAAAAGTGAATAAACAATGACAAATTGATAAAAGTATTTAGTCACGAGTCCAATAATGTTATAAACCAATTAAACAAAAAGTGCTCGTCGAAATATAGAAGATAGGTGCAGGAGGCCGCCATTTGGCCCTTCGAGCCTACTCTGCCATTCATCACGATCATGGCTGATCGTCCAACTCAATAGCCTAATCCTGTTTTCTCCCCATAACCTTTGATCCCATCTGCCTCAAGTGCTTTTGAATACATTCAATGTTTTAGCATCAACTACTTCCTGTGGTAATGAATTCCACAGGCTCAACACTCTTTGGGTGAAGAAATGTCTCCTCATCTTCGTCCTAAATGGTCTACCCTGAATCCTCAGACTGTGACCCCTGGTTCTGGACACACCCACCATCAGGAACATCCTCGCTGCATCCACCAAATGTCAATTAGTAGACAAATAAAGCATTTTTGCAGAATAAAATTTAACATTGCTTCCATTATATTCCCAGAGAACTGCCAATCACTACAATTCTGTGCAAACTCAGTGAACAACAATACTTGGGAAATGAGAAGTGAAGGTCAGAAACTGGGCAGGGGCTCCAGGGGCACCTGACTAACAATTAAACAGTGTTAAAAATACATTAAACTATATAAACATTTGAAGTTGTATCATTCTGTATTTTACATCTTCACATCCTGCAAGTGTTCATACTCTGAAAGTGATATGCGCTACTCAACAAAATATTGATGCCATTGTAAAGTTAGTTGCTTTTTGTGGTAATTAATAATAATAAGGACCTTATAATGAAGTGCTGATAGTTATTAGTGACATCAGCCATGTGGAACTTATTACTGCTAAACCCTTTCTATCTACCTATTGTTATGATCCCAGCTGATGATAACATAGGGAAAGTCAGTTTCCAGAGCCAGAGCTGATTTGACAAGCCAAAAGTTTAATTCTTCTTTTGTTTACTGTGGAGGTCAATCACTGAAAATATTCACAAGAGGCTGCCGAAGTACTTTTAACAAAGTAACATGAAAATGTATTACAAAAAAGTTCAGCACAAACTACATTTCTCTATACAGGAACTATTGGAATTAATTCAATTTCTGATACCAGAAGGAAAGATCTATCCCTTTTACTCCAGCAATTACCTTGCGGATGCTTCAGTGAAGGGTCACCTCTATCTCCGAGCTAAAGCCTTTCACTCCTAAGCTGGCTTCCTAGTCATTTTACTAAAATCATGTGACTCCTTAGAAATGCATTTTTTAAAAATTCACTGTTCAAAATAGCTTTCTGACCTTTCAAAAAAAAATCAGACTTCCACAGAACTAAAAACTAAAACCTATTTTCCTTCCACTTTAGAATACAAGTTCCCAAATAACAATAACATATCAAGAACCTTCATCTTTTTCTAAATATAACAATTCAAAAAAAAGTGGAGAAATATCCATATGAAATTCCATAAAGGTGACAAATTGACAAATTTAAAGAGGTAAATTGGCATTGCGAGAAAAGAAAATAAAAATTGCATTTTTTGCTCTATTATTCACGGTAATTAGACTGCAGAGAAAGAGCAGATTTATGCAGACTGTGAGACATTACACAAGTGCCCATCCTGATCATTTTAGATCCAACAATAATAAAATGTCTTATTGGGCTATTGCCTGACATCAAAACCAGCTTTTCATGTTATTTTGTTCCTTAAATAAATTGTTTATTATAACTAGCCAGGGTTTGCTATGGTACAGATCATGCCAACTCTGAAAAGGGTCATTCTTCAGCTGTTGGGAGCCTGTAAATCATATAACAAGTGGTTTCACATTTAATTGGAGCACCTGAGAGGCTTAAATATAATTTACAAAATGGCAAGCTCTGTTTTCATAAGTTCTCTTAATGAGCCAAAAATAACAAGCTAAATTGAATAAGTCACTGCAGCATAACAAAGAGCTAAACCTTAAAATTATTTTAAAGTTGATATTTAAAAGTCACTATAAAAAAAATGACGGGGTCATCAGATTTGGCTTAATACCTAGTTTGCATCATCAACTGCTGATGATTTGGTTGCAAGCCATAAAATTTGTTTTAAATGTTATGATACCTCAGCACCCTCCTTCCCCACCAGTTTTCTTGGTCAAAGTTGTTTCCTTTCACTTTGTTTAAGTCACAAACATGATGTGCATTTGTAAACCATCAAAATTGACCAGAATTCTTTCTACACCCCACGATGCCAAATTTAGATTCAGGCAAATATGAGAACCATATTTGGATTCAAAAAGTTTGATACTAAATGAAATCTTATAAGCCCGTATTGATTTTATTTCAGAGATGTTATTACAGTTGACAATTTAGCTTCTTGATGAAATTTAATGACCCAAAGAAAAGCCGAGATCATTTTTTGGAGTATTTTCTCCTATGCTGACTTCATAGAATCATAGAATCCCTCCAGTGTGGAAACAGGCCCTTCGGCCCACCAACTCCACACCGACACAAACAGCATCCCACCCAGACCTATTCCCCTAACCTCCACATCCCTGAACACTACGGGCAATTTAGCATGGCCAATCCACCTAACCTGTACATCTTTGGACTGTGGTAGGAAACTGGAGCATCTGGGCGACACCCACGCAGACACGGGGAGAACATGCAAATTCCACACAGACAGTCGCCCAAGGGTTGAATCGAACCCGGGTCCCTGGCGCTGTGAGGCAGCAGTGCTAACCATTCAGCCACCGTGCTGCCCCAGAGACTGTCTTCTCTGACCAGTGATCAGCTGACAAAATTATATGTAAAGTAGAAAGAAAAATGTTATTGTACATTCTTAACCACACCTGTAAAATAGAGAGAGATTCACTGGGTGGCAGGTAGACAGACATCAGATATTGGCCAAATCCAATAATAAACTGAATTTGAGTCACGGTCAAACTCAGTTACCATAATATCAATAAAAATTGGGAACTTGTTTGTACTTTGCCGAAATTTAAAATAATCAATGACAATTTAAATATTGATCTACCCTACTAAAATTGTTAGTATTATCGGTGAGGATCAAAGGACAGTTTTCAGACCTTCTTTCAGTCTTCCATCAGCAGCAGCTGCACCATTTGGAAAAATAGTTTTGACAAATATTCCCATCCGTCCTCGAGCAGAATCCTGGCCACCAACTATACTGAAACCAAGACCCTGAAAAATACAGATCAAACAAAATATAACAAAAAAAATAGATAAATATACTCAAAAATGTATATATCGATGTTTCAGAAACATGTAGCCAGGTTCCTTAAGTAGCACATTTTGAGAAACTAAGGTGGAAGGTCAAACTTGAAAGACACGACAAAGGTTGGAAAGAATGCATTCAGTGAGCGCTATAGTTGTTGGTTATAAAACTGAAGTAATATTCTGGATGTTTGATGGATTACCTTCTGGAAACTGAGGGTCCTTCCAATAGCTTTTTTCCCCCTTTTGGCATCATGATGGGTTGAATAGTTTTCTGCTAATCTTTAATTTCTTTTAGACTCAATGTTGTGAGAAGAGTTGATTCGCTTTCTAATTTTTAAAATTCATCTCATGGGAATCACCTTGGTGTTATTGAATGTTTGAATTTTTTTTTTCATGAAAAACCATCGATGATCTCATGAGATATGACTATGAAAAATTACTCACATTCAATCTCTGATCTAGGCTGAATTAGCTGGGTTAGCACCAGGGACTACAAGTTATCAAAGGTTCCTACGGTTGGATAAAATTGACTCATTCTGCTTGCACACACATTAGGCATAGTAAGGTAGAACACAAAGCATATAAACTATACTGAAAAAAGTGAGGTAAACAACAGTGGCCCCGATACAGTAGATACTTACCTTTCCTTGCCCTTTCATTAGGACAATGTTCGAGATGATTGATGGCTGGGCTAGCCGCCATGGTGATTCCACGTGAACTGTGCTTAAGGAACGTGCTGACTTTTTTACGATTTGATACTCCTAAAAATGATAAGTAAAGAAGAAGGAGGTATATAGGCATGTTGTAGAGTCATTATCTAACTAACCAGTTTACATCAGGCTATAACTGGAATTTCTGGAAAGCGAGTAACTCATACAAACATATGAACAAGGAACAAGAGTAGGCCGCTCAGCCCTTACAGCCTATGTATTCAATGAGATCAAGGCTGATCTGATTTTAAACTCAGCTCTACATTCCTGCGTATTTCCAATAATCTTTCTTCCCCTTGGTAATCAAGAATCAATCTACCTCTAAATTAAAAATATTTACTGCATCCACTGCCTTTTGAGGAAGGGGAATTACAATGACTCATAAAAGATGTTTCCTCATCTCTGATTTAACTCGGCACTCTCCTATTTTTAAACTAAGGCTCCTAGTTCTATATTCTCTCACACAAGGTCAAGTCCCCTCAGGATCTTGTATGTTTTAAATAAATCACCTCTGACTCTTCTAAACTGCAGAGAATACAGGCCTCTGTACCTATACAAAATACTAGATACAGTTTAGACCACACTAAGAAACTGGATTATCAACTTCAGAATGACATGGAAAGTAAACTTTACAAATCAGAGTCTCTGGCTCAGTCATACATGCAATGCGACTAAAGATCATTAAGTTTTGTATGGAGATCAGCATGCTCCATAATGGAAAATTGACACTGGTTCCCAGAACAAAATTCCTAACATGCAGACATGAGTCATAAAATTCACTTTTAAATTCAGCCTTGAAGGATGTCTGTAATTCCTCTAAGGGCAAGGGTTCCAGGAATGAAAAATGTCTGTCATAAAGGTGGATTAGAGAAATTAGGACTGTTTTCCTTGGAGAAAAGAATGGTGAGAGGAGATCTGATGGAGATATTCAAACTCATAAGGGTTATAGACAAGGTCGGAAGAAACTGTTCCCACTCCTGAAAGGATCAAGAATGAAAGGGCAGAGATCAAAAGTAAATCAGAGGTCAAAAGGGGCATAAAGAAAACATTTTCACACTGCAAATGATTCAGGTCTGAAATTCTCTGCCTGGAGACAGGATCAATTGAAGCATTCAAAAGGGAATTAAATTGATATCTAAAAAGGGTGAATTTGCAGGTTATGAGGAGAAAGTGGAAGAATGGCACTAATAAATTGCTATTCAGAAAGACAGCTCAAACATAATGGTTCCAATTTCCACCCCACTCTCACTTTCAGCTGGTTCATTTCCAACTTCTCTCTTCCCTTCCTTGACACCTCTATTTCCACTTCCAGGGATGGACTGGCCATCAATATCCACTACAAACCCATCAGCTCCCACAGTTACCTTGACTATACACCCTCACACCCCACTTCCTATAAGGACTCCATTCTATCCTCCCAGTTTCTCCTTCTGTCATATCAATTCTAAGGATGCCATCTTCTTCAGGGGGCTGCCTCGGAAATGTCCACGTTTTTCCTCAGCTGAGAATTCTCTGCACTGTGGTTTGGCATGGCCCTCAGCCAGGTCTGACTCATCTCCTTCACTTCAGTCCTCAACCCTTATCTTCCCTCCCACAACACTGGTAGGGTCTCCCTGTCCTCACATACCACCCCATCAGCATCCACATCCAAAGGATCATAAAATGCCATTTTCATTACCTCCAGTGGGATGCCACCATCAGACATAGATTCCCCTCCCAGCATTCCGAAGGGACCATTCCCTCTGGGACACCCTGATCCACTCCTCTTCCACTCCCCATATCTCTCCACATCCTCATGGCACCTTCCCATGTAATCACAGAATGTGTATTACCTGCCTGTTTCCCTTCTCCCACCTCATTATCTAAGATCCCAAACGCACCTTCCAGCTGAAGCAGAAATTTACCTGCACTTTACTCAATCTAGTCTACTGTATTTGTTGCTCACAACGTGGTCTCTGCTGTGCAGTGGGGAAACAAAACACAGATGGGTGAATGTTTTGAAGAACTACATTCTGTCTGTAAAAATTACTTTGAGTTTTTTGTTTTTTGACGCTTCAACTGTGTTCCTGCGCCAATATTTCTGTCACAGGCCTGCTGCAGTGTTGCAGCAAGCCTTAGCGCAAGCTGTACTCTCAATTTTCGCTTGGATGCTCTGCAGCCTTCAGGAATCAATTTCGAATTCAGTAATTTTATAACGTGAACACCTTTTTCCGCATGCTTAGGCTACCCCAACACCCCAAGTCATCATGATAAGGGCTGCTTTGAACAAAGCCAACACAATTTCACCTACATATGGGTCTCCATTATCAGCTTTCCTTTCTCCTTGGCTTACCAATATCCATCCCCTTGTCTGCCTAACTGCTGTTCTTGCTGCCTGGGCTCCACCAACAAACACCACTCCTCCCCCAAAAAAAATTCTCTTTAGCATTTATTCCACTTTTTCCTTGCAATTATCACTTCAGAAGAAGGGAAACTGGACCTGAAACGTTTACTGCTTTTTCTCCACAGATGCTGCCAGGCCTGTTGAGTTTCTCCAGCAACTTCTGGTTTTGCTCATAAAATAATGTGGATAAAGGCATGAACCCTTTTCTGTTAGAAATCATTTGATTACACCCTGTGAATTAATATGCAGTTTGCTGTTCTGACCAAGCCACATTCATGAATTTAAATTTAGGAGGTCTTGAGAAAAACTATTTACGAGAAATATGACCAACTTAACAGCTGCATACTGATAAATTAGATGAACACAGTAAAAATGCTGGGCACACACCTGTCGAATACCAGTTGCATCAAGCTGCTGGGGAAGGGAATGCTTGCGGCCTCCTCGTGCTGGCTTTTCCGACATGTCACAACTTGCTTCACCATTTTCCACTATCAGCTCATCATCTTCACCCACAGATTCCAAGCGGCTCCCTCCGCCTGTCAAAGAAAGCCGAGTGAGAATCAGACAGAAAACTGTACGCATTTCATACAGAAATTTAGTTAGCAGCCTATGTCAGGAATTTGTGTTGATCCCCACAATTTTTTGGCCATTAATCTATGGCGTCGTGTGCCTGAGCTCATACAATGCTTTCCTGACTGAAGATCTGACCTTTCAAGAAAGATTTGCAGGAGCATGGATTTAGAAAATGAGGCCAGTTTCTCAGTTATGATGTGATCAGTGAGCTGCAAATATCAACAGCGCTACTTCAGAGTTTCAGGCAATGTCAGTCCAATCCTGTTAGTGTGAAGCACTAGTCAAGACAACCTATTTGGGATCCCAGAATAATTCCAGTATTACAGAAAGAATTTAAAGATAAAGCAAATATGAATTCTGATCGGTATTATTCCTTGAGAAGATTCAACAAAACAGTACCCATTTCTCACATACGATTGTTTTAACTGTTAATAAATAAATATTACAAATTAGAAAATGATACATTTATACAAAAACACTCATGACATTTTGATACATGATGTAGTATCAGACAAATTCACTAACAGATGTAATTCGGATAATCACCAGATAAAATTAATATGTGAACGAAAGTGTCATGGGTTGAGGTAGCACTCTTAACAATTATAAAATGCTTCTGGTCCACAGCTGACTTGGAGACGCTAAGGACTGCAGATTCTGGAAGCCAGAGTCAATAGACGTGAAGCTGGAAAGGCACAACAGGTCAGACGGCTTCCGAGGAGCAGGAAAGTCAACATTTTGGGCTGAAATCCTTCGTCAGGACTGAGGAGGGGGAGGAGAGCCCAGAAGTATATAGAGAGAGGGGGGTGGGGTTGGGGCTCGGTGAAGGGTATGTGGGATGGTGATAGGTGGGGGTTATTGTGATTGGTCAGTGGGAAGGGTGGAGAGGGTAGGTGAGTAGGAAGATGGGACAGGTTAGATCAAATTATGGAGGTGAGGAGGAGGGGGAGGCTGGACATGGGATAAGGGCGGAGACGGAGGGATTTTGAAGCTGGTGAAGTCAATATTGAGGCCATTGGGCTGTTAAGCTCCCAAGGTGAAATATCAGGTGTTGTTCCTCCAGTTTACGTTTGGCCTCACTCTGACAGTGGAGGCAGCCCAGGATGAACATGTCATCAGGGGAGTGGGAGGGGGAACTAAAATAGATGGCAACCGGAAGGTCGGATTGGTTGATACGTGCAGAGCACAGATGCTCCATGAACCGGAGTCTGCATTTGGTCTCCCTGATATAGAGGGGACCACATTGGGAGCAACGGATATAATAGATCAGGTTGCATGAAGTGCAGGTGAAACTCTGCCGCATCTGGAAGGATTGTTTGGGGCCTTGGATGGAGGTGAGAGAGGAGGTGTAGAGGCAGGTGTTGCATCTCTTGTGGTTGCAGTGAAAGGTACCGGGTGTAGTGGAGAAGTTGGTGGGAAGTGTTGAGCTGACGAGTAAGTCACAGAATGAGCGGCCCATACAGAAAGTGGACAGGGATGGAAAGGAAATATCTTTTTGGTGGTGGGGTCTGATTGTAGGTGGTGGAAATGTCAGAAGATGATGCTTGGATTTGGAGGTTGGTGGGTGGTACTTGAGGACTGAGGGGACTCTATCCTTATTGTTGTTGAGGGGAGGGGGTTTGAGGGCAGGTATGCAGGAAATGGAGGAGATGCGGTTGAGGGCATCCTTAATTACAGAGGAGGGGAAATTATGGTCCCTAAAGTAAAAGGACATCTGGGATATCCTGGAGTAGAATGCCTCATCCTGGGATGTGGTGGAGGCAGAGGAATTGAGAGTATGGGACAGCACTTTTGCAGGAGGGTGAGTGAAAGGAGGTGTAGTCAAGGTAGTTGTGGGAGTCAGTGGGTTTCAAATGGATGTCAGTGGTGAATCAGTTTCCAGAGATGGAGATGGAGAGGTCCAAAAAGGGGAGAGAGGTGTTAGAAATGGTCCAGGTGAATTTGAGGGCAGGTTAGAACGTGTTGGCAAAGTTGATGAACTGCTTCAGCTCCTCGTGGGAACACGAGGCAGCACCAATATAGCAGCAAAGAGGTGAGGGATGGTGCCTCGAGGCAGTCAAGTCCCTTCAGGATTCTGTATGTTTCAAAATAAATCACCTCTGATACTTCTAAGCTGCAGAGGATACAGGCCTAGCTTGTTTAGCATTTCTGCATAAGGCAATCCATTCATTCCAGGTATTAGTCTAATAAACCTCTGAACTGCCTCCCTATGGCATCCTTCCATAAACTTGGTGACCAGTACTGAACTCCGCATGTGGTTTCACCAATTTCTGTATAACTGAAGCAAAACCTTCCTACTCTTGCATTCAATTCCCCTCGCAATAAAGCATAATATTCAATTAGTTTTCCTGATTACTTGCATTCTAACCTTCAGCTCCATCTAGAGGAATGCACAGCAACGTAGGAAGAGGGCCAATGACCTTCTCCATTCTGCAGGCATAAGTGCCTCCATGAACCTTAGTGGGAGGTGGGTACAGCAGCATAAAGTGAGTGAGAGATATTGGAGAGAAGGTGGTGGCACTTATGCCAGCAGAGCGGAGAAGGTAACTGGTCCTCTTCCCATATTGCTGTGCATTCCTCCAGAGCAAAAAAAAGCATGGTTAACAGAATATTGAATACAAGCAGTAGTTACACTACCTACCTTGAGATCTGCTCCTGAATTTCATTACACTGCCGCCTGGTGTTGGACTTCGACAACTGAACTGTGGCATTTCTACACGCTCATGGGTATCGCCTTTGTCAGTTTCTGAAACCTGCAATAAAAGACCAAACAATACAAAAATAACAAGTAAAAGAAAGGAACACCTGCTTTTACGTAGCAATTTTCATGACCTTGAGGCATCAAAGCACTTCCATGACAATGAAATACTTTTGAAGCGCAGCCACTGTTATAATATGGAAGGACTGCAGTCAATTTGTGCAGTGTATTCCCACATGATAATGTAATCCTGTGATTTAATTGAGGGATGAATATTGACCAGGTGACCAAGGAAGAATTCCCATTCTCTTCATGTCTGCGTAAGAGGGATGGTGAAACATCAGTTTAAAGTCACTCCTGTAAAACAACATCTCAAACATTGCAGCACTTCCTCTGTATTAAACCGGAGGTTTATCTTAGATTTCTGGACTAGTATTTGAAATGGTAATTGAACACACAATCTTCTGATTCAGAGACCCAATTGGTACCTAATGCCTGCTAATTTCGATCAAAATCATGCCTTTCATTTTCATTGTGTTTACACTCCTTTACTGTGATTAATTTACTTTCAATTAGAGAATATTATTACATGTAGTTTGTGAAGAAATATTCAAGAAAAGATTATAAACTGGTCATAATAGCCATAATGAAATACCACGGACAGTGGAACTTCATTAGACTAGACAACATGTCAACTTTAATAGAGATAACAAGGTGTAGAGCTGGATGAACACAGCAGGCCAAGCAGCATCAGAGGAGCAGGAAGGCTGACGTTTCGGGTCGAGACCCTTCTTCAGAAATGGGGGGAGGGGAAGGGGGTTCTGAAATAAAGAGAGAGAGGCGGGGAGGCGGATGGAAGATGGATAAAGGAGTAGATAGGTGGAGAGGAGACAGACAGGTCAAAGAGGCGGAGATGGAGCCAGTAAAGGTGAGTGTAGGTGGGGAGTTAGGGAGGGGGTAGGTCAGTCCAGGGAAGACGGACAGGTCAAGGAGGCGGGATGAGGCTGGTAGGTAGGATTAGTTTCAGCATTTCATTATAATGGTAGACTGGTTTTCATGTGAAATTTGACAGAGGGAATTTAGTTAATAATATCAAACATTTCCAAGAGACTTGTACAGTATTTACATAAAAGTGTTGAATTTACAATGATGAAGAAAATACAACCAAGAAACAAAAGAATCACAATATTTCCTGCATTCAAGTGATTAAACCCAGTTACAAATGGATTAAATATCTTTAAAAGGTACTCACTAATAAACGCATCTTTAGCAACATAAATAAATAAATTACTATTATTAACCGCAGATGTCTAAGACAAATTGGAAACAGGATAGAGGGGTGAATGGCCTACTCAGGTTTCATTGTAAATTCTTAAAGTCACAGATGCTAAATTAGAATTGTTGCTATTGAAAGTTACTTTCTCTTTGCCATTATGCACCTAATTAGTAATTCAGTTTAGAACCTCTTCCTGAATCCCAAATATCTACATGAACCAAGACAATTTCAAAATTCATTAATTTGCAATAACCACAAACTCCATTATTTCCTTAAAGAATTCCAGTAGACTTATCAGCAGTAATTCATTTTTCGTAATTCTTGCTGAGTTGTTTTCTATAAGCTTTTAGTTGCGTCATGTTTCAAAGGCAGCAGGGCCAGACTGTCCCAGCAGCAACCAAAGTTAGGAAGGTAGCAGGCAGGAAACAGGCACAAACTTGCCCTTTCCTTCTACAATTCATCTGACGCTTGAGTACCCAAAGAAATTGCTGCCAAAATCATCTCAAGGGTGTCACATGACAGCAACATCCATCTACCAGCTTAACTGAGTTCCTCATAGAAATAAACATATTAATTAACCTTTTGTGAAAATCTCTAGAATTGACCACTTAAGATGATTAAAAAACACCATGGCATTATGTTTGGAATCAAAATAAACACCTTAATTCACCTACAACTTTAACTTACGAGTTCTTTTCCCGAGACTCAATTTATGTAATGCTGTCTCAAATATTGCTCTTTAATTCCCCTTAACACACATTAGGATATTTTACCATGAATAGCTCCTATAAAAATACAAGCTGTTGTTGCATCGTCAGAAATTCATTGACAAAGAGGTTGGCTGAATTGTTTCAATGCTCTTCAAAGCAGAATCAAAGAAGTGATGAGATATAACAAGGACTGATAATGCTGAGGGACTTTGGCTAATATTTCCGGCAAGGCAATTGATAAACTTATTTAAAGTCTAAGCTGTCAAATATCTCTTGGCATGTTTAGCTGCTGTACACTTTGTGGGCCTTGCACTTGTGGTTGTCTTTCACTTCCAGTTAATTCTTCCTTATCTGATGCTACTTTTTGTGGGCCTACTACTGCTTCCATCTTCTTTGTACTCCTAAGCTGTGCTTGATATAGCAAACTATACTGATACACCCTATCATAGAGCACTTAAGGCATCTCAACCTTTTCTTCAACTTGGCACAGCCATGCTATATGATGCTCCTGGAACTATCATTACACCCTGTATAGTTCAGGCATGGGAGGTTGCTGAGTAGTGTCATTACCAAGATAAGCACAGTCTCATTGCCACTTGCAGTTATCTTTTGATATGCTTGGATAAGTGGAAACATGGTAGATAGGTGGGTTTTACAGAATTAAGGCATTGTGGCACCTAGTAGTGAAACAGGCTTGGACTTGCACTATCCTCCTACATTTGGTCAGACACCAGTTCAACATTAATGGATCAGAAGCTGCATCTGTTCACATAAGCAACTAGCTCAACCTACGTCTTAATAGTTATATGCAGTCTGTTTTCCCACTGGACATGAGTGAAGCCTGCACCACTGAAAATCCCAGATCTGTCTCGTTCTGGATGGTAGCATCTATTATGAAGATGTTGGACTGGTTAATTTGACAAAGACAAATTGGTGACCAGTTTGCTACAGAAAGTGCAGCTGCAGACCGTGGGATCCAACTCCTATCTTAGTATATCCCTGAGGCATTTGTCTGTTTCTGGTGCCAACATTTACGATTTGAGCCACCTCCCATGTTAAAAATGGACATAGCAGGTTTCTGACAGGAACAAAGCTGTGAGTCGATTTGTCAATTTTCATTTCCAGTTTTCTCTTAGAGTCCTATGCGTTTCCTTGGATTTTGGGAACGGTTCTGCCCAAAATGGGACCTGCAGAGGCTGAAGCGATTGCACTTGAACAGAGGAA
Source organism: Rhincodon typus (assembly GCF_021869965.1). Taxonomy (NCBI): domain Eukaryota; kingdom Metazoa; phylum Chordata; class Chondrichthyes; order Orectolobiformes; family Rhincodontidae; genus Rhincodon; species Rhincodon typus. The sequence continues at coordinate 46,932,090 of NC_063332.1, read as the reverse complement.
GAGCCAATATCATTTCGAGGTTTGCTTGTGATTTTGAGGACAATTTAAAGAACTTTGCAGGAGCATGGGAATCAGGAAGTACTATTAGCGAGGAAAGTCATGGTGCGTAAAGGAATTAGGAGAGACCAACTTGTGGCACAGTGGCAATGTCTCTAGCTGCGAACCAGAAGCCCTAGGTTCAAGACCCACCTGCTCCAGATGTGCATAATAATATCTCTGAGCAAGCTGATTAGCAGATATCTTAAATATGTAAAGATTAGAAGGAAAGTGAAGTAAGAGAAACAAAGAAAGTGTAACTTAGAAAATAGGAGCAGAAACAGGCTACTTGGCCCTTCGAGACTGCTTCACCATTCAACATCATCATAGCTGGTCATCTAACTCGTACCTTGTTCCTGCATTCTCCCCTTTGATTCCTTTAACCGAAAGAACCATATCCATCTCCTTCTTGAAAACTTTAGTGCTTTGGCCTCAACTACCTTCTGTGGCAGAAAATTCTACAAGCTTACCACTCTCTGGGTGAAGAAATTTCTTCTTATTTTAGTCCTAAATGCTTAACTCGTATCATTAAACTGTGACCTGTGGTTCTGCACTCCCCAGTTTTCTGGTATATCCTTCCTGCATTAACCCTGCCGAGTCCTGTTAGAATTTTTTAGGTCTCTATGAGATCTCACCCCCCACCTCATCTTCTAAACTCCAGTGAACATAGTCCTAACTGATCCAGTCTCTCTTCATACATCAGACCTATCATCCTAGGAATCTGGGAAACCTTTGTAACACTCCTTCCATAGCCAGAAAATCTTCCTCAGATAAGGAAACCAAAACTGCATTGGTCTTACCAAGGCCAAATATGACAAAATTCTATCAGGTAACATAAAACAGAATTCAGAAGCGTCCTACAAGCATATGAATGACAAAAGTGTGGTTAAAAAAGAGGACTTCAGATGATTAGGGACCTAGAAGAGGCCTTGTTTGGAGTAACAGGGCATGGCTGATATATTGAAGCATACTTTGTGTCTGTCTAAACCAAGAAAATAGATGCTGCCACATCACAATGATAGTCTAGACTGGCTAAAAATTTGGAAACGGGGTGCATTTGAAACTCTCTTTGCACTTAAAGTTAATAAGTCACCAGGCCAGATGAGATGCACCCAATGACACTGACAGAAACAAGAGTGGACATTGTGAAGGTAATACCAGACCTACCAATCCACCTTAGATACAGAAGACTGGAGAATTGCACATATTACAACTTTTTTAAAAAATAGGTGCAACATTAACCGAGTAACTGCAGATCAGTCAATTTAACCTGGGTGGTGGGAAAGCTTTTGGAAAGATAATCCAAAACATGTTCAATAAATGCTTGAAGGAGAGTTGATTAAGTACCATATAACAAGATTATTAAGCTTACGTTAAAGTTACATCTCATGGAGTAAAATGGGTAGTGCAGATACAAAAATAACTAAATGAAAAGAAACAGAAAGTAGAGGTGAACTTGTATTTTTGGTCTGGAAGAAGGTAGAGAGTAAGGTTCTGAAGGGTGGGCATTAGGACTGCTATTTTAATATTAACGAATCAGCCTTGGGTGTGCAGAGCACAATTTCAAAATTTGCAGACGACACATACTTGGAAATATTGTGAACTGTGAGGATGATAATGATAAACTTCAAGAGGGCATAGATAGGTTGGTGGAATGGATAGTTAAGCGGCAGATAAAATTTCTTTTATTCATTCACGGGATGAGGGTGTTGCTGGAGAGGTAGCATTTATTGTCCATCCCTAATTGCTCAAAGGTCAGTTAAGAGTCAACCACATTGCTGTGGGTCTGGAGTCACATGTCAGACCAGGTAAGGATGGCAGTTCCTTCCGTAAAGGACGTTAGTGAACCAGATGGGTTTTCCCTGACAATCGACAATGGATTCCCGGTCATCAATAGATTCTTACTTCCAGATTTTTATTGAAATCAAATTCCACCATCTGCCGTGGTCCCCAGAACGTTACCTGGATTTCTGGATTAACAGTCTAGCAATAATACCACTAGGCCATTGCCTCCCCTTATTAATGCAGAGAAATGTAAAGTGATTCATTTTAGTAAGAAGAACAATGAGAGGCAATAAGAAAATAAGGTGTACAGTTCTAAAAGGGGTGCACAGGAATAGAAACTCACTCACGTGTGTGAAAATCATTGAAGGTGGCAGGGCAGGTTGAGAAAACAGTGATCAAAACATTCAGGATCTTCGGTTTTATATAGGGGTAAAAGCAAGAACAAGATCATAAAGCTGCATAAAACACTTGAGCCTTGAGTGGAGTACTGTGTCCAGTTCTTCCAGCTGGACACAAAGATGTTGGAGAAGTTGCAGAAAAGATTTAAGAGAATAGTTCCATCAATGAGGAACTTCAGTTATATGTATCGATTGGAGAGGCAGAGATAGTTCTTCTTGAAGAAGGGAAGATTTAGAGAATACATGAGGTATAAAATCATGAAGGGTCGAGACAAAGTTGTTAGTGAGAAAATGTGCCCCTTAGCAAAAGGGTTGAAGACAGGAGGACATCAATTTAAGGTGTTTCTCTAAACAAGCAATGGTGACAAGGAAAAACATTTTTCACACACCAAGTGGTTATGATTTGGAATTCACTGTCTGAGATGATGGTGGAGGTAGATTTCAATAGTATAATTCAATTAGATAATTGGAACCAGGTCAGTACTATGGCAGATAACGGACATGGTAGGCTGAATCGCTTCTGTGTTGTAACTATTCTAATATTCTATAACTTTTAAGACACTCTGTACCAGAATGTCAGTTTGTATTTCCAGACTGTCAGCTTGTATTAAAATAGGGGCCAAAGTGTCAAACATAGAGTTATTTACATTGTACAGCTCCTATTGTGACTGGGAAAACATATATTGGCTTTACTTTTTAGAATGTGTATTCAATAAAATTAATACTCCATTTATCTGTATACAAATAGCAGGTTTCATAATTTGAAATGACAGATAGTAATCATTTTCTGTCCTATCACATTCTGTAATGGAGGATTCTCTAACATGCAAGTTTCAGTCTTTTAACTAGTGGCTTCATTTGATTAGTGAAAATAATGTTATTGTATGACAAACAAAGGGTGATGTTAATTTGGGTCCATGTAGACAATATTATTTTTCTTGAAGTTCTATTATCAGTAGTGAACAGCTAAAAAAATCCCATTAAGGGCAAAAGGTAAACCATTTGACTAAAATATGTCTTCACCAATGGTCTGGTTTGTAAAACAAGGAGATTATAGGTTATCAGGGGTAAGTGGGAATGTGGATATGAAGTTACAAACAGAACATCAATGACGTTAATGAATGGCACAGCAGGCTTAAAGGGCCTGCTCCTTGTTTGTAAGTATGCCAAATCATAGTATTGGCCTCCTTTTACACGAAGACCCTTTGCCCTTCAAGAATCCTGGCAATGGGTCTATAGGTATAAAAAAAATTGAGGATACATGAGGAGTAGCCCCGCATGCAGAAAAACAGTGCAATATAAAAGCCAATTCAAGAGCTTCACTGATTTGAGAACAAGTCTGAATCCAAGTAAGTTTCAAATCAAAAGCACTGTCTAACAACAGCTGTGCAGCAGACAACAGTTTTTCTTCTGGCAATCTTTAGTCCAAAATGCACAGCAGCATGTAGCATCATGGGATATTATATAAATGTGGTAAATTTGCAGTCTCACAGAATTAAGTTTACTCTCCTTCATCGGGAATATCAGACAACTCAAGATGACATATCGAATTGGACCAGACCCAGATTTGCATTCATGATGACAGTATAAAGACACAATGTGGCAACTAAAGAAAATTCCAGGCAAATTTTTCATTACGGCAAAGAGCTCAGGCACCAGGGGATACAACCTAAAAGTATGGAATTGAAATGGAACCCAGGCAAACATTTTTATGCAAACAGAACAGGAATAAGTTGGCAATGAGGATCATTAAAAAGGATGACATAAATTGTTCAAGTGGAAAGTGTTGCTCGAGAGCAAAGAAATTAAGGAACTTTATATGTAATGTGGGATTCCAATCAAAGTACTCATTGACCAGTATCTTCCCAAATACTTGAAGGTAACTTTGGAGGTAGGAAACTAACAGAAAATCCTCTCAGAACTTCATCGAGGTGAGCAGGCAAACAACACAATTAAGTCCTCTATTATCGGCCATTTTCCGGCATTTTTTGCGGCATTGCTCAGACACCTCCTCAAAATCTGAAACAGCCTCCCACTAGTCGATCAGAGGGCCTTAGAGGCTGAATTAAATGCCAATTTCAGTGATCCTTGGGACCCAAAAATGGTCCTACACCCAAAAAAAATGTAAGTGTGGAAGATACTATCCATAAATTTTCTTGCTCTGTTTAGCAGTTTGCACGGGATGAAATAGTACAGTTCTAATACTTCCTCTTCACACTGCCCTCTAATGTAATACAATCTGGATTATATTAACAGATACATTGAATCATCACCACCTGCAAATCCTCCTCCAAGGCACGTACTGCTGTACAAGGGTCTGAAAGGATTAATGCTGAGGAGTTTATTAAACATCAAATGGGCATGGGGGAACAACAGCATAGGATCTTGAAGGAGTACAATGTACCATTTAGGTCCTCTTTGTAGTCGCTGTCTATCAGTGTAACTTGTACATACTAGCTATCAAGCAATAAACTCTACCTTGTATACCTTGACAAGAGGCTTTTCTTGTTAGGCTACCAAGTAATTTTCCTGTAATACACAACACCAAGCAGACCATGTAGGTTATGGAAGAGGATAATGACAGCAAACCTCAGGCAGCACATATGTCATGGTGAACAGTGGTACGGATTGCTCATACAACATGGTGAACGTGTTTGTCTGTTCATCTGTTCTCTCTCTTTGGGCCCTATCTCCACCTATCGTTTACCTCTTACCCCCTCCCCCCCACCCTATCTTCTGCATAAAAACCAACCTTCTCCCTAACTACCATCAGTTCTGAGGAAGAGCCGCTGAACCCAAAACGTTAACTCTGATTTCTCTCCACAGATGCTGCCAGACCTTCTGAGCTTTTCCAGCAATTTCTGCTTTTGTTTGTTGTTGTTGATGATGAAGAACAGCGATGTGGATTGCTTATACAACATGATGAGCAATGGTCTAAGGAGCTTGAACAACATGATGGCAAGGAGTGTGGGTTCTTTATAGCTGCCTCCTGCAATGCTGAAACAGATAGAGATCTGAAAATATCTTCAGACAAGCTTTATTAAGCCTATAGAAGACATCCTTATGGCAAGATTCAACAAGTCACAGTCTACAGTCAATGGTTAAAAACATTTTAGACCTAGTAAGGGATGTGCAGCAGCAGCAGTGTTTAGAACTCCCTGAAGCTGGAGCATTCATCACTCCATGGCAGTTACATGCTGCATTCGATGCCAATAGTCTATAGGGGCAAAGGATCCTGAGCAAAGGTTCAGCTGGAGAGCAAACTGATGTTGGAAGGTCTGTGAATGAAGGTGAAATTCCTGGGTGAAGGAAATCATTTGAAAAACAATGCAGGGTGAAGGAAACAGAAGTACTTGCAAGTCATATCAAGCATCACCACCACAGCAAGTGGGCAGTATGAGGTACAGGTAGAGTAAGGGAAATCAAAGGCCACAAAAGCAATTTAAAAACAGGAATGTCAAGAAGCCACAATTACAGCCATAGAGGGACATTTCAGAGGCCTAAGCACACAAGGTCTACTGGAAGAAGAAAGCTAGGAGGCTATTGAGGCTGGAGCCCATTACTTATACATGGTAAAGGAAGAAAGCATTTAGTTAAAACCATAGTCAGCAGGACATGGTGGCAAATAAAAATATGAGAGCAACAGGACTATTACTTGGCTTCACAGACGGTGTAATCACCTAGTTAAAATTGCTAAAGAAATAAGATTCATCTTATAAAGCTGCAAAGATAGGAAACAATGACTGAAACTCCAATCAGACTAGGAATTGTTTGTTAAAGCCGCATGGAGTGGGATTCATTTAGGAAAGCCTTTAAGGAAACAGGAATCATTTATTAAGGCAGTGATTGGTGGGAATCATCCAGAGAAGGTGGAGGTAAGACAAAAAGTTCAATTTTACTTACAGCAAGCAGGAAACTTCCATTTTGACTACAGAATTGTAGAAAACCCCTCAAGTACAGCATTGTAATACTGCAAAATTAGAAGTTTTTTTATGCAAGGAAAATAAACAATCATATTGGGAAGATATGCCAACAGAAAATTTTGAAGAAAACAATTTTTAAGATATAGAATAGCTTCCAAATTAAATACTAAATCAGAAGCTGAATAAGTAAGCACACTTCTGTAAACAATTTGACAAAAGCTGACAATGTTATTGTTTTCAAAGGTGTAAAAGAAGCCACAAATATTTGTTAAGAAGCACTGAAAGGTTTTGATAATTAGTTTAGTCTCAGAACAAATAGAATTCTTGAAACAACAAGCTTTAACAGAATATTTAATGCACTCGGAGGAATCCACGGATGATATCAAATATTATTTCTGCAGATTCATGGAAAAATGTGACTATGACAATTTAAGGTCCCCATTTGAGACATAATTATTGTTGGAATTGCTGAGGAGTCTTTGGTCAGATTTATCACAGTCTAAATAAGATTTGACTGTGTGAAGCCACACAGGGGTGAGTGAAGCCAAAGACTGGGAGTAACACAGATCAATTCTAAGAGGAGAAGATCAACTTTCTCACAGAAGATCAACAGAATCCATTCAGTTTTTGAGGTATAAAACCCCTAAAGACAGATGATTAACTAGTTCAGCAATTAGGACAGACACTAGATAGTAACAGTCATTGTTAACACATTGGAGCAAAGAATACTTACAGGCACAAGCAGAGCCTCGCAATTTATTTTTTTTTAAATGCTTTATGTGTAAAACAATAAATAATTTCTAAACAGACTAGATGCAGGGAAGATGTTTTCCCTGGTTAAAAAGTATAGAACCAGGGGACACAGTCTGAGAAAATGGAGTAGGTCATTTGGACCGAGATGAAGAAATATTTCTTCATCTCAAAGGGTTCTGAACCCATGGAATGGCTGTATAAGCCATGTCTCTGAATATATTCAAGAAAAAAAAAAAAAACTATTAGATTTTAGAAACATCAGGGGTATGAGAAGAAAGTAGGAATATGGTCTTGACATAAAGGATCAACCATGATCATACTGAATGATGGAACAGGCTCAGGGCATGTTGTGAAGTTTTTCATCTTGCACTTGTTGGGACAATTTGCAGAAATATTAATACAAAGGAAAATCAACATTTACATTGTTTGAGAGGACAGTACTGATTGGTTAGTGAATGGATTCTAATTGATAGAGGCATTACCAATTAATGATGACTGACAGTTAACTGCTGAGTTTTGTTTACATTTTCTCTGAGATGAAAAACTTTGACAAAAATGCATCTTTTTATTGATATTCAACTAAATACTTTATCAGGTTCACACATTACAATGGGATTAGCCTTCAAAGGCCTAAATCTCCTTCAATAGCCTAAATCTAATTCTTAAATACTTCAAAAAAACTCAACGGAAAACTGCAGCTCCTGTTGAAAGAAATGTATTCAAACAGGATTTCTGTACAGTACCCCATCGATCCACTGACCAGTCGCCTTCAGTTGCCTAATTGGAAACTCTGAATAACATACAACTGAATAACATCCTTAAATTTGTCCAGTCCTAACCTCTGATAATATTCTTCACTGAAGTGGCAACACAAAGATGACAATCAATACAATACTGACAAACAATCCTGAGATAGGCCAACTAAAGTTGACAAGGATTGTTTAATTTTGTTTTGCCAGTAACCAGCGGACAGCCTATTATCTTCATTTTCTGCCTATTAATTTTAAGGATTCCAAGGATGCTACTGAGCAGTAATGATGTGTAGTAAAAAGAAAATTTATCCTCCAAATAAAAACGAAAAGCTTTCTATTTCTTTCGTAAAAAGCAAATAGTAATCAATGATGCATCATCACTTAGAAGGGAGAAGGAAAACTGTCCACTTGAAGAAAATCCAAACCACTACATACTAGGGCACTATAAAAAATCATCGTATTTCTTGATCAATGATTTGCAAATCATCTGATTGGTATGTTACATCTCTTGGACGAAAAGTTTTAAGCAATTTTATAACTCTGTCAAAAGTATTACTGTCATTTTTTGCAAGAGAGAACATTGATATTTCCAGAGGTTCTTCATCTACATGAAGCTTTCTTTTCTTATTAAAATAGATGAAATGAGGTATACTGATCCAGTTCACTTTTTATATTTTGCACCAAGACAGTCTGATCAATGACTTTGAGAACGTGTTAGAAGCAGAAGGAAGGAGAAATTCTACCTGAAGTCATAACACATTAAATATGCAGGAACCAGTCAAATAGAGACTATGTTGGGAGAGATGTTCAGGCAATGTATTTGAATTATTCTAAACAAGATGTGATTTGTGTGTTCACTATATCAGTAATGATAATACATTTTGCTAGCATTCCTCGGCTAAGGAGCTGAATTTACCAGAAGAAGCCAGGACTTGAGCAAGCAATCATCATCTTCAGGAGAGGAGAGGTAATTTCAATGAAGATAATTTGGTGGCAGAGAAGAAAAACTAAGGTATTGGTTATAGTTGATGATTTTGTGTTAAAAATCTGCTTTGCTCAGATGTATGTTATGCAACAATTCACAGGGAATAAAATGCAACTTCTGATATAAAGGTGAACACCAGATGCAAAGCAAAGGATGGAATATCATACACACGCATAGTACACCAATTTTATGCAAGGATAATTATCCACCACAAATTTCAAATGTCAGGTGTATACAATCAGAATCTAACTGAGAATCTAAATTAGCTGATGACATAAAGATACGTAGGAAAGGGAGTTGTGAAAAGGGCTTATAGAGCCTACGAAGAGATAGATTTGTTAGGCAAATGGGCAATGATCTAAAAAAATGGAGTACAAAGTGGGAAAATGAAATTGTCCATATTGGCAGAAAGAATAAAAATGAAACATATCATCCAAATGGTGAGAGACTGTACAGCTTTGAGATGCAGAGAGATCTGAGTGTCCTAGAAGTTATTATGCAGGTCCAGCTGGTAATCAGGAATGCTAACAGAATGTTATAGTCTGTTGCGAGGAAAACTGAATGTAAGAGTAGAGAGGTTATGCCTCAGTTACACATGACATTGGTGAGACTGCATCTGGAGTACTCTGTACAATACTAGTCACTATTTGTAGGGAAGGATGTTAATACATTGGAAGCAGTTTAGAGTAAGTTTACTTGAATGATACCTGGAATGAGTGGATTGTCCTCTGAAGAAAGTCTAGCCCTGCTAGGCCTGTATCCTCTGGAGTTTAAAAGAGACAGAGGTGACTTAATTGAAACATATGAGAGCCTAAAGGGATTTGACAGGATGGATGTCGAAAGGATATTTCCTCTTGTGGGAGAATCTAAAACTAAGAGTCATAAATTAAAACTAAGACCTGGCCCATTTAAGACTGAGGTGAGGAAAATGTTTTTCTCTCAGAAGGTTAAAAGCATTTGGAATTCCCTTCCACGAAAGGCAGTGATGATCGAAGTCTGAAATAAAAATAGTGTGTTGGAGAAACTTGGCAGATTTGGCAGCACTTGTGAAGAGATAAACAGAGTTAATGTTTCAAGTCTGATGTGATTCTTTTTCAAAACTGAAGGGACTGTAAGGAAATCCCACAGTGGAACAATCCTAATGTGGTATTTTGAGAGACACATCTTGGATTCAACACTCACAACATACGTTCCAACTTTTTCATGCCTGAAATTTTTGTTAGGCTTCTAAACATCTGTTTCTGCAGTTTAGCTAAAAGTAGAATGTTACAGAAGATTGAGAAACTTGTAAACATGGCTGGGCTGAAGAACTAGTTAGCCCAGCATGAGTTACTAATGATAAGTGTGGGAGCTGAAATTCCTGCTCGAGTGGAAGTATGCCTCTGCAATCAATGACTCACTAAAGAAATCACATTTTCAGAATTTAGTTCAAAGCTCTGTATTCTATTGACAATCATGGAAAACAACAATTATTTTTATAAATTATTTCACATATCTGAGCATTGCAAGCTAGGCCAGCATTTATTACCCATCCCTAATTGCCCTAAGAAAGTGGTGGTAAGTTGTCTTTTTCAAATGCTACAGTCCATGTGGTGTAGGGACATCCATTAAGCTGTTAAGGAAGGAGCTCCCTGATTTGGACTCAGCAATAGTGAAGGAACAGTGATACATTTCCAAGTCAGGTTGGTGATGGCTTAGAGGGGACCTTGTGGAGTTTCCATGCATCTGCTGCCCTTGTCTTTCTAAATGGTAGAGGTCATGGGTTTGGAAAGTATTGCCACAGGAGCCTTGGTAGGTTGCTGCAGTGCACCTTGTAGAAAATACATACTGTTGGCACTGTGCATGGTGATGAGTAAATGTTGAAGCAGCTCTGAAATAAATCCACAATGGGGGGGTTCTATATGTAAACAAAGCAAAGTGCAGTAAATTGAGTTTGAAGCAGATGGTCAGCCACGGTCATGCCTCAAATGTCAATTCGCGCATGGATTCAGTTTACATCTCTACTGACAACACTGACACTCAAAATACACAAAAATACAATCCTTGCTCTGAATTTTCCCAAAATGTAGCAAAGTGTCAATTTTGCAGAGTTTTAAACAGGCTTTCTTTCTGTTAACCCTGGCAACTTTTCTCACAACTTTACACTGCTCACCTCATTAAGTATGCAATATGCATTTAGCAGTAGTGAAATACTCATCAATGCTATGATCTCCTGGCATTTCCACCAAGGCTTATGGTCTACCTCTATTACTAATTTGTGCAGCATCTTTCCTCAATAGCTCTCAACATCATCTATCCCGCAAAATTATTAATCCATCCTGCCCACTGCATTTCCTAATTTGTCAGTTCCGACTCAGTATAAGCACTCTGACTGACCACAGTTTCCCATTACTGTTCACTGCTGCCAAAATATGACGAGTTACCTAGCTATCTGTCTGCACTAATAGGGAAGGCAGAGATTCTGTGAGAATCCAAGAAGATACAAAGTGAGCAGCACTAAGAAAGTAAACAAAGAGTCCTAAAATATATCTTGTTTCAATGTGTCAGACGGGTATCACCCCTAGGTGCAAAGTGTCCTGGCAACAGCATTGCAATGTAAGGCATCAGTGAGCTCCAAAGTGCAGTATCAAAATGCTGAAGTGTATTAAAAATAAGTCCCAAAAGGGCCAAGATGATGTGGGGAGGCTGGTGCTTTGCTGATGTCGACCTCTATGGATGGAGGTTGCAGTTGGTTGCTGCCTAGGTAATGTTTCCTGAGATGTTGGGGGCTGCTGGCCAAGAGGGAGGTCCTGAGAAGATGCTGATGACTGAAGCCTCCGGGTACCTGCTGAGATCCTCATGTCATGAATTGTCACTGTCTAGTTTTTCACCTCTGCAAATAGCAAACTGATAAGATTTAGTGATAATGGGATGTTAATGCAGGTACATAGCCCCTCGCCACACACTAGTGAGATTCTCATCTAGCTGTTAAAACCTCAGGTGGAATATTGGACTGCTTTTTCCTCGACGTTGAGAATCTCAGTTTTCAGATGTCACCATAATTTCCCAGCTGGCCCACCACTGCGCACATCATTCAGCGCCTGGGAAAATTCAGCCCACCGTATCGGTCATAATCATTTTTCAATGAACAGAAGTTAGGACTTTTGTAAAAGAAAATAGTTCAGAGTCTTTGTCCATGATTCTAGTTGAGCAGAAACTAATAAAACTCACCTAAAACATCCACCTAATGAGGTTACAATAGGATTGAAGTTAACAACAATCCTATTCTTATCATCATAAAAGGCAACAATTTATCCTGACAGACCCTGCACTGTGTCAGCAAAACTGTTCAAATTCTCATAGTCACGTTAACCACCAGTTTTCACTCAATCCCAACCCATAAACTGCATAAAAGCAAAGTACTGCAGATGCTGAAAATCTGAAATAAGCATAAGAAAACCCTGGAAACACTGAGCAGGTCTGGAAGCATCTGTGGGGAAAGAAACAATACACAGATGGTCAGTGCAACCCGCTTTAAACACTTCTAAACTCAGTGATCGTGGCTTTAACAGCTTATAACAAACATCCTGGGGGGACTTGTCATCCATCATCAAACCTGGTGAGATCACTCTGAAGCGCAAAGACGAAGCTCTAAAGTATATAATGTAGGATACAAGATTGACTAGATATTATGTTGTTTTTGCAAGAAATATCTTGCAGGGTGAAGGAAGGAAATCTTCAGGTGATTGATGGAGATGCAGCGGGGAGGTAGAGATAAACCAATCTCTTATGGACAATGACAACAAATCTGAAAAACACTCAGCAGGTTGATCAAGACTGAGGAATAAAGAACAGTAAGATTTCAAGTAGGACCTTTTCTCTGCAGGGTGCGAGATCATGAAATGTCTAAAGTTGAACTGTAACCTCGTCTATTCAGCCTGTTGGATCTCCAGTTTCCACAATGTTTCTTTCTTTGGCCACCCACTTTGGAGTTGCTGTCCACCATTTCCCTTGCTTCAAGTCTTCGCGCAGCTTTTAATTTCCATAAAGTGAATGATACTGTAAATGAGAGAGGATCCCGACATATTCTGGAAACCACGTCTCTACATAAAGTGAAACTGTTGATATTCTCTTGTGCCAGCTGAACCCTAGTAGCTGCTTACAATATTAATAGTGTCACATAGTTTCTGCAACAATTGTTAGGCATAAGAATTTCAGCAAAATTCTTGAACCAAGTTTTTAAAACTAGCACACAGAAGAAATTCTACCACTTCCCACTTAAATACATGAAACAACATAACATGCACAGTTCTACATCAGCACTTACACTTTCAGGATGGTGATGCACTTGGCAGTCAGCTGCTGCATCTTCACTGTCTGGTTTTACATTCTCTTTATTTTCTGTAGGAGAGGGGGAGTTATCAGCAACCACAAAGTTAGTCACCAAATCAGGTAAACTTGTGGAGGGGAACTTCTGGAAATGGATCTCAGATTCATCCTGTAAAACAGAGCAAAGGATAATTAAAATGGTTGGTTTTCATACTGATAATGTTTGCATACCTCCACGATCATGCAGCTTTGCATTATGAAATATTTCAAAAACATTTTCTTTAGTGTCCAGTTTATTTTACTTTCTTGAAATGCACAATAAATCCCCTGATCAGCACTTTCAGCATTGAGAGTAGGGATTCCAGCCACAGCTCCTTCATATATTACAACTAACTGTATTAAGTGAATATCCTCTGGACAAGGTTAATACTCAAGTTTTTTTTTAAACCAGTTCTACATCCTGCCCAGTAGTCTGGATGAGAAATGGCACTTCTTACTGCACCTATTAGTAAGCATTGAAGTGTCATGGACTGCAGGACACAGTGAGGTTACAATTTGAGTCTGCAGTACTGATGCTAACGATGGGCAGAATCTTAATACATTAAAATTATTTGCCGGTTGGGAGCAGTTCCTGGACTCACGTTTTTTCCTGTTACCTGCTGGAGAAATCATGCAAGAAGCTGGCTAATGGCTGCCTGGAAGATTGCAGTAGAGGATTAACTGAGGCTACAGGCCCAATCAGAGGCAGGATGGGGACCTCGCCAGGGCCTTCACCTTGAGGTACCCTTTGAAGATTTTTCAGATGTTAAAGAAACTGCAACCACAACTGTGCAGGTGAAATCCCTATACAGATTGGCCAGTGGCTGCAGCTGTAGCCCATAGAGCCCTGCAGCATAGGACAGCCTGTTTAAGATTAATCCAACCACCAACAAGCAACATACTGGCAGCTGCCAGGCATAGGCCACACAGGAAGGCTGTATGTTGCTGGGAGAAACCCGGCACATTCCAAATTTGCCCCTAAGTAGGTACTAACAAATTCAAATTGACAACCCAATGCTGCCAGCAGGTAACCACCCTGCTTCCAACTCCACTATGGTTAGATCAGCTGAACACTGGAACTCATTGGCCCATCGACCTAATAGTGTCCCATCCTACCTTCCTCCCAGTGCTGCCAAAGCTGCTTTGGTGGGACTGGTAAGATCCCATGCCAAGTGTAATTTTTTAATCAGATTAATAAATAGATTAAATTAATCTATCAAAGCAATGAAATCCAAGAAGGCAGCTATGAGGATTGCTTGCTGAAAAATACACAAGGACAAATTAGCCACAAGGACAGCCGGAATCATAAGTGACTATTTGGATGCATATTGCTCCTCCTGGCCCCACAATATTGAATTTAAACTTACCTTTACAGGATGTCTTTGTCTGGTTTACCAGTAAAATTCATCACCCAATGCACAGTGCAGGCTCCAACTGTTTCTGTGTTGGAATGACAATCAAGGTGCTACATAAATAAAGTACTTGCATTCTAAAAAGTGCTGACCATGTGAAACAGGAATGTCATTCATTTGTATACCTCATAAGCATGACAGCAGGCTGAACATTAATGTTAATGATGCATTAAGACGTCCAACATCATTTAGTGGACCTTATGACATCATTTGTACTGATTTTGGCAAGTTAAATTTTCCTTCTATTTCACTGTTGCAGTTTTGATTAAAAAATTGTTACTGACCATTGTTGTTCTCAAAATTTTTCACCTAGTCCTCCTAAATTTCAATTTATTTCTCCTTTTTACCTTAAAAACAAGTTTACTGCACAATGAGTGATCCCATTCTAGCAACAGAAATTTAGGGCTCAACTCCCTCACTGTCTTTTTCATCCACAATCTACGCATTTCAAAATCAAAAAAATCACAACCCATACCCACTCTTTCTTAATTTACTTTGTACCCAGAACCAAAGGAACAGAACTAAGCTCCATAATCTTGCCACTAATGAGAGGAGAAGGTTCCACAGCTTCAGACGTAATTGTCTAATGAATGAGCATCACAAATACCAATCTTCAACTAATCTGATTCATTCTAAGTGAGATCAAGAAATGGTTGAAAACATTGAATATAGCAAAGGTTATCGCAAATGACCCTGATGAGACTTGCACTCCAGGTCTTAGCCAAGATGCTCCAGTGAGGCTACTACACTAACAATGTGGAAAATTGCCCAAGCATGTCCTGTCCACAAACTGCATGGCCAGTCACAATCAGGTAATTACCACCTCGTTAGTCTACTCTTGATCATTAGCAAAGCAATGGAAGATGTGGTTGACAACTGCACCAATAGGCAACTTGTTAACAATAACCTGCTCATAGATGATCAGTTTTATTTCCGGTAGGTCCAGAACTCATTACAGCCTTGATCCAAATGTGGACAAAAGAGCTGAATTCAAGAGCTGAGAGTAACTACCCTTGACATCAACCATTTGACTTGGTGGACATCAAGGACTGAAGTAATTGGGAACCTATGTTAAACTATTTCCCGGTTGGAGACATACCTATTACACGCCGGTTGTGGAAGTTGATCATCTCGGCCTCAGGACATCACTACAGGAGTCCCTCAAGGTAGTGTCTTGGTGAACCATTTTCACTTGCTTTACTAATTATCCTACCCTCATTGTAAAATTGCAAGTAAGGATCTTTGCTGATGATTGCAGTGTTCAGTACCATTCATAGGGATGAACTTGGTGAAGACAAAAGGTCTGAAAATCTTGTGTGATAAGGAATTATAACACAAAACAGCTAAGTCACTGACGTATAAAAAGCCAGGATTGATAGTACTTTTTACAATGTGTAATGAAATACAAATGTTTCCGTGTCACTTCAAATGGGTGGAATTATTAGACTTCAAGTGGATAGAAACATTACTTTTCTGTTTATTTACTGTCTATTAGCTTCAAAACTGTGCATCAATGCATTTATACAATATCACAAAAGTGAGCACAGCATTTTAACATTTCTGCATGTAATACAGACAGTGCACATAATACACATGAAGTCCAAACTAACAACAGAGCATGACATTGTTGGATCATGTATGCGCAAGTCAAAACAAAGGGCTACAGACGGAGACAGAGGTCGAAAAAACATTTCAAAAGGTGGAATTCCACAGTTGAAAAGTCAGAATTCTATCAAAAGGCAAAGATTTTTCATCCCTGCATTCGCAGCTATTCAGATACCAAAGCTGTCCTTGCCCAAATACATCAAGGTCTGAACAACAGTCAGGCCTATTTGCAACACATATGCCAGGAAATATCCAGCTCTAACAAGACAGAATCTAACTATTGCCCTTTAATTCACTGGCATTACAATCAGTGAATCCCCCAGTATCAATGTCCAAGGCTAGGTGGGGCAGGTGATTTATCAATGACCAGAAACTGGCTGGACCAGACATCTAAGTACTATGGCACAAGAGTAGGTCAGAGTCTGGGAATCCTGCAGCATGTGCTTCATTTCCGGACTCCCCAGAGCCTGTCCATAAGGCACAAGTCAGGACTGTGATGAAATTTTCTCCACTTGCCTGGATGAATGCAGCTCCAACAACACTCAAGAAACATGACACCATTCAGGACAAAGCAGCCTGCTTCATTCACACCTCATTCACCACCTTCAACATTCACTCCCTCCACTGCCATTGAACAGTGGCAGCAGATGAGATTCAAAAGTCACCAAGGTTCCACAGATAGCACATTACCAATCCATGCCTCTATGACACAGAAAAACTGCAGCAGGAGACATGTCTCCAAGATGACAACTGAATAGGATTCCTGAGTCGGAGCTTGTCCGCTCTGTCTGTTTCTTTTCATTTTTTCTCTCCCTTTTTGCGCTTTTTTTTTCTTTGTACCTCCCATCCTTGTGGCATTGGCGATGTCCGGGGTGAAAGCTAGCGCGGACTCCCAGTCTCAGCGTGGACTCGACTCCCGGTCATCGGGTGGATTCGATTCCTGGCCCCAGCGTAGGCTTGGAATCCCAGCCCGAGTGTGGACTCGAATCCCTGGCTCAGCGTGGGCTCGGAATTCCAGCACATCTGGCCTCGAGGTGAAGCCCGGCGCTGTCTGGGTTGGAAGGACTGCTATTCTGAACTCTTATTTCTCCATTTTTCTAATTTATTGCTGGGCTTTTTGTCTTTATTTTTCTAATTATCTTTGCTAAGAATTTGTATTTAAGAATCTGTACCTAGGTACTTTGGTACCTAAGATGGCACTGTAGGTGGTAACTTGTAAACTTATCACTGTACCCGTGAGTACTTGTGACAATAAAGCTAATTCTTCTTCTCTTCGGCATGTGAACAACACCTACAAGTTTCCCTCGAAGATGTACACCACACTGAGTTGGAACTCTATTGCCATTCCTTTGTTGTCGCTGGATCAAAATCCTGGAACTCCCTTCCTAGCAGCTCTGTGGGTGTAACTGCACCATATGGACTGCAGAGATTTAAGGAGTTGGCTCACCACCACTTCCGCAAGGGAATTAAGGGTGGGCCACATACCACATGAACAAAAAACAACAACCTTGGTGGTGCTTTGCAGTACCATAAACCTTCATTTAAGCTTACAAATGAAAAATAGACTTTAAAAACTATGCTCTAATATTTACCTTGCTTTCTCAAGATTTTCAGTTGGATATGGCTGTTTGAGCTGCTCCTTTAATCTTTGAAAGAAACATCTTTCCGTTTAATAAATAGGAGGAATTCACAGATACCATCTCTTGAGGAATTGCAATCTCCAGTGGGTAATTTATTATAAAAGCCAGATCATGTGTAGAATTAAATTTAATATTCAAGCTATGAATTAAACATTATTAAACATAAAACCATCATTAATCAGCGCAGCTTCAGTTTTAAAGATGTTTTAATCATAGTACATTCGGATTAAGATTAACTCATCATGAATGTAAGGGCACTGATACAAAATGATAGCTACATGCAACGTAATCTCCATCGATTAAAGCAATTGCTAAGGCAATGAACTATCATATGAAAGTTGCACACGAACACTGAGGGCTGGCAGATGACGTTTAATTTGGATAAATGTGAGATTTCGTATTTTGGTAATACAAACAAGGATAGGACTTATACAATTAATAGTAGGGCCCTGGGTATTGTTGTAGAACAGAAAGACCAAGGGCTTCAGGTACATCATTCTTTGAAATTTGTGTCACAAGTAGACAGGGTGGTTAAGAAGGCATTTAGCACGTTTTCCTTTATTACTCAAACCTTTGTGTATAGAAGTTGGGATGTCATGTTGAGGTTGTGAAGAACGTTGGTGAGGCCTCTTCTGGAGTATTATGTGCAGTTCTAGTTGCCCTGTTATAGGAAGGATATTATTAAACTGGAAAGGGCTCACAAAAGATTTATCAGGATGTTGCCTGGAAAGACTGGGACTTTTTTTCACTAGAGTGGAGGAGATTGAAGGGTGACCTTACTGAGGTTTATAAGATCATGAGGGGCATAGATAAGGTGAATGACAAGGGTCTTTTTCCTAGGGTAGAGGAGTTCAAAACTAGGGGCATATTTTTAAGATGAGAGGAGAAAGACTGGAGAGAGACTTGAGGGGCAACTTTTTTACATGGAGAGTGATTCATGTGTGGAACGAACTACCAGAGAAAGTGGTGGTTGCAGGTACGGTTACAGCGTTTAAACAATATTTGCATAAGTTCATGTAAAGGAAAGGTTTAGAGGGATATGATCCAAGCACAGGCAAGTGGGGCTAGTTTAGTTTGGGAAAATGGCGAGTCTGGACCGGTTGGACCGAGGAGTCTGTTTCCGCACTGTATGACTCCATGACTTCAGTTTTTAACAAAAGTTGTTTATAGAATTAGAAGGTCACACATTATAATATCCACAGACAAAAGGACAACGTTGTAATTGCACCACTCCTCCAGCACAACGATCATTAGATAACTACAGATAAAGAAAGCTACTTGTCCCATTTTTGCACATCCATATTTTGAAATGCCTGCATCTGTATTATTTCAAAAAGGAGATTTAGGCTTCAGTTTATTAACTTGAACTCCTGCAAGGTGAAGAACCTAAACAAGAATTCATCTTTAAGACCAGACTCTTTGACCAGACCTGACTACTTCTATAAGTAGGCAACAACTCCATTATTGCCAAATCAAGGCCAGGGTGATAGATAGCAAACTACATAGACCTTGGCATCTTTTATCCAGCACTTCCTGTGTTCCAATGCATTATAATTAATTTGCCCTTTGAAAAACAATTTACAGGATTCCTACAAGTTGTTGTGCAACAGTGAAAGAGACAGCGGTACGGTTTCATGAGAGTGGTAAATGCATAATCATGACCAGCTCCCTGAATTTCTGCAGTGGTGGTCCCAATTTCCTTCCATTACTTAAACTCAATCCTTCTGCCAAATTTAGACAAGAAGTCCTAGCAGCATAAAAGTAACCCTGCTAGAGGCACCTCTTATATCTGATGCTCAAATTCAGTGCAGATTCCTGGTGCTGACTTAAAAATTGGAACCAGCTTTAACATTAAATACATAGAAAAAAAATTTAAAACCAGCAGGAGTTGGACTGGAGTCAAGTATAATTGTGCTCTTTAATTAAAGCAAATAGGAAGACATTTAAACAAATGGTACACATCACTTTCACAGGGGTTCTGCTATCCCAAAGTAAGTTTTGGCAGGCGAATTGGACAACATATTTAAAAAATTCAAGGCAGAGATATTTCATGTTACCTTTTTGTGAAAATCCAGTCATTGAGAGTTACTCCTGAGGTTAAGGGTAGAATTATTTATAATGGATCAGGTGCACAGTTATCTTACCTCCTCTAAGAAGGATCTTCTTCACCCAGGTATAACATATAAAGGATAAATGCACAGGGAAGCTCACACACAAAATTGAACCTGCTCAATTATCCATTTATTTAAATGGGTAGGTATAAAATTGAGTGAGGGGCTCTTATGGTGTAGTGGTATTGTCCCTACCTCTGGGCCAGGATGCCCAGGTTCAAGTCTCACCTGATCCAGAGGTGTGCAGTAACAGGTGATTAGAAAATATCTATAAAATTGAGGGGAGTAAATAATAGCATTTGGTAGTTCTGACTGATTTCCCTCCCAGATTAACCCTCATTCACAAATTCAGTAAGAAGAGTGGGTGGAATTTAATGTCCCCCAGTCCCAAGATGAGTTTCGATATGGAAGGCCATTTGATCAGGTTGGGGAGTGCACAGAACATAGAACATAGAACAGTACAGCGCAGTACGGGCCCTTCGGTCCTTGATGTTGCGCCGACCTGTGAAACCAATCTGAAGCCCATCTAACCTAAACTATTCCATTATCATCCATATGTTTATCCAAT
>NC_063332.1:46822864-46911765 GCF_021869965.1 Rhincodon typus | reverse complement strand
CCCTCATCCAGGTCATTTATAAAAATGACAAACAGCAGTGGCCCCAAAACAGATCCTTGAGATACACCACTAGTAACTGAACTCCAAGATGAACATTACCCATCAACCACCACCCTCTGTCCTCTTACAGTTAGCCAATTTCTGATCCAAACTGCTAAATCACCCTCAATCCCATGCGTCCGTATTTTCTGCAATAGCCTACCGTGGGGAACCTTATCAAACGCTTTACTGAAATCCATATACACCACATCAACCGCTTTACCCTCATCCACCTGTTTGGTCACCTTCTCAGAGAACTCAATAAGGTTTGTGAGGCACGACCTACCCTTCACAAAACCATGTTGACTATCCCTAATCAAATTATTTCTTTCCAGATGATTATAAATCCTATCTCTTATAATCCTTTCCAACACTTTACCCACAACCGAAGTAAGGCTCACTGGTCTATAATTACCAGGGTTGTCTCTACTCCCCTTCTTGAACAAGGGGACAACATTTGCTAGTCTCCAGTCTTCTGGCACTATTCCTGTAGACAATGACGACATAAAGATCAAAGTCAAAGGCTCTGCAATCTCCTCTCTAGCTTCCCAGAGAATCCTAGGATAAATCCCATCCGGCCCAGGGGACTTATCTATTTTCACACCTTCCAGAATTGCTAACACCTCCTCCTTATGGACCTCAATCCCGTCTCGTCTAATAGCCTATATCTCAGTATTCTCCTCGACAACATTGTCTTTTGTCTTTTTTCTCTGCAGGTGAGTCTACATTCAGGAAGAACTTGTAGAGAACAACTTTCAACAAAAGCCCTCAAGTAACTACTTAAACACCATTTATGAGCCTCATAGCACTGCCACTAGCATTCACCTTGCAGCAGGTAGGGGACTTCCCAGGTGGAGGGACTCAGTGAACCTTGTTGGGTTTGTCCACAGCTCAGTAGGGCAGATTCTTTTAAGGCGCACAATGCCTGTAAATTGAGGGACAGTGCATTGAGAAGGGGGTGTCACTACCGAAAGCCAACCCACTTTGCCCTTGCAGTTGACCTCGTTCCTGTCCATGGTGGCTCTCTCAACACCTGCCATTCCTGAAATCCCAACCTCCTCAGATTGACCTCTAAATGAGAATCAGTGGTGACTCACAACTTAGGCCTGTATGTCACACCAGTAGTGGCCAGAACTCTTGGTGGTCTTGCTCATACTAGAGGTTTTTAAAATGTTTTCTTTCACGAGATGTGGGCGTTAAGCCAGCATTTTTGAACCCATGTCTGATTGCCATAAAGAAGATTTTTTTAACTGCCTTGATGAACCACTGCAGTCTGATAGTGTAGGTACACACACAGTGTTGTGAGGAAGTTTTATATGTGCTGCCACTAACACCTTCTAAATGTACATTCTTCAAGGACCCATATTATTTAGTCTGAATAAAGATTATTCTGGTCTAATTAAAGAAATCTCTTGTAGTAAACAAAATATAGGTCATTGCATCTCTGCAACAATTTGTGTATTAGAGATGTGATATAGATTATAGATGATTAGACTGTTAGGAGAGCCTGGTTTTCGATCTGACTCCTTCAAGATTCTTAGTTACTCTCCTGTCCTCATCACAGTGGGTGGTAGTTATGACTCTTAATCAGTATAAACCCTTCCAGCCTTATATACAACATCTGCCTCCAAGTTTCTTTATTTCTCATTATATTTGTCTATACATTAGCTGATATAATTACATTTACCACTATCCCATCTATCCCCAAGTCTTTAACTTAGAAGTTCAGGCAATCTGAAGATTTTATTATTCCCCACAAACATATTCTCTTGGTCATAGAAGCATGGTTGATTGTTCAGTAAAAGGTAGTTTTCTTGGATTGTCTTGCAGCTGTACTGCAGTTCTGTCTGAACCAGTGAACTGAACTTGAATATCTTACATTTCTTTCGTAGAGGGCATCATCACTGCTACCGCTGGCAATCTTTTTTTTTTGCAATACACTGAATCATTGAGATATTGTTCATCTCTTGTTAGTGGTGGCTTCCATGTTTCCATGCACCACATCTTCAATCAGTTTCAGTGAGCATTACTTCTCAAATTGCCTGCAGATCGGTTCTTGAGAAGAGAAAGCTATCATTTCAATTTTAATTAATTTGGACTTTGTCATTTGCCATTAGTGATGAAAACAATATGTTCACTTTTTCAGTTGTTGAAATTGAAGATTGTCTTGCTTGATGTGATATCCGTAACGGTGGATGAGGATTCTTCTTTGAAAGGTGAAAGAATGTCAGATATTCAACTTGAGCTTGACTCTTCCTAGTCATCTCAGCATCTAATATGTGTCTTGTATCATAAACAGTTGTTAACTGTGCCATGTTGCAATCTGACTCAATTCATTTGCAGATTTGTCCATTTTTTTCCAAGGATTGTATACTGTTTATTGGCTGTGTCTTTGATTCGTTGTTTCTTGACCTTTTGTAGTTTAACCTTTTCTGCCTTTTGAGCGAGATGGAGGTTAATTTGCAACTTTCTGCTCAGGATCGAGAATCCTTGGTTGTGAAGTACATATAGGCTTGCTGGTATTTGCTGGTCACTATACTGGCGAATTGCTGATCACATTTCTTTATTACTGACTGCAATGCCCCTGGCTTAAGCAGTCATACTTCTGTTAGCTGTAAAGAGTGTTTTCTCAACCAAAGCTTGCTATATGATAACGTGACACTTGCACTGATGTCTAACTCTGATGTTTTTCTATAGTCATCTTGGATCTGCAGATTTCTTCCAGCATTTCTTATCAAGTCTGAAATATATTAGCATTCTTCGAACTACGCTTCAATGTTGCCACAAGGTATCCTCCTCTTGGGCTCATCAGATCTCTACTGATGAGCTTCCCAGCAATGCTTATAAGGCTATATCAGTAGGAAGGTCAGTCTTCAAATCCCATTGAGATTTCCTTTGCAGATTACTGTTTTATCATGAAGCTAAAACAAATCTTCAGATCTAATGCTGCCACCATATTTTCTGTGCTGTCTCCAATCCATCCCTCAAGTATCTGTGGGGTCTACTAGGGATAAGTATAGTCACTTTTTGATCTAACTAGAAACATCTCTTGTAATAAACAAGATACAGGTGCATTTCTGCAACAATTTAGGCATTACAAAGATATCGTATATATTATTAGAGACTGTTAGGTCTAAGGTAACACTCCTTCAAGATCCTGAGTTACTCTCTCCACTAGTCCTCATGGCAGTATCATAGTGGGTGGTGCTTATGGCACTCAATGTGTATTAACCCTTTCAGATCCAAATGACTGAAAGCACTACCAGGATTTTGACCCAGCGACAGGAAGGGCCATCAAAATATTTCCAAATCAGGTTAGTGTGTAGCTTGGAGAAGAACTTGCAGATGGAGTTGTTCCCATCTGTCTTCTGCCCTTGACCTTCTGATTGGCCACCCTACTGAGCATTGTTTGCATGGGAGGCCTGATAGTGTCCAGCTAACTGCTTACTGCCTGGTTATTGTATAGGTCCTTCAAGAAAGAAGCAACATGGGATTTTCCAACAAGTTCCAGGGTTAAAGTTAAATTCTGCTCAACATCTGCTACACTTAGATTCATGCTTTTGGTCATACAGAAAAGGGCAGAAAACTAAAACAAAAACTTTCACGTAAAAAGGAGCACCTACCCTGCTTGCAACAACCAGCTGTACAAGTCCTGCTGCTGATCGAAGTAGTGCCACTGCCTCTTGGTGAGAGAGTCCAACCAGTGACTGTCCATTAATCATTAGCAGCTCATCACCAGATTTCAGTCTTCCATCCCTGGTAGAAGAATAGGGGAAAACCACTAAACAAGTGATCAGGCTGGACAATAACTTTTAAAGAGTAGACATCATGCATAACATGCTGACATTACAAAATTACATTACTTCAGCATATTTTTTTGGACATGCTGAGGTGTGAAAATTGTATAACAATGATCATTGAACTGATTACACAATCCAGATTCACCAAAATCTGATTGGTTTAGATTCATTCACTAAATCTTGAAAATTCCAATGCATCAGCTTTACTTTTTGGAACCCTTTGCTTTAAATGGAATGGTGTGAATAATACTGAAATTACAGCATTACACTTAGCACTTCACATGTACTCCCCAAAAATGTTGCCTGCTGACTGGATGCCATCTGTTGTTGCAGACAAGTGTTAGAGATGATTTTATTTAGAATATTAATTTTTTAGCTGGAGAGTTGATCTGGGGTCTGGTAAGTGAATGGGGAGTGGAGATGCACACTCAGGTTGAGATTACTTCCTCAATATCTGGGGAGTAATCTTGTTTGAACTGAGTTTCTGTCCCATGGTCAACATGGTTCCATCAAGAGTATAGGCTCTCTTAGGTTGGACGTGCATCTTTCCCTTCTTTGGTACTCTAATTAGAGCATGCATAATTTCAATTGAGTGTGAAGGGGATATTATGATGATACTATGGCTTCAAGAGGTGCACTTTGTCCTGTTTCTTTTATGAAGAGAGGCTGAGACAGAGTTGTCAAGCCTTCTGTTCTAAGCCAATAGAGTAAACAACTTGTGGGGCCTTGGGGCTCTTTTTAAAAGTTGGAAGAATACAACCTGCATGAAGGGGTGGGGTCAAGCTCCCAAAGAAACAGCATCTTAGTTTAATTTTCAGTAACTGTTGGGGTTTGGAAGCTGCTATACATCTCTCCCTGCTATAGCAAAATATTTCAGTTCTCTCTGAGTTTTCTCTTGATGTTCTTTCCTCCTGGACTGGAGAAGTGCATGTGAGACAATTTGCCTTTGCCAAGGGTATGTTTATGGGATGTTATTTTATTGGAACAGTTGCCGCTTAGTAGTTAAATAATCTATTATTCTGTTAAGTTTTCCAATAGAGTTAAGTTATTCCAATTCTTCTTCCTTTTGTTTGTATTTTAACTATAGTCTAAGAACAAAGTGAGTTTTGCTTCAAGCCCAGTAGTTTGACCAATCGAATTTCATTGGAAACACAATGCTTTACACTTGCCTTTAAAAATAAGAAAAAGTTGGGGTCTAAGCTATCTTCTGAATACATCTTGAGGAGGTTTGGTCATAACAATATAATGTTTCATAGTTTTTAGGGCCATTTATTTTGGTGGGATTTCCCAGCCGAGGGAATGAATTCTAGTAAATGGCAATTTTTATTTTGAACAGGTGGTGCATGCAACATGACATGGAGCGTTGGAAGATGATTGCAGAAGATCTGGAAGATAGGAAAAAAAAGACCGTTGTGCAGAGATGAAATTTAAGAGGAGTGATTGCTGAATTGCAGAGCATCAGGAAGATAGGAAAAAAAAAGACCTTTGTGCACAGATGAAATTTAAGAGGAGTGATTGCTGAGTGTAGTCCAATCATGAGAAGGGAAACAGATTACATTGGGAGGGTGTAGAGATCAAGAAGTGGACTTGCATCAGGGGAAGCAGTCCTGTTGTTGAGGGAGCACTGCAGAGATGATGGCCTAGTGATATTATCACTGGACTGTTAACCCAGAGATCCAGATAGTGTTCTGGGGACCTGGGTTCCAATCCCGCCATGGCAGACAGTAGAATTTGAATTCAATAAATGTCTGGAATTAAGAATCTAATGATGACCGTGAATCCATTGACACTTAGCTACTGAATGAATTCATTCTCATATGAAACCTTCAGCAGGTGCCTTCTACCTAGGCATTTCTGCTCTCATCATCTCTTCTGCTGCTGCATCACCAATGCATTTTCACATATACTGCTAGGCTTCCTCCTCAGAGTGGGAATCTGACTACTAATCCATTATGCATTTGCAATGAATCAAGTCCCAGAAAACTGGTTGAGACCAGGATGTAAATGAAGATATATGGACAAATGCACAAACACATTGAGGAGACCATCCACATTAGGTCTGCAAATCTGACAGATTTGCATATTCACATAATGTTCATCCTTAAATTAAAATGGTTCCAAACAACAATAATTTTAATAGAGCTCTTCCGTTTGCCAAGCCTGGTTATATGGCTGCGTTCTCATTGCATTCTCTTACTTTCTGTAAGTGCTCAGTGAGATATAAGGGACTGAAAAGAAATGAATCATTTTTTAGTTGAGAAGCTAACATTTAAGTCAAGGACTTTCAGATGTTCACAGTCAAAGGTTATCAAAGGTAGGTCAGAATGTGGAATTATGGCCATGATCTTATTGAATGGCAAAGTAGGTTTGAGAGACCAAATGACCTAACCCCTGCCCCTAATTCTGAAGTACGTATATCTGAATTGCATTTTTTATGTGCATCCAATTAATCAATCTTATGAAATATAACAATGCCAACTGACAGAAATGAATGCTTGCATAAGCAGATATGCTCACATCCCATGAATGAATTTTAAAAAAGCTAACTGGAAAATTCAGATACATTATACCTACTTACGGCTACTAAAACAAATTAGATTACAGTTTGTTTTTAACAGTTTCTATCTAATTAAACATCTGCAATCTAACACATACTTTTTAGAATGATAATGGTATCAGACTAATAAAGATAAAGATAATTTGATTCATTTGCCATGTGTTCTATTGTCAGTCCCATCATTGACAGCACTTGGTGTTGTTCCTACCATTATCCAGGTTACCAGGTTACACTACCAATACAGTTGGATATAAACTAGAATTTATGACTGTGTCAAACCAGAAGCAACTGATAGTCATAAGATAGCAGAGGTGCCAACAGCAACAAGACGACATTAGGAAGACTGAGTATTAGTATAAACTGAAGTGGTTTGACGCACAGCATTAGAACCACTTTTGGCAACGGTTCTAAAGTTGCCAACATTCTGGATTGAGCGTTATTTATTGTCTGGCTCCAAGAACTATTTCCTCTGGATGTGCTCCTGTTTCACCCCATTAATTGGATACTTGTGTTTCAAAAACCAGTTAGTTACTTAAAGTCTTAGTTATGACTTCCATGTTGCTGTTTGTTTTACTGCCAAGAAAAGGACACGCGTTTCACAGAGGTCAATGCAAGCTTATTAAAGGATTTCCTGTTTGAACTGAAGGGCAGTGTGGCTTTCTGGATTGTAATTCATAACTACAATCCAATTAAATAATCTACCGTTTAACTCCTGGAGCTCAGCAAACAGTCAAGACCACAGTGAGCTGCAAACCTTAAAGGGAAAAGATACTAACAATATTATCATCTAATTCAGGCTAACACTGCAGTGCTAATACTGTGGGAGTTGCTGAACTATCAAAGGTGATGTATTTTCAATGAGAAGTTTAACTGGTAAATAAAAAGGGTCCAATGACACTAATAAAGATTCCGGGCATCATTTACCCCTCAGCTAACATCACTAAAACAGGTTATCTGCTTAGATACCTCATTGTGATTTGCAGGATTTGCTAACCACAAATAAGATAGCACATTTTTTTCCCTATAATAATGGCAACTACTTCAAAGGCTCCCTTTGCTTGTGAAAGGCTTTGTGATAGACTGCAATTATGATTGGTGCTTTTTAAATATGAAAACTTTCTTCCTTTTAATCTAGCACTATTAATTGGTTGAAAAAATGGGCCTAGACCTCTGGATCCTGAATGTACGTCCCCAAGATACGGGTTGAGATGCCACAGAAGTCCCAATGCAGTGACTCGACAGGAATTGCCTAGAAGTTTCAACTTCCAATGGGCAAGTCTCCCAGCTCTCCAAGACTCTTTGAAATTGTCTTTGGGCAATATGATATACTTATCTGCACAGTTACTCAGGAAAATATAGACGGAAAAGTCCTGATCCAATTCTTGGGCAACTATACAATTAACCCCCTGCTGGCTTACCCTCATGAACACTAAATTCTACCATGGGCCCACTCTGAAAACTTCCCATGACACCCTAGATTCTCACTGACCTACCCACCCCTAAATCTCAATATGCCCAAGTCCCCACCCCTCCCCCGCCCCCCCATAGCCAGCAATAACCCTCAGCTCCTCTCGACACTATGGCATCCCCAGCTCCCTTCATCAAACAACTTGTCCAATCCCAGAACCCTGATACTGATTCCCAATTCCTTCTATCCAAACAAACCTGACTTCACTAGCTGACAACTCGCCCCTGAACTCAGACTTCCTTGTGGCTGCGCCCCCAACCTAATCTAATCCAAGTTCACCACCCGATGACCCTCATTCCCTGATCTCTTGACTTCCCCACCTAACCTAACCTGACCCAACCCGACCCATTGGACCGGACCACTGACCTCCCACAGTGAAGTAGAAAGTAGTTCCCAAGTCCACCTTTGCTAGCAGGGACTGGTTTGGCCTGTAAATTAGCCAGCTGCTAGTCCTCCACTCAGTTATAGTAAGCAGGATCAACATGCTGCCACCTCAACAAGAGGTCTGACAGACCTGAAATTTCAGTAGCATTACCAGAAGATACAGTTACTGCTGAAGAATGTGCATCAGGAGTTTGGATGGGTAAGTTTTTGAAAAAGCAGAAGAAATTCAGCAGGCTAGGGGTTGAACAGAAAACTCATATGGGGACTTCAATGGGATAGCAGGCAGTACCTTCCCGGTCCTAAATTCTGATTATACCCGACTATGTAGCTTGTGTATTCTGATAGCCCTGCGTGAAGCTATGGTCTGATAATGTGGAAAACATGTCAATTAAACGAAGGGTCGAGGCCCAAAACGTCAGCCTTCCTGCTCCTATGATGCTGCTTGGCCTGCTGTGTTCATCCAGCTCTACACCTTGTTATCTTAGAAATTATCTTCATCAGGTTTATATCATGACCATTCTGAAAGACACATAATTCTTTGTAGATACTTAACTACTGTAGCAAAGTTTATAAAGTTTGATCTATTTTGTTTCCAAAGCAATAAAAGGATATAACACGTCAGGACTATTCAGAGTGCATTTCTGTCAACAATGATCTTGCATTATTTTTATTTCAACATATTGATTAATTCAGTCCTCCTCATTGGGAAGTTCAGTCTCTGCTTTGATGGTTCCTGGAGTTACAGGGAGGCTGCCTCTATTAGAGTGGCAATTTTTCAATCTGATGGGGTTCACTATGTTGCCTGCAAAACACCAGTGGCCCGGTAAAATGATCCCTACCAGGGCCTTTAACTATCTTCATCGTCCACCTGCCTCCATCAACCAGGCCCCCCATGCTGCATTCAGTCCTCTCACTCTGGTAGCAGCAATGCATCAGGGAGTTGTCCTGACACAATTCTTACTATTTTATCATCACCCTCTCCTCCCAACTGATAAAATTTGGGAGGTGTCAAAATCATTTAAAAACTGAAACAGCTGCGGATGCTGTAAATCAGAAACAAAAACAGAAATTGCTGTAAAAGCTCAGCAGGTCTGGCAGCATCTGTGAAAAGAAATCAGAGTTAACATTTTGGGTCCAGTGACCCTTCCTGAGTCAGGGTCTGAGAAAGGTGACTGGACCCGAAACATTAACTCTGATTTCTCTCCACAAGATGCTGCCAGACATACTGGGCTTTTACAGCAATTTCTGTTTTTGTGTCAAAATTATTTAACCAAACGAACTCTAATAAAAATGTAAACAAGCCTTGATTTGCATTTCTTGATTATTTCATGTATGTTTCAGAGCAGTTAACTACTAAGTAACATTGGTTAATTTTGTCAAGTACAGTGACATATTTGCTATTGTCCTGGTACTAAAGCTTACCTTTGCGCTGCTCCTCCTTCTTCAACATATGTAACAATGATGCCATGGGGTGAACGTTTGGATCCCCGACCTCCTGTAATCTGAATACCAAGTCCGTCTGAGCCTTTCACCATGTGCATCTTCCAAATTTGGCAACCTTCCCTCTGGAGGAAGGGGAATTAAATAAGAGTGTTGACAATTAATAATTATCCATTGCAATGTTTCTTTTAAAGAACAAATATATTGTGCGTCAGTGTTAATGTCTGCCATTTTTAGGCCTCACCCACAGATGATGACCAAAGAAAATGTGCACATCCTGGAGACTGAGACCCAGAGGCTAGTTCACTGGACAGAAGGCTTTTGGTATGTGGCCACCATTCATCCAATCAGTATGACCAAGGCAGTGCAGGTATCGTTGGCCAAAAATACAAAGTTGCTGGAAAAGTTCAGCAGGTCTGGCAGCATCTGTGAAGGAAAAAAACAGTGTTAACATTTCGGGTCCGGTGACCGCTCCTCTGAGGGTTCCGAGGAAGGGTCACCGGATGCGAAACGTTGACTCTGTTTTTTCTTTCACAGGTGCTACCAGACCTGCTGAGCTTTTCCAGCAACTTTGTTTTTGTTCCTGATTTACAGCAGTTCTTTCGGTTTTTAAAGAGCAGGTATCATTGTTTTAACAATAAGTGTATGCTCATGGCATGTGCATCCTCCAGGAATTCTGAACTGGTGATCTTGTCCTGCAAAGAGATTCTAAAGATATGTCGCAGACAGTGAAGACGGCGTTGGTTCAGTCTTTTCTCTTACCTTATACAAATTGTCCAGTTCAAGTGAGATATGAAAATAGCAGAAGTTGACACTAACAGCTGAGGAAGGGGGTGTGGTTGGGTTTATTGACCATGACTTTTGGAGGATGACTGTTTGGAAGAGCAATGGAAAGGGTGACCAAAAATGAAAAGCTCAGCTGCATGAGAAGCAAACCCAGAGAAAATGAAGTCCAGTAAAACATGACTCTTCTCTGTTTTCCTCTACAACAAACACAGCAGAGACAGCTGTGCCAGTAGGACTCCTGAGCCACATGGGTGATACTAAACACAGTTTACCACCATGGTACAAATCATCATCTAATGAGATGGAAAGCTGTTGTGTAAATCCATGAGACAGGTATATTCTTCTAGACTCTAGTCCCATTGAAGGTTTCTTTAGTGAACCATACAGCTAATGTATCAAATAATAGGGAAATAAAACTATAATGCAGTAAAACTGAGGACAGAGATTGAGACAGGACTGAAGACAGGGAAAGCCAGAAGAATAAGATACTTCTGCTTTTAAGTTTAGTTGCTGGTTGCAGAAGACCACTTAT
Source organism: Rhincodon typus (assembly GCF_021869965.1). Lineage (NCBI taxonomy): Eukaryota > Metazoa > Chordata > Chondrichthyes > Orectolobiformes > Rhincodontidae > Rhincodon > Rhincodon typus. The sequence continues at coordinate 46,900,759 of NC_063332.1, read as the reverse complement.
TCATCTAAAAAATTAATGCAAATATAAAATTCTGAAAGAAGTAGATTTTCTAACTGGCTTTCTGTCTGATTCCTTGATACTATATGCATGATAGATTGGAGTTCAGGCACATTAAACTTTTGGAAGTAACGGCAATAATGCAGCTAGGTTTCCTAATCAAAGAAGAGTTGATTGGAATCTTATAGGGGTCGGGTTATGAGGGCTGTGCAATATGTGTAGCAGGCTCAGGAGAGAGGTTTGGTGAGACCAACCTCAATGTAATGAGCATCTTGCTCCATCTCCTATGCTTTTTCATAAACAACTTGGAAAGTTTCTTGCTAGATGATGGTGAGCTGCTAAATGGTGGGGAATATTATTTGTTAAATCCCTTATTGACGGCCCAGCTTACCTCATTAATATTCAGTTTTCCACCTTACCAAACTCACCAAACAAACTCAATATTGAAGTCGGCAGAGGTACCTGGAAAATTCTTGCTTGCTCCAGGGACTCAGAATCAGTCAGTCAGTCAGCCACTCAAGATGGTTAGAGTCAGGATGCTGGCCACATCAGGAGTAAGGAGCTGAATGTTGGAGAGCCCACCACCCGTTTTGACTCTTTCTGCCCTATTCTGGGCTGTTTGCCTTATGGAATGAGACAGGGGCAGGTATTAAGGGAGATGGAAGTGGATGGCACCGCTCTTATTTTTGGTGCAGGTGGTGAGGAATTCCAAGCGAGCAAGTAGGCAGTGCAGACGCCTTGCAGGGTTAGTGGTATCGGGGTTGGGTGGGAAACAGTGAGGGAGGAAAGATGTTGCTGGTGATACTAGAAGTGGTAGAGCATGAGCCTTAGTGGGAGATGGCTACAGCAGCCAGGATATAGGGAGTATGAAGTAGTGGAGAGAAGATGGTGGTACTTGTGCTAGCAAAGGTCTTTTTCTTACACTGCTGTGCATTCCATCAGATGGCTAAGACTGCTTTAACCTGGATGGCAACCTCAGACCAAGCTGGCACAGTTTGGTGCTACGCCATCCACTGCTGGTCCTGGGGGAGGAAGGACCCCACTTGCTGTTAGGAAGGAGGATGAACTAGAAATTTTGAAAAACATGAGGATAGATATCCCTTAGCCCAGACGGGATATACCCAAGGTGACTACAGGAAGCGAGGGGAGAGATTGCTACCCCTTTGGCAATGATCTTTGCATCCTCACTGTCCACTGGAGTAGTACCAGATGTTTGGAGGGTGGCAAATGTCATTCCCTTGTTCAAAAAAGGGAATAGGGATAATTCTGGGTCAGTCTTACGTCTGTGGTGGGCAAATTATTGGACAGTATTCTGAGAGATAGTATTTATGATTATTTGGAAAAGCACAGTTTTATTAGAAATAGTCAACATGGCTTTGTGAGGGGCAAGTCATGCCTCACAAGCCTTAGTGAATTCTTTTGAGGATGTGACAAAACACATTGATGAAGGTAGAGCAGTGGATGTGGTGAATATGGATTTTAGCAAGGCATTTGATAAGGTTCCACATGATAAGCTCATTCAGAAAGGAAGGAGGCATGGGATTCAGGAAAATTTGGCTGTCTGGATACAAAACTGGCTGTCCAACAGAAGACAGAGGGTGGTAGTAGATGGAAAGTATTCAGCCTGGAGCTCGGTGACCAATGGTGTTCCTCAGGGACCTCTGCTCTTTGTGATCTTTATAAATGACTTGGTCGAGGAAGTGGAAGGGTGGGTTAGTAAGTTTGCCGATGACACGAAGGTTGGTGGAGTTGTGGACAGCGTGGACGGCTATTGTAGGTTGCAACGGGACATTGACAGGATGCAGAGCTGGGCAAAGAAGTGGCAGATGGAACTCAACCCAGAAAAGTGTGAAGTGATTCATTTTGGAAGGTCGAATTTGAATGCAGAATACAGGGTTAATGGCAGGATTCTCGGCAGTGTGGAGGAACAGAGGGATCTTGGGGTCCACGTCCATAGATCCCTCAAAGTTGCTACCCAAGTTGCTAGGGTTGTAAAGAAGGCGCATGGTGTTGGCTTTCATTGGCAGGGGAATTGAGTTTAAGAGCCGCAAGTTTATGTTGTAGCTCTATAAAACTCTGGTTAGACCACACTTGGAATATTGCGTTCAGTTCTGGTCACCTCATTATAGGAAGGATGTGGAAGCTTTAGAGAGGGTGCAGAGGAGATTTACCAGGATGCTGCCTGGGCTGGAGGGTAGGTCTTATGAGGAAAGGTTGAGGGAGCTAGGGATTTTTTCACTGGAGCGAAGAAGGATGAGAGGTGACTTGATAGGAGGTGTGCAAGATGATGAGAGGCATACATAGAGTGGATAGTCAGAGACTTTTTCCCAGGGTGGAAATGACTATTACGAGGGTCATAATTTTAAGGTGATTGGAGGAAGGTATAGGGGAGGTGTCAGAGGTAGGTTCTTTAGACAGAGAGTGGTGGGCGTGTGGAATGCGCTGCCGGCAGTGGTAGTGGAGTCAGATACTTTAGAGACTTTTAAGTGACTCTTGGATAGGCACATGGAGGATAGTAAAATGTAAGGTATTCAGGGTAGTTTGATCTTAGTAGGATAATAATTTGGCCTAACATCATGGGCCGAAGGGCCTGTACTGTGCTGTACTGTTCTACGTTCTAGGAATCATGTCTTTGCACCATCCCATCCAACAGGACCTCCAGGTCCCTGTCTACTCACCGGGGAGCCAATACCCCCAAGTCTGCTATGTCTGGGGCAAATGCCAGGAACTGTGAGGGCAATCTCAGACTTGAAAGTGCTTGTCCTGGTGCACGTCAAGCTTTTAAAGATGGTGCAGGGACAAGAAATGCTGGTGAATTCTGGGATATCTGTGGAATGATGAATTATTCTGGGAACACAGTGTGGTAGGAGGGAGTCGGAATTGGATGGGAGACACGCTATGGGGTACGGTAGGTAATTAATGTCGCGACAAAAGTTGCTAGGCCTCATGGCAAAAACACTCCAAAAACCTTGATGCAACTCAGATTTAACCAAATAAGCACAGAATTCAGCCATTGGTAAATGACTTTAACATGACTTACAATGTGCCAGTATTTTTGACAGAAAATATACTGGGGATCTTTTTGATCTGATACAGTACATCTTGATAAATGAGACCAGTATTCCATTGAGATTAAACATCTGTTTTTTGCTATTTTACTCTCTTCATATAAAATGTTAGGAGTCAAGGTGTAGAGTATTTAAACAAGCATTTTATTATATGCTACATTTTTAAGTAGAAACATTGCAAAGTTAGCAAATTTAAGTAAAGTCTAATTTTATTATCTAGGGAGAAATGATCAATTCATCTTTCTAAAGAGCTATTCCAAGCAGCAATTTAATTGGAAAGTAGAATTTCCTATTTGTGAACAAGCAGCCAAAATGGGGAATCTCAGAATGTGGGAAAATTCTTTTTATAATAAATATTGTCATTACAAGATTTGCAATGTTTATAAGTGTGACAGCATCATTTAAATTGAGGAGTATCAATGTAAGCTCTCCATATTTAAAATGCTTTGATTGTAAAGGTTGAACATAATACATCAAAATAATCAACAGCTGAAAAGTAGTGAATGGAATTTTAACCATACTGTGCCATTCCCAACAGTGGAACAGGAAATAGCCGGCTTACTTGATTTTTTCAGATTTCCAAGAAATTCCAATTCAAATTTAAAGTGCTAGCAATGCGCACCAGAGGCAGGTGCAGTAGTTGGTTGGGGAGACACTTCAGCTCAACGTCCAGTTCATGTGAAGTCCACTGTCAGTTGAAAGCGTTACAGCTCTGAGCAGGCTATCAAAGAGCTTCCTAAATGGACAGGGAGGTTCTACATCATAGCCATAATTTTACTGACCAACTCCATAGCACTGACAAGACTTGCCGAGAGCACAAAGGTGGGATGGTGCTTTTCAAATTTAAATTTCACTTGTGAATGTTTCACATTATATTTGTTCCAAATTATTCATGTGTGTATCGTGGTTGTTTGTTGAGACTAGTTTAGTCATAGAACTAAATGGACTGACACACCTCATGACTGATAGACTGGAAACAAAAAGTGCTGGAGTTCACAGCAGGACAGGCAGCATCCATGGAGAGAAAGCAAGTTAACATTTTGAGCCTAGATAAGACTCGAAACGTTAACATGCTTTTTGTTCGTGGATGCTGCCTGAAGTGCCGTGGTCTCCAGCACTTTTTGTTTTCAGTTCAGATTCCAACATCTGCAGTAACTTGCTCCTTCATGATTGATGGTTACTGTGGACTTGGGCATTTCATTAATGGTGGAAGAAACATTGTTTTTGTGCTCATAAATTTTTTCTTAACCTATTTTTTCTAATTAACCTGTTCAGAGTAGTTATTACACACCTCTGGAGCAGGAGGGACATGAACTCAGCTCCCCCATTCCAGGGGTAGGGACACTACCATTGCATCACAAGAGCCCCTTGCTCATCATTTATTGAACATTCACTGGATGTACACTCCACTCTATAGGACATAGCTGGACTTGCAGACTCCTTTCTATACATTGTAAAGGACACTGTTGAAGCTCACTTTCAGCAGGGATAATTGAAATGTTGCAAATGAACTCAAAGCCCTGTAAGGAATCTGCCAGACAACAATCTGAGATGGATTTACATTTGAACATTATTATCACAATCCTTTACGCATTTCATTTTCTTACCTTGACTGTTCCAACTAATCACCACAACCTCCATGTCCCTGAGCCCACCCTGTGTCCATTCATCCATCCTTCTTCCATTCTCTAATTCTCCTGATCCCACTTCTCACTCACCCTAGCCCCTCACCACTTATTAGCCCTTGTTGGTCCCAACATCCGTGTAAGTTGCCATCTCCGTCTGCCTTCCCATGTATAGCAGAACACGATAAGAAAAATGTTAACCTCAGGACATATGAGCCCAACACTGACAATGCATGTCACCCCTAAACAAACATGAACTGCCTGCCTTAATACTTTTGTACACAGCTGACATTATCATGAAAAGTTATAAAAAGTTTTATTGTAATAAATACTCATGGCATGTAAATGTATTACAAGTAGAAAATAGCTGCAGACACTACAGAGTTAATCTCTAAATTTGAAGCTGCTATTAGGGAAACAAAATTTCAGCACTGCCTAATTAACTCACCCTGCTTGCATATTGATTGCCAATGGCAGTTCTACATTGCAGTTTGACTATTTGTGTCCTTGCAGCAGATGGCATAAGTTCTGAAATTGCCTCTTTGCTAACCTGGAGCCAATTGTCCTCAACTATTGCCAGGTTGATTGAACAATAGAGGTTATACATAGTAACCTGGCTAAGGTACTGGATGATATATTGTTGATATGGGTTTCTTTTCTCTTACAAGATTAAAATCATGAAATATCATATTCAGGTGCTTTATATCAAATTCCATCATTAACTTGACAAGCAGCATGATAGTTTATGAAAAACAAAATACAGATAATTCGCCACCCAACCCCCCCTTCCCCATTAATGTATTGGCTGCGTCGATGTTTCAATTACAGTGCTATTTCTAGTCCCTTTGTAGGTAAGGTTTAGCTGATTTAGTTTTACCAAAGTTCCATATAAACCCAATAATCAGGCCCCTTTCAAAAAATAAACAAACTAACACAAAACGATGCAAGTATGAGGGAAAATGTCCGTTCAAAGCTGAGGAAGTTGAAAGGTCTGAAACATAAACAGACATTGCTGGAAAATCTTAGGATTGGCAGCATCTGTGGAGAGAAAGGAGAGTTAATGTTTCGGTCCAGTGACCCTTCTTCAGAGCTGACTGGAGCTAGGAAAAAGTTGGTTTCTGTGCTGAAGATGGGGAGGGAGGGAAGAATAAACAAGAGTTGGAGATGGAGCCCAAAGAGACAGAAAAACAGTTGGACAAACAAAGGACTGGGTAAAGGTCAGCCTGCAGGATCAAAGCTGCTAGTAGAGACCGTTAATGGCTGGCAATGGGTTATATGGTAGCAGTTCATATGACGACAAAGCCTGATGTGTGGGACTGGGGTAATGACAGGGAGAAAATGCTTAGGCCCTAAAATTATTGAACTCAATATTCAGTTCTGAAGGCTGCAGGGTTCCCAAGCAGAAAAAGAGATGCAGTTCTTCCAGCTTGCACCTTGTGTTGTTATTTACTTGTGCTGCCATATAGAAGGTGGTGATTGGATTTGATAAACGACAATATTCTCCTGGTGGAGGTAAAGGAACTGGGAGGTGCACCTTCTCACTCTAAGCCAGATCCACACATGTCTGTCTTGGCCTTTGGTATCAACTGAGAATTCCAATTGCTGCCATTCCATTTTAGGCAGGGCTGTAGGTTCCCCTCTAAGGTCACTGTGCAGTAAGATTTTACATCCTTGCAGTCAGGTTCTTCCTTCAGATGGTAGGAATCCCACTAAGAGTCCATCAGACACACAAGATGGACAACTACGTGCTTTGAGATGGGGCAAATTTGGAGGGATCAATGGATGTCTTTTCTCATCTCTGCCAATGGAACCCTACACTGAAGAGGTAAATCTCAGTATTTATTTTCCAAATATTGGGATGAAGAAACATGAAAGCAAATTAACTTCCTCAATTTAACATACAAAGCCATATGTTTCTCAGCTCTCCCTCTGAGCATAAAAGTCTATTAGCTTCTAGATTATCCTACTATATTTAACAAGCACACAGGAGTCACCTTAACTATTCACTTCCTGACATCAGGTTATTTGGCATGGATACAAATGAATTCATCATGTGGTGAGACTTCATAGACTCAGAATTAAAATTTTATCAGCAAGAGCGGTTTATTTTTAGGCCATCACCTTCGCAAAGCACATCTGATCGGCTTAGAATTTCTTATTCAATTATTTTTCTCTCGTTATATTAGGTAACGATGCATCAAAGCCTCGTTGATAATCAATACAAATTCCCCTTCAATGACTGAAAATTCAAAGTAAATGATTTTAGATTCTCCATCTTGTAAAGTTCCAGTATTTACTTCCTCTGTTTTAGACCTTTCTTATTTCTACATCTGCTACACTCACTCAGGCTACAGTATCGTTTCACGGGTGCCAGCAGAGATCAACGTGATCATCCAATTAGCCTCTCTTAAACTGGAAGCTAACTGAATGCTACAGTGGTTTGACAGTAGAGGACATTAAAGCCAAAGTCAACTATGTTCCTACCCATTGTTCACACACAAATAATTTGCAACGGGTCACAGAATTCAGAAGGTAAATTAAAGCCCTATGGTTCTTTTCCCCTCCCCATGACCTAGACCAGGCTCACTGAGCTCAACTATGGTCAAAAAGACATAGCTTTAATTTGCATTTTGCAAGACGGATCAGGGAAGGAAGTTCCTTATTTCATTGAAAAAAATCCAGATACTCATCTTACACCTACTTACTCATCATATCTTAAATTTTAGAAAACTTCCCTACCTTCCTTCCATTTTGACGACCATGGGGATGCATGGTCAATTATGATGGGTATTAGATGGAGTTGGACCCCCCTCAGGGAGCAGATCCTAGGCAGTCACAGAGGCAGGCATGGGCTGAGGTGGACTGGCTAGAATGCTGACTCCACTTTGAGACTCCTTTATATCCCCATGCCAACTCATACCCCTCATATTCCACTGGAATATGGACAAGATGGATCAAATGACTCATTTCTGCATTCGACATCCGATGTAATATCTTGCTGTATCCCTTCTGGAAGCCTAGTAGAAATTAATAACAAAAACTGCAGGGATCCATATTCACAGAATGCCGAGTGAACAGGGTTTCATTATAAGCCTATGAAGCATTGAACTCTGGCCCATCACTTATGAGACTAATGACAGAAAATTGGCAGAGCCATGATGGGGTCCAAGAAATGGGCTTGACCAATATTGGGACAAAGGTATCATCAGCATATTTCCAACAAACTGTGGGAGTCCATTCCTTGTTGGAAAAGAAGTGGACAAAAATGAATCAACTAACCTTCAGATTTGTATGCCAGCCATTTACATTTTGTTAAGATACTCTGGCCATGACAAACCACATTACTATTATTTTTAAGTTAATGCTGTGAAAGTACTGATATTTACAGGTACCTTATATTTGCCAACTCTCCAGGGGTGTCCTAGAGTCTCCAGAAATTAAGTACAAATTTTATAGATACTGCTATGTGACAAGCAGTGGAAAAATTCATGGGAAAATTAAAAAGAAAATAATTTACTTTATAACTTTTTGAAAAACTTCAGTTATTGGGGATGGGGGAGTTTGGAGGCAGGATGTCATGCATGGGATGTAACATCCTGGAATATGTCCACAGTAACTGGTAAAACCTTACGCAAACGCAACAGTTGTTCAGTTTCAAATAATGAGTCGCAACCAAGCATGCAATGAATTAACAGCTATTTGTCTCAATGATGAAATGGTATTGTGAACTGAGGATAGCACACACTTTCAGTTATCATTGGCAAAATATGCCTCAGACTGCCTTAACATGTCCTGAGAGAATGTTATCAAAAATGCCAGCTATCGGGGAGAAAATGTTTTCTTTAAAGATTCATTCATTGTAATGAGAGATCCTTTCTCCTATTTAAACACATCACTGCAGTGGTCAAGCCAAATGTGCACACATATTTCACTATATGTGTAATTCTGGAATTATAAAATGGCACTTTTGTCTCCATGACACATAACAACAATATGTATCCTTTGGCACTTTTTATACACAGCAAGCATGAGCCAAAGCACATTTTTTAAAAATTCTCCTCTGACTGTTTCTTCTAGGTTTCTTGCAGCAGTGTACATTAGGAGATTGCTCCACAATTCCTAGAAACGCTGGGACAATCCTGGAACTTTGACAACCTATTGAGGGGACTGTGAGACTAGTGGGCCTGGAATGCCCTACAGGGCTACATACCTGAGTTCAAAGTAATTAGGAGAAAGCAAGAACTGCCGATGCTGGGGTCTGAGATAACACAGTGTTCTGCTGGAGGAACACAGCAGGCCAGGCAGCATCAGAGGAGCAGGAAAGCTGATGTTTCGGGTCGGGACCCTTCTTCAAAAATGGGGGAGGGGAAGGGGGCTCTGAAATAAAGAGAGGCGGAGGTTGGGCTGGGGAAGGTACTTGCGATCGTGATAGGTGAGTGCAGGTAGGTGGTGTTGGGGATTGGTCAGTGAGGTGGGAGGAGCTAATACCTTTCACCCCAACCTCAAGTTCACCTGGACCATCTCTGATACCTCTCTCTCGTTCCTGGACCTCTTTGTCTCGATCTCTGGTGACCACCTTGAAACTGATATCTATTTCAAGCCCACCGACTCCCACAGCTACCTACACTACACCTCTTCTCACCCACTTCCTGCAAGAAAGCAATCCCCTACTCCCAATTCCTCCGCCGCGTCTGCTCCCAAGATGAGGCGTTCCACTCCCGAACATCCCAGATGTCCTCGTATTTCAAGGACTGCAACTTCCCCTCCACAGTGGTCGAAAACGCCCTCGACCGCATCTCTTGCATTTCCCGCACCTCTGCCCTCACACCCCCTCCCCACAATAAAAACAAAGACAGAATCCCCCTTGTCCTCACGTATCACCCCACTAACCTCCAGATTCAACGCATCATCCTCCGCCACCTGCAATCTGACCCCACTACGAAGGATATATTTCCCTCCCCACCCTTATCTGCCTTCCGGAGGGACCGCTCTCTCTGCATCCACCTCATCTGCTCCACACTCCCCACTAGCCCCACCACCTTTTCCTGCAACCGCAGGAGGTGCTACACCTGCCCCTACACCTACCGCAACCCCCACCTCCATCCCAGACCCCAAGAAAACCTTCCACATTAAACAGATGTTCACCTGCACATCTGCTAACATGGTCTATTGCATCCGCTGCTCCCGATGTGGCCTCCTCTACATCGGGGAGACAAAGCGGAGACTCAGAGACCACTCTGTGGGGTACCGGTGCTCGGTTCGCGACAAACGAAAACACCTTCCAGCTGCGAACCACTTCAACTCCGCCTCCCACTCCCTGGACGGTGTCCATCCTGGGCCTCCTCCAGATCACAACGACGCTACCCGGAAACTGGAGGAGCAGCACCTCATATTCTGCCTTGGAAGCCTACAACTCAATGGTCTCAATGTGGACTTTACTAGCTTTAAAGTCTCCCCACCCTCAGCCTCATCCCATGACCAACCCTCCCCCTCATCCACACCTCCTCGACCTGTCCATCTTCTCTCCCAACTATCCGCTCCTCCCACCTCACTGAGCAATCCCCACCACTACCTACCTACACTCACCTATCGCCATCCCACCTACCTTCCCCAGCCCCTCTTATCCCCACCTCCCTGACCTGCCCATCTTCTCTCCCACCTCTCCACTCCTCCCACCTCACTGACCAATCCCCACCACCCCACCTACCTTCCCCAGCCCGACTCCCCCCTCTCTATTTATTTCAGAGCCGCCTTCCTCTCCCCCATTTCTGAAGAAGGGTGCCAACCCAAAATGTCAGCTTTCCTGCTCCTCTGATGCTGCCTGGCCTGCTGTGTTCCTCCAGCTCCACACTGTGTTATCTCAATGTAATTAGGTATGTGCCAAAATGCTGGCCTTGATGGTGATGTCCATATCCCATGAAAGCATAAAGGAAACAAAATCCTAATCCAGCTGCTATTTAATTCCAAGGCTTTCCATTTTAAGGGAAGAACAGCAATAAGAGGCACTGCTTAAATATATAGGTCAGCAGCAAGAGCAGAGAAAATGGATATCATTGAGGACAAAAGTCCTGATAAAACAATGGAACGCAGAAAAGTATAATCATGATTCAAATATATTTTGAAATTGAAATGGGAATGAGTTACAGCTTCACTCCTGCTAAGGTATTTCTCTCCAAAGACCGTTTGGCATCAGTGAAAAGCTAAAGATAGCAATATTTTTCATTCTATTTCCAATACACATTATCTCCAAAAAGGGAGTGTTAAAGTAAGTTAAAACAAAGAACTGTGGATGCTGGAGATCTGAAACAAACAGCAATAGAAATTGCTGGAGAAACTCAACTGGTCTGGCAGCATCTGTAGATAGAAAACAGTTAATGTTTCAAGTGCAGTCATCCTTTTTCAGAACTGATGGCAGCTAGGAGAAAGGTGGAGATGGACCTGAGAGAGAGAGACACAAAAGGTTGGGAGTCAAAAATATTGTTGATAGTAAGCCAGCCAGGGAAGAAGATAAGCTAGACAGGTGATAATGGGGGCTATTAGCAGTAAAAAATGGGTATGGGAGTGGATAATAGATATGAAAGTCAGTGTCCATGCTTTAAAAACTGTTAAACTTTATGTTGAGTCTTGAAGTCTGTAAGGTCCCCAAGCAGAAGATGAGATGTTGTTCTTTCAGCTTGCGTTGTGCGTTGCTGCAGCACTGCAGCAAGCCCAAGACAGACGGGAACAGTGGGGTGTTGAAGTGACAGGCAACTGGAAACTCAGGGTTTATTTTTACGGACAGAATGTTCTACAAAATGGTCGCCCAATTGTGTTTCATCTCTCCATGGTACAGGAGACCATGTTGTGTGAGCAGCAAATAGAGTAGTCTAGATTGAATGAAATGCAGGTAAGTTGTAGTTTGATCTGAAAGGTGTGTCTGGGACCCTGGGTAGTGAGGAGGAAGAAAATAAATGGGCAGGCGTTACACTTTCTGCCATGGCATGAGAAGGTGCCATGGGAGTGGAGGTGGGGTGGACCAGGATGTCCTGGAAGGAATGGTCCCTGCAGAAAGCTGATAAGGGAGCTCGCGCCTGGCATCCCACTAGAGGTGGCGGAAATGGTGGCTTATGATCCCTTGGGTGTGGAGTTGCTGGAGCACAAAATGAGGACCGGGGGTCCCTATTGATCTTGTAGGAGGAAACAGAACGGGTGAGGGCAGAAGTGCAGGAAATAGGACAGACATGGCTAAGGGCCCTAACAATCACAGTCACAGGGAATCCATGTTTGAGGAAAAGGGTAGTCATTTCTGAGGCTCCTCTGCAGAAGGTGGCAACATCAGAACAGATGCGACTGAGGCAGATCACCTACTTAGCTTCTCTTCTTCCCTGGTTTACTATCAACAATCTTTTTGTCTGTCTATCCTTTCTTCCTTCTCTCTCTGAACTTCATCTCCACTTATCCACTCATTCCTTTTCCCTCCCTCATCTCTGTCATCTGCATAAATACCATCCTTTCCTAGCTACTATCAGTTCAGAAGAGTTACTGGTCTCAAAAGGTTAACTCTGTTTTCTCTCCACAAATGCTGCCAGACCTGCTGTGTTTCTTCAGCAATTTCTGCTCTTGCTTGTAAAAGTATGTTACCTGAGTAGACTGTTCACTCTGTCTAGAGTCTGTCTTCCCAGTTTCTGAGAGTCGAGTTCTTTGATGTGTTGTCGATAGGGCAGTGATTCCATTAGAAATTTGCTCTTCTGATATCTGGTTAACAGCTGCATCAGAGTCTTTGGGGTCACAATGAGCGTCAATCCCTTCAGCCTTTGAACATTCTGCCTCCATGGAGACATGATATCCATTCTCTTGCTCAGAGCTATGACTCTCCCGACTGTCCTGGCTATCTCGATTGAGGGAAGAACGAGAGATGACACCAAACTTTCGAGTCCGTTTGCCATTCTGCGTTGGACTTCCACTTGCCTCCGAGCTGCTACTGCTTGTCCTGAGTTCACTGTTGCTGCCATTGGAAGGAGGAAGAGGAGCTTTGCGTTTAATCCGACGCAGCATGATCAGGTAAATGCATCCGCCATTCCAGCACTGGTCAGCCAGGTAACTGTAACACAAACAGATTGCATTCATCAACTAAATGTAAGGATGGGATTACAAGAAGCACTCTATAATTGGCTAGGATGAAATTCTCTTTCATAAATTTAGCCAAATAGTCAGTTTGAATAATTGTTTTTCATATTAATTCATGGGACATAGGCATCATTGGCTAGGCCAGTATTTATTATCCATTGTTAAGTGACTCCAGCCACATCAACCACATTGCTGTGGATCTGGAGTCACATGTCGGCTAAACCAGGTAACGATGGCAGTTTCCTTCTCTAAAGGGCATTTGTGAACCAGATGCAGTTCTACGACAATCAACAGCAGTTTCAGGCGATCATTAGACGATTAATTCCAGATTTTTATTGAATTTAAATTCCACCAAATGCTGTGACAGGATTCAAACCCACGTCTCCAGAACATTATCCAGGTCTCTGGATTAACAATATAATAATACACTAAGCCATCATCTCACCTTGACTGAGGGCTGGATTTTCATCTCCCATGGGAGGTATGAATCAAGTCACAAAGCACTGAACTTTGTTTTCCATTGCTGAAAGAATAATTTCATCTGTCTTGCCAACCCCAGAGTATCTCTTCCGAGATTGGGGCCCCCACAATAAAGATTAGGAATGAAGGGTGAGAGTTAGAAATCCATTAAGCAAATTTGGCAAGTGTGCACCTTTGTTTTTAGTACATGTTTATCAAGTGGAAAATTCTCCATCACTAGTTGCGAGTTTAAAAATAGTAACATTCCTTACATAATACTACACCGGAATCTCATTCTCTTGAACATTTAATGTATCTGTGACTTTAATTCCAATATTGGAACCTCCAATAGCATATTCCTATTCTCAAACAGATGAGTTTAAACAAACTCAGCTTCAAGTCGACTTCAGGGTTTTATCCCAACACTAAGAGTCATAGAGTCATCCAGCACAGAAACAGACCCTTCGGTCCAACCAACCCATGCCGAACATAATCCTGAACTAAACTAGTCCCACCTGCCTGGTCCTGGCCCATAATCTCTCCAAACGCTTTTTTATTCAATAGCAGAGCTCAATGGGCTAAAGGTCTACTTCTAATCCTATGATTTTCTCCGTCTATTATGTCACGCCGATTTGTTAATGTTTCTTGAGTTGTGGGGTAATGAAAGGATTAACTACATCAGTTCTGGGATAAAGTTAGCGGGAGGCTTGATAAAGTGTTAGAGGGAGGATGGAAAGAAATGGCACATCAACACGTGTGTGAAACACGGATACGAACAGAGCATTGGGCCAAAAGCCCTGTTTCTTGTTGTAGGGCTGTACAGAAAGAAATTCTATGTAACAGTTAACTGCATAGAAAAAGTCAACGGATGCCCATTGTGATGGCTGGTGTTAGATATACCGTAATGGGCAGCTTCTAGCCACACCGCCACTGGTCAGCCTTCAGCTGCTTGGGCCCTAGACTTTGGAATTTCCTCTCTGAACAGTTTGACATCTGTACCTCCCTTGTCTTTATATCATCCTTAAACCCTAGCTCCTTGACCAAGACCAAAAACAGAAATTGCTGGAAAAGCCCCGCAAGTCCGGAAGCATCTGTGGAGAGGAAACCGCAGCCAAAAAGTCGGCTCCACTGGATCCAAAACATTAACTCCGATTTCCCTCCACAGATGCCACCAGACCTGTCCAGCTCCCCCAGCGACCCCTGCCCTTGTCCCTGACCAAGACTTCGGACATCTCTCTTTCCAATATCTCCTTAGGTGGCTCGGTGTCAAATTTTAGCTGAGCAACACTTCAGAGTAGTGCCATGGGATGCTCTGTTTCACAAGGGGCTCCCATATAAATGCGATTGTGGTTTTAATGCCTGGGAGGAAGAAATGAATACCTGGGATTCCTTACCAGAATACTGCTGAACGATAACTGCTTTTTCTGGTTCTGTAAGATGAAGTAGTTTCAGTCGACTTAATCTGAAGGTATTGCAGCAATAAAGGGTATGAAAAGTATCCCTTTATTTCCTGGTAACATGATTTTATTTTCTCTCAATTACACAGCCCACATGCTTTCCACAACAAGTGTCCTTTTTTTTACACCACATTTTAAATTCTGCTTCGAGAACAGAGAGTTAATTTTGCGCTGTCTCAGTTGCAATTTTGTTGTGAATGTGACAGTCCCAGTTCTGATTCATTGCGGCTAAATTGATTAATGTTAAATTGTTTATCAATTTGCCCACGTGCAGAGTGGCAGCTTGACATATTTGCTAATCAAACTGTTCAGAGATATTACGACATACCTCTGGACCAGGTGGAATTTGAACTGGGTCTCTGGCTCTGAGGGAGGCACACAACACTACAACACCCATAAAATTAAATAACACCAGCTACAGTGTTAAGATTTGAACCCACATAAGAACATAAGAACTTGGAGCAGGAGTAGGCCGTCCGGCCCTTTGAGCCTGCTCCGCGATTCAATAAGATCATGGCTGATCTTTTCGTGGACTCAGATCCACTTACCCGCGTTCTCACCATATCCCTTAATTCCTTTATTGTTCAAAAAAAATCTACTTTATCTTTAAAAACGTTTACTGAAGTAGCGTCAACTACTTCACTGGGCAAGGAATTCCATAGATTAACAATCCTCTGGGTGAAGAAGTTCCTTCTCAATTCAGTCCTAAATCTGCTCCCTCTAATCTTGAGGCTATGCCCTCTTGTCCTAGCTTCACCTGCCAGTGGAAACATCCTCTCTACTTCTATCTTATCTATTCCCTTCATAATTTTATATGTTTCTATAAGATCCCCCCTCAATCTTCTGACGATTAGCCCAGGCCAGTCGATTATGTGATATTGTTGATGTAAAACAGAACAGAACTTGTGACCAGGCTGTGGATTTTAATTTAGAAGGGCTCAAATTTACAAATGGCTGACTTAAGAACACTCATACTTACAAACGGAATCCCATACAGGGGCCAAATTTTAAATATCTGACATTCGAACATTTCCTATACTTACCAGCAACTATTTTATATTAAATAAAAACCGAAAGAACTGCGGATGCTGTAAATCAGGAACAAAAACAAAGTTGCTGGAAAAGCCCAGCAGGTCTGGCAGCATCTGTGAAGGAAAAAACAGAGTTAACGTTTCGGGTCCAGTGACCCTTCCTCAGAACCTGCATTGTGTTCCAACTTGAGCACAAATAGATTGCGAACAGACTCCAGAATGGAATTTTCTCACGACCCAGTGACACCTGTAGTTTATTCTTGACACACCTCAACAATCGGTAGATCACAGCAGAGCTAAGGTATACTGTCACTGAAATAACTGCACGTAGTCTGGTATCCCATCACTAATTCACCTTTCATTTACATGTGCACAGTACATGGGCTCTGACCAGCCAGTCCTTACAATGAGAAGACTCTCTGAATCTTCTGCTTATATCTGTCAGCCAGGGCTCCCTGATTGGCCCAGGTTGACAGCCCCAATCAAGAATCTCATAGGGTATGAAGTTACTTGAAGTCTGATAAGTTTAAATAAAAGCAAAATACTACAGATGCCAGAAATCTGAAATAAAAACAGAATGTGCTGGAGAAACTCGACAGATTTGGCAGCATATATGGAGAAAGAAACGGAATTAATGTTTTGAGTTCTTCTATTATGTGTTTTTCTCTTTCCAAAGACGCTGCCAAATCTGCTGAGTTTTTCTAGCAAATTTGTTTTTTATTTACTTCAACATTTCTGGTCTAGAAGCATCACTAACTCCTTTTTCCTCAGGTAATCTACATTGTCCCCTTCTCAGGAGCACTGGTCAATATGTGCATCTCCATGCAAGGATTTGACAGTACTACGCAAAATAAAGTAAAATGGAAGTAAAAACCTCTCTCTCTACTCTGTGTGTTTTCCTTCAGCTTAAAAAAGACTCCCAGAAATTTCTAACAAAAACTCTGGGATACAGTAGTCTACGTTGCCAGTTCAAAAAATCCTAAAGCAAACACAAATCTATTAGGCTACCTTCACATTTTTAAAGAAAATATCTAGAAGAAATCATCATGGCTACAGAAATACTTACAACTTCTTATTAACTTTAAACACACAAAAACCCATAGGTTACTAACCCAAAATTCAAAATCAAACCTAAAATAAATGATGTTGAAAGTGTACATAAATCAGACTATTTATATCACAACTACAATGGGACCATATTGTATGCAAATTCAATTTTACAGAATATTAAAAAATAGGAGTAGGAGTAGGCCAGTCAACCTTTTGAACCCACTTTGCCATTCAATGTGATCATAGTTGATCTTCTATTTCAACACCAATTTCTTGCACTATGCTCATTTCCCTTAATATTCATATATTTCCCTATATTTTAAGAGCATTGCATTGAATGTTAAGCACTTTGAGGTAACTTGATGAAAAGAGCCAGCAATTTCCTCAGAGGCACCTATGCTGTCCCAGTAACTTTATTACGAATATTACAGAAGCTGCTTTCAAATCATATAAATTGGATTTTTACTTCATCTCCAAGGAAACTCTGGTAGAGAAATGGAAATACCTCTGATAAAATTTTCAGCAATAGCAATTCAATACAAATTTAAACAATATAATTCCTTGAAATGATCCTGTAGGTTATCTGTTAAAGAGTTTTAGTGATAAAATATGATCATATATTGAATGTGCTAACCCTTTGCCTCAGTACTCAATATGCTCAGTTATTAGTCCATTCCCAACCACTTAGTGGCAAAATCCAATTGTGGTAACAATAGAATACCTCTCACAAGTGACCATTTAGCTTCACAAAAGGGACAAAAATTCCACTTCTTATTCTGAAAATAAATACTTAATAAAACAGATTGAGTTAGAAAAATTGAATCATATAAATTTTATATAATATTATGATTTTATATGTTTTTATAGTTTAAGAATTAGGAGATATATGAACTTACCCTAGACAATAAATTAATTTACACACAGAGGACAGATACTTTGCTAAAACACTTACAATGGCAGTCTGGCTGCTCTCATTGAGTATACTTTTACTGCAACTTTGACGTTTTTTGTTCACTTAAGATGATCAACTCAAGATTGAATTTCAATTAAATACTCATTTTTAATGTTCTCCCTCCAAATCAGCAACTCCTCCCCCCACCACTTCCCAACACATGCCTTCCCGTTACCTGTGTGCATTTTTCGTAAAAACAATAAAATTCTAACACGTGGAAACTAAAAGTTTTCTTCCCAATTTCCATTCATTTTAGGAGATAAACTTCAGGCTTGAAAAATTGCCCATGGATGTACTATCTGCATAATTCCCTTCAGGCTAATGTTGGTTGTAATGTTACAAGAAATAGAGTTGTCATAAAAGTATAGAAATTAGCTTTTTTAACTAAAATGCTCCACTGTTTCCTTTCTTCTAAGTGCAACAGCTCCAATGCAGTATTACCAATTTCTGGCACTGAAAATCATCACGTTCACTTTGATGGACATTGCTCAGTCATGTAAGCTCTGGAACTGGATACCTGTATTAAGTTGCATAAGTCCCATCAAAACATCACCAGGGTGGAAACACATCTTTGTGAGATTGTGCAAACATAATTCCTTCATCCTTGTTGGCTCAGTGAACTCTCTGCTAACAGTAAATTATTATATACTGCACATGACCATTCAGAAAAGTATCCCCACCAGTAAAATTACTGACAGAGTGCAATTTGATTAGAACAAATGAAAATTCACATCTTACATATTAAGAATTGCCACTTCCTGAACAGCTAGCACAGTTGAAAAGTGTTAATTAAAGTAGACATTCCCATGATTAGGTTTTATTTCTTCAGATAATTTCATCTCAAAACTCACCTACTAATGAATACCGCACACTGCTGTGATTGTGCTATCAAGCTTGTTACTTATCTCTCAGCCCATTTACTACAATATTACCATAACTCAAGGATAATTTAGAAACACACACACACACGCACACACACACCCAATATCAGTGCACAGTCAATACACTTTGAATATTTTTGCCTTACCTGCCTGAACATCGCAAAACAAATGCAATGTTTATTTTTGAAAGGAGAGGGAAAAGGTGTCTATGTTGAGAATGAAGTATGAAAGAAATGGGAACAAGAAAACAGCAACCACAGCTAACAGCTTCTCTCAGAGAGAGAGAGAGAGAGAGAGGGAGACAGGTGTTCATAAAGTAATGCTGAAGCTTATTGTTCTGTAGCCAAAGGATTTCTGTACATAGGCTCCACTGAATTTGCATTTGAAACATCATTTCTAACCATCTACAAACCCTTTACTCTTGTACGCAGGCAACTGAAATGAAAACTCAACGGATATTGGTTGGTCAAGAAATAACACAGAGTCAGAGATTTTTTTTGTCATTATTCAGCAAGTCAGTGAAAAAATTACACAGCCACACAAAAACAGGTTATAAGCTTATGTCTTTTGGGCTTCCTCAATGGAGAAGGTGGGAATACAAACAAGGGAAGCACTTTATGTCTGTTAAGAAACATATGGTTATATTGTTCATGAACACTGACAAACAGAAACTGAATATTTTATACAGAAGTCCTTATTCTAAACAATCATTAATACATTTAAATCAAAACATTGCTTGTTAAGATATTTCTGTATTTTATGGGAATGCAGCAACATTATGGGAAAATTCTGTGAAAAGATGCAAACTTGTTTTCAGCTTCTCTAATCTGATGTTAATTCTCTTAACACTCAATTGTCCATGTTACTGTTGTGCTTAACAAAATATAACTTTGGTCTTTCATGGAATATGGGTGACACTGACAAGACAGCATTTTATTCCCCGTCCTTGATTGCGTGACTTGCTCAGCAACTTCAGAGAATAGTCAACAATCAACAACATTAGTCTGGTGTGGAGTTACTTGTCGGCCAAAATTCCTTCCCTATAGGACTTTAGTGACCCAGATGTGTTCTTGTGACAATGATAGTTTCACGGTCATTGTTATTGAAACTCGACTTTATTAACTAAATGGTAGGTGGGGTTTGAGTCTATCACTAAAGCATTAGCCTGTGCCTCTGAATAACCAGACCAGTGACATTGCCACCAGCTCCTCCACTGGACAAGCTCCAAGCCTGAATACCCTACTAATTAGTTGGACAAATAAAATAAAATCTGCAAAGTAATTTATTTAATATATATCCATAACCTTAGAAAAACACGAGCAGAACACTGTAGTGTGATCAGCTAAACCAATGTCATTTCTTCCATCACTTCTTCCCTCTCTTCCATTGTCTACCCCAGACCAGCTTTTCTCTTTTGTTCTTCGCCATCCTACGTTCTTTTATGGTAGAAAAACCACCACAATAAGACAATAAGATATAGGATCAGAGTTAGACCATTTAGCCCATCAAATCTGCTCCACCATTCAATTATGGCTGATATGTTTCTCAATCCCATTCTCCTACCATTTCACCGTAATCCTTGATTCCCCTTCTAAATCAACAGCCCATGTGTTTCTGTCTTAATGACACTCAAATAAGACCACAAAATAAATAATCATATCTAACAAGACTGGACAGGGTAGATGCAGGGAGGATGTTCCCGATGGTGGGTCTGTCCAGAACCAGGTTTACAATATGAGGATTCGGGATAGACCATTTAGGACAGAGATGAGGAGACATTTCATCACCCAAAGAGTGGCAAGCCTGTGTAATTCATTACCACAGGAAGTAGTTGATGCCAAAACCTTGAATCTATTCAAGAGGCGACTAGATATAGCACTTCGGGTGAATGTGATCAAAGGTTCTGGGGAGAAAGCAGGACTAGGCTATTGACTTGGATGATCAGCCATGATCATGATGAATGGTGAAGCAGGCTCGAAGGGCCGAATGGCCTCCTCCTGCTCCTATCTTCTATGTTTTCTACGTTTTTATTGAACTGTAAACTTAACCTCTCTTTGTCTCTCTCCTCAGATGCACGCAGATCTGTTGAGTACTTCTAGCACTTCTTGTTTTTAAATCAGTAGGTGTCCCTTGTTGTGCAGCTACAAATGGACTGCTCCTTTAAAACTTCTATAGCTTCAATATAAGTCACTATGATGTTACTTCCTATGTTATGAAGACCAAGTGCATGGAGGATTTATAACTGGTTGTTTTGAAACCCAGGACTTTCATACATGCAATTCCAGAAAGCTGCCTTCACATTCTACAAATGGCGAAGCTGCCTGCAAAGGCACAACAAGCATTAAAAAAAAGTGTACCGAAATTTCAACATAGTTTTTAGCCCTATTGTCTCAACACCTAGGTTCATACCTTCTTATTCTCCATCTCAATCCAATTGGGTGCTCTTCTCCCAAAGCCTATAATTCAATTATTCAACAACCTAAACTGTTTAAACTGCCGTTCCTCTTTGTCCTCCTCAGGACAAGCGATCAATGATCTACCCATAATTCAAACTGTCACTCCTTTCCTTGTCCAAACACAATGCCATTTCCACTTTCCACTCCTAGTTGAGACTGGGTCAATTTAAGCTGACATGCGCTCCCTCAAAGATCAACCCCAAATGCTCCCACACTGTTCCTTTTCCTTGTATTCTCATTTTCCCGTTATTTTCCCACTTATTGCTATTTGTTCTCCTATTCCCACTTCCATGAACACCTGAGTCCTGCAGGTTCAGAATGGATTCCGATTGTTGATCACTGTTCAGTTGATGCCATTTTGTCAGCGATTTCTAACATACTGACTATCTGTGAAATGGAATTGACTGACATATGAGAACTAGGCTTTCTTAGTCTTGTTTACTCCCACATGTTCAGCAAAATTACTACAATCAAGTGATGTTGAATCACTAATTCTTATTACTGGATATATTGCAAGTGTGATTTTTAATACAGTACTAAATGTTGCTCACATTGTTTGTAATGAAATTTTATGTTATGTAATGCATTATAGATTAACAGGGTCACTGGTTCTTATTGCAACTCTGAACAAGGGGAAACAATTATCATTACCACTGCCACACAGTGAGCACAGTTTTAACAAATTACCTAGCAACACTACTCCAAATCCTTTTCCTGTGCTATATGTAGTGCTGTATCCAGTATTGTATCCTGCAGACAAAGAGTATTTAGAAAGGCATAGTTTATCCCACTTGCCTAGACACATCACTTTGCACGTGTCATCTATGAATGTATTAATCATTTCCCAGTTTTTTTCATTCCTTCCTGACAAGTGAGCATCACTACATTTATCATTCATCTCTAATTGCCTTTGAGAAGATGGGCTTGAGCAACCCCCTTGAACTGTATAGTTTATGTGGTATCAGAACACTCAAAATGTTGTTGGGAAGGGAGTTGCAGGATTTCAACTCTGAATTGAAGGAATGGAATTATAGGGCTTAGATTTTCACTCCTGGGTTGTGAGCACATAGCATGGACATCTCCCAGTTCTGCAAACCTGACCTGGGAAAAAGTCACTCAAAAGTTGAGATTTTCATTTTGGTGTTCACTAGGAGTTGGGCCAGGCAACCCCATTGCATAGTTGGAAGGCCTTCCTTACAAGATGATCAGAGGATTAGATAGGGTGGACAGTGGGAGCCTTTTTCCTCGGATGGTGATGGCTAGCACGAGGGGACATAGCTTTAAATTGAGGGATGATAGATATAGGACAGATGTCAGAGGTAGGTTCTTTACTCAGAGAGTAGTAAGGGCGTGGAATGCCCTGCCTGCAAAAATAGTAGACTCGCCCACTTTAAGGGCATTTAAATGGTCATTGGATAAACATATGGATGATAATGGAATAGTTTAGGTTAGATGGGCTTCAGATTGGTTTCACAGGTCGGCGCAACATCGAGGGCCGAAGGGCCTGTACTGCGCTGTAATGTTCTGTGTTCTATGTTCTATGTTCTATGTTCTATGAACAGATCAGAGGATATATTTCTATCATTGTTTGGATGTTCCAGTAGAAGGACCATGTGCTTAGTTACTGACATACAGTCAAAACTGTGACTGTATAAGATCTGTAGAGGGTTCTTGTCCCTACCTTTGAACCGGAAGGCTTGAGTTCAAGTCCTACCAGCTCTACAGATGCATCATACACACCATGAATTTACGATATCTGGTGAAATTAAATATTAAATTAGATTTTTTTTAAATGCACAGCAGAAAAGCGCAAATAGAATATTAGAGGAAAAATCAATTTTAATCAGCAGCACTTTTTAAAATGCCCATGTTCTGTCATTGTCAGCTTATGTTGCACTGAAATACACACCCATCTGGTTTCCATAATACCTGATACAATAAAACACCAGCAAGCACTCAGCTCACTTTAACAGGAGAGTTCAGAATTAGTTTAGGTTAAATTGCTGGTTAATGGAATACATCCCAACTGTAAATGCAGCCAGAAACTTTCTTCATTTATAGATAAGATGAAGGAAACAGGATGCTGGTATGTTAAAACATACTGTCAATTAAATGTTTCCGGGTATAATGCCCCGTTGCTGTAATTTAGCATATCCTCTCTTTATCATAAACCATATTGGGTGGCACAGCAGCTCAATGGTTAGCATTGCTACCTCACAGCACCAGGGACCCGGATTGGAGTCCAGCCCTGGGCAACTGTCTGAGCCAAGATTGCACATTCTCCACAGGTCTGTGTGGGTTTCTGTTGGGTGCTCCAGTTTTCTCTTACAGTCCAAAGATAGGGTAGGGGACCTGGGTCTCGGTGGGATGCTCTTCGGAGAGTCAGTGTGGACTTGATGGGACGAATAGTCTCTTTCGGCACTTTGGGATTCTATTTTGTAATGAAAGCATATTTGCCTTTGTTAAGTATAGGGGTTGGGAGGTCATGTTGAAGCTGTTTAGGTTTTGTTTTGAAGCATTGGTTAGGCCACTTTTGGAATACTGTGTTCAATGCTGGTCTCCCTGCTATAGGAAGGATGTTGTGAAACTTGAAAGGGTTTAGAGAAGATTTGCAACGATGTTGCCAGGTTTGCAGGGTTTGAGCAAAAGGGAAAGGCTGAATTGGCTGGGGCTATTTTCCCTGGAGTGTCAAAGGCTGACCTTATTGAAGTTTATAAAATCATGAGGGGCATGGAGAGGGTGAATAGCCAAGGTCTTTTACCCAGGGTAGGGAAGTCCAAAACTACAGGTCATATGTTTAAGGTGAGAGGGGAAAGATTTAAAAGGGACCTAAGGGGCAACTTTTTCATGCAGAGGATGGTGTGTGTATGGAATGAGCTGCCAGAGGAAGTGGTGGAGGCTGGTACAATCACAATATTTAAAAGGCATCTGGAAAGATATATGAATAGGGAGGGTTTAGAGGGATATGGGCCAAATGCTGGCAAATGGGACCAAATTAATTTAGGATATCTGGTTGGTGTGGCCAAGTTGGATGGAAGAGTCTGTTTCCATGCTGTACAGCTCTATGACTCTAAGAAGGCTCAAGTTCCACTCAGGATGCCTACGCACATAGTCTAGTTTGATACTTCTGCATATAACTGAGGGAGTGCTGCAGTGTCAAAGATGCTATCTTTTGTATGCAGTATTAAACTGAGGCCTAGCATACTCTCTCAAGTAGGTGTGGCACTGTTTTGAAGAATAACAAGGGAGTTCCTCATGAATATTTATCCTAAAGCCAACATCACTGAAACAGACTATCTAGTCATTTATCAGATTGTGGTTTGTGGGATCTTGATCTATGTAATTTGGCTGCTATATTTCCTCCATTATGACAGTGAGTACACTACAAAACATGCTTATGTGACTGTAAAACAATTTGGTCGTCTTGAAATCGTGATAGTACTGTGATCCTGGTAGAGATCTGTAATTTTTCTTTTGAAAGTCCAAAAACCCAGGAATTTACTAAGAGAATGAAGCCACATGGTATGCTATTTAAAACAAAGAATCAAAAAGCGTAAATACTTAACACCTACATTCTATCATAGATTATATTAAGGTATTAAAAGCAAAAGAATATACTGCTTAAGACTCTAAAAAAAATTAACTCAAATTTCCTCCTGTACCAATTTGATGTAGGCCCAAAGAAACTCAATCAGACAACTATCAAAACTGGAAGATTAACGACACTACATTGTAGATTGATTCAGATCTTTGGGCCTTCCACTATTACTGTACTAGCAAAGTTTCCCCTTCAATTCTCCTCCAAATATTCCACAGTTTTAGAATCCTTGGCTCTGCTAGCTCTAATGTTCTTTAACACTGGAGTACTATACTAGAACTATCTTTATCCTCTCAGCTGGGCTACCACTGAAGTCCAACATGTTGTTTAGAAGAGTCCTTCAGTTTTCAAGGTCATTCAAACCCTTTCAGCCACTATGCAGATTTTCAATTGAATCCAGCTTGAAAGAGCAGGATCTGTTCCCAGAGTCCAGCTTGAATAAAGCTAAGCTAAATTGGTTGAATGTAGTACCCAACCTAGAAACCTACCCATGCTTAATATTAATCTTTAGTGGATCTTTTTCAATTGTTTATCTCAAAAGGCAGCTTGGTCACAAGATCATCTCGTGGAATCAAGTAACTTTTACTTAACTAGTTCTGAAGGGGACCATCATCCCCAACATAAAATGTAGGTTTTCATCAAAGCACAAGAATTAACAAAAATGCATTGTCTGTACACAATTTTTTTCTTTTCCTTTTCTTTTAACTCAATAATATATTTCTTTAGGAACAGGAAAAGATTATTAGACTTAACATATTTCTGTTTTCAACTGATTTTTCTTCGATGCTAGATCAAAAGGCCTTGCTGAAGTTGAGGTGAACAATTTCCAATGTAAATTACAATTAGGTCAAACCTTCCTTCTAATTTTATTTTTTGTAACATTCTACAGGGCATTGGTGAGATTAGAAAAAGAACAAAGAAAATTACAGCACAGGAACAGGCCCTTCGATCCTCCAAGCCTGCACCGACATGCTGTCCTTCACAACTAAAACTCCCTACCCTTCTGGGGACCGTATCTCTCTATTCCCATCCTATTTATATATTTGTCAAGACGCCCTTTAAAAGTCACTATCGTATCTGCTTCCACTACCTCCCCTGGCAGCGAGTTCCAGGCACCCACCACCCTAAACCTATGCCCCTAGTAACCGACTCTTCAACCCTGGGAAAAAGCTTCTGACTGTCCAGTCTGTCCATGCCCTTCACAATCTTGTAGACTTCTATCAGGTCGCCCCTCAACTTCTGTCGTTCCAGTGAGAACAACCCAAGTTTCTCCAACCTCTCCTCATAGCTAATGCCCTCCATACCAGGCAACATCCTGGTAAATCCTTTCTGTACTCTCTCCAAAGCCACCATACCCTTCTGGTAGTGTGGCGTCCAGAACTGAACACCATATTCCAACTGCGGCCCAACTAAGGTTCTATAAGCTGCAACATTACCTGCCAATTTTTAAACTCAATGCCTCAGCCAATGAAGGCAAGCATGCCGTATGCCTTGCTGACTATCTTCTCCACCTGCGCTGCCACTTTCAGTGACCTGTGTACCCGTACACCCAGATCCCTCTGCCTCTTAAGTGTTCTGCCGTTTACTGTATATTTTCCATCTGGATTAGACCTTTCAAAATGTATTACCTCACATTTTTCCAGATTAAACTCCATCTGCCATCTCTCTGCCCAAGTCACCAACTAATCTACTTCCAGCTGTATCCTCTGACGGTCCTCATTGCTATCTGCAATTCCACCAACCTTTGTGTCATCTGCAAACTTACTAATCAAACCAGTTACATCTTCCTCCAAATCATTTATATATATTACAAATAGCAATTAGAAATATATTACAAATCCCAAGTACTGTGTGCAGTTTTGGTCTTCTTATTTAAGAAAGGATATAAATGCATTGAAGAAGCTTCAGAGGAAGTTCATTAGATTGATACCAAGAATGAATATGTTGTCTAATGAGGCAAAGTTGGACAGATAGGGCTCATTTCCACTGCAGTTCAGAAGATTGAAGGATGACTTGATTAAGTGGAAAAAAATTCTGAATGGTCTTCACAAGATGGATGCAGAAAGGATGCTTGCTCTTGTGGGTGAGTCTTGACTAGGGGGTAATGTTTAAAGTCGGGGTAACTATTTTCAGATTAAAATGAGGAGAACGTTTTTTTCTCAGAAGGTTGTACAACTTTGGAACACTCTACTTCAGGAAGTAGAGTGATGGAGGCATGTCATTGAATTTTTTATGGTAGGGGTAGATAGATTTTTGTTAGGTAAGGGAATTAAAGGTCTTTGGGAGTACATGGGAATGTGGAATTTGAAACACAAACAGATCAATCACAATCATACTGAATGGTTGAGTAGGCCCAAGGAACCTAATAGTCTATTTCTTTTCCTAATTCACAAGGACAAATGTATGTTTGCAATGCGCATCTGTTTTAAAAGCACAGAACCTTTGATTTTTTTTTTCTCATCCTGAATCCGGGGCTGACTTGTGTACAGCCTGCACAGAAACTTCCAGGTCGTTACTGTGCAGTTTTCTTTCAATTTATTCATTTTGTGGGATGTGGGCATCATTGGCTGGCAAGCATTTATTGCCCATCCATAGTTGCCCTTGAGAAGGTGGTGGTGACCTATCTTCTTGAACCGCTGCAGTCCACCTGTGGGTTGACCCACAATACCCTCAGGGAGGGAATTCCAGGATCTTGACCCAGCAACAGTGAAGGAACGCCAATATATTTCCAAATCAGAATGGTAAGTGG
Source organism: Rhincodon typus (assembly GCF_021869965.1). Classification (NCBI taxonomy): domain Eukaryota; kingdom Metazoa; phylum Chordata; class Chondrichthyes; order Orectolobiformes; family Rhincodontidae; genus Rhincodon; species Rhincodon typus. Next base: position 46,873,330 of record NC_063332.1, on the reverse strand, counting down.
CTTAGAAGGGAACTTGAAGGTGGTGGTGTTCTGCTGCCCTTATCCTTTTGGAAGTGGTCGTGAGTTTGGAAGGTGCTGTCTGAGGATCTTTGGTGAATTTCTGCAGTGCATCTTGTAGATATTACACGCTGCTGCTACTGAGCACCAGCAATGGAGAGAATGGATGCTTGTGGATGTAGTGCCAATCAAGCAGGCTGCTTTGTCCTGGATGGTGTCAAGCTTCTGGAGTGTTGTTGGGGCTGCACTCATCCAGGTAAGTGGGGAGTATTCCATCACATTCCTGACTTGTGCCTTGTAGATGGTGGACAGGCTTTTGGGAGTCAGGAGGGGAGTTACTTGCCCTAGTATTGCTAGTCTCTGACCTGCTTTTGTAGCTGCTGCATTTATGTAGTAAGTCCAGTTGAGCTTCTGATCAATGATAACTCCCAGGATATTGATAGTGGGGTATTCAGTGATGGTAACACCCATTGAATGTCAAGGGGCAGTGGTTAGATTGTCTCTTATTGGTGATGACCGTAGCCTGGCATTTGTGTGACACGAATGTTATTTGCCACTTGTCAGCCCAAGTCTGGATATTGTCCAGATCTTGTTGCATTTGGACACGGATGGCTTCAGCGTCTGAGGAGTCACAAATGATGCCGAATATTGTGCAATCATTGGCGAACATCTCCATTTCGGCCCTTGTGATGGAGGGAAAGTTATTGACAAAGCAGCTGAAGATGGTTGGGCCTAGGACACTAACCTGAGGAACTGCAGAGATGTCCTGAAGCTGGGATGACTGACCTCTAACAACCACGACCATCTTCCCATGTGTCAGGTATGACTCTAACCCACCAGAGAGTTTGCTCCCTGATATCCAATGATTTCAGTTTTGCTAGGGCTCCTTGATGCCACACTTGGTCAAATGTGACCTTGATATCAAGGGCTGTCACTCTCACCTCATCTCTGGAATTCAGCTCTTTTGTCCATGTTTGAACCAAGGCTGTAATAAGGGCAGGAGTTGAATGGCCCTGGCGGAACCCAAACTGGGCGTCACTGAGCAGGTTATTGCTGAACAGGTGCTGCTTGATAGCACTGGTGATGACACCTCCCACCACTTCATTGATGATCGACCGTAAACTGATGGGGTGATGATTGACCAGGTTGGATTTGTTCTGCTTTTTAATGTACAGATCATAACTTGGGTAATTTTCTACATTCTATATATAGGTGAGAGGCATATAGGTCAGTCACAAGCAGGCTCTGGTCTGGTATCAGAGGCTGTTCTTGACACTGACTGTGCTGAGACCCCCTGAGGAAGACAATCCTCTTTCTGCTGACAACCACGACAAGCTTCTTGGCTTTGTGGTTGTGCTAAAAGGCACGGCAATACTGAATTAATATTCAACAAAAACAAAAACAAATGTTGCTGTTGAAACTCAGCATGTCTGGCAGCATCTGTGGGAAGAAAGCAGAATTAATATTTCAAGTCCAGTGACTCTTCCTCAGATGCTGCCAGACCTGCTGAGTGTCACAAGAAATTTCTGTTTTCGTTTCAGATCTCTAGCATCCACAGTTCTTTGTTTTATTTGACTAAGATAATTTCAGCCTGGTACACCTGGCTGAGGGGCAAAGCCTGGTCCAGTACATAAATTGGGTGAATGTCGCTGAGCATAAAGTGTTCTTGCTGCAGAATTATGATCTTAAATGCTGATACATTCTGCTGTGCAGGATTGAAGATCAGAAGCATCCTATAAGTGGCTTGGAGATATACTGTGAGGGTTCTTAGAGGTTAGCACATTTTGGATGCCAATATCCATGGCCAAGGGGTGCATGTAGCCGGTCTCCATGGAATTTGTCCAGTTTCCAACGTGGAAATTGATCAGAGCACACAGTGAGCTGAGGTAGTCATATACCGGCTCTGCTCTACTTGTTGAGTTAACCTCACTTTCTGCTTGTTTGGCAAGTTTGGTCAAATGGGAGACCTTTAACTAATATATAGAGTTGTGGCATTAACAAGGCATTTAACATGTGTTAATTCCCATCAATTGGCCTCTTGCTGCTACCCAGGTAGAATCTTGCCACTTGCAAAAAGCATAAATGATGGGACAAGATGACCTCAACATCAAGATAGGCCTTGTTGCACTCGTCACCCAATTCTACTCTGCATCTCATCATAGTCCACATTGCTCAGATCTCTATAAGATTCTGCTCTTGGCCTCTACTAGTGAGAAAAACCAAGGGTAATTTAGCCCTAAGTCCCACGTCATCCTGATTTACAAATATACTGCGATTCTATTACTATTACTGGGTCAAATGATGGGACTGCCTTCTTAACAGCACCAGTATACCTACTTCATATGGACTGCAGAGGTTCAAAGAGCCAGCTCGCTCCCACTTTCTCAATATTAATAATATTAATACTCTGCCTCTGTGCTCACTCCTAATATAAGTATTTTAAATATGTGGCCAGACACAAAGAACACAGAAATATGTTGTTTTTTAAATTCTCTTCATAGTTTTGAAAACTTGAATTAGGTCACCTAATTACCATAACAGACCTGTAAATGGAGATTGGCACATTGAACAGCAGCAGCTCACAAAAGTGACATGTCACCCACCACATCTGCTCAGAAAATAGAAGTAAAACAGAGACCGAAATCAAGTGCAAATTTATTCACCGTAGCGCAAAGTAAATCTGTTACAGTGCTAACTTTCCCCGTTGTGTAATCTGCTGGATTTTTGCAGTGTTTCAATTTTTCTGCCGGAGTATTTAATTTATTTTAAAACCTGCCAATACAGTGACACTGTCCCTTCCAATGTACGTTCAGCAAGATAGAGTGCAGTTCAGCATTTTATTTTTATTTTTCTCTACAACTTTATGATCTCCTACTTGGGTTTCAGTTTTACTCAACTTCGAATGATCTTCCTCCTGGACAGCAATAAATTTGCTAGATGTCAAACTCAGCTCATGAGAAAAAAAACACATTTCATGCTAGAATCTGTAAAACAAATGCCCTGAATATTTGGATTTTCAACTTAGGGACAAAAGTGATCAAAGGTGAACACTTTTCTCATCAGAAACTCTTATCAAAAAGTGCAACAAAAATTGCTTTGTTTCTTAGAACATACAGTACAGCACAGGGACAGGCCCCTCAGCCCACGATGTTCTGCCGGACATGACACCAAAATAAATGAATCCCTGCTGCCTGCCCTTGGTCCATATCCTTCCATATTCAAGTGCTTACCTTAAAGATCCTTAAATGATCCTGTCTTATATGACTCCACCACTACACCTGTCAGCGCATTCCAGACTCCTACCACTCTCTGTGTAAAAACAACTTGCCCCTAATAATATCTCCTTTGAATTTTTCCCCTCTCACCTTAAATGTATGACCCCTAGTATTAGACATTTCAACTCTGGGGAAAAAGATTCTGACCGTCAACCCTATCTACGCATATCATAATTTTATAGACTTCTATCAAGTCTCCCCTCAGCCTCTGCCATTCCAGAGAAAACGACCCAAGTTTTTCTAGCTTGTCCTTATAGTTCATACCCTCTAATCCAGGCAGCATCCTGGTGCAGAAGAGGTTGACCTTCTCCAAAGCTTCCTCATTCTTTCTGTAATGTGGCAACCAGAATTGAACGCAACATGCTACACCTGGCCATGCTACATGCTACATAAAGTCTCAAAGCTGCAACATGACATCCTGACTCTTGTACTCAATTCCTCAACCAATAAAGGCAAGCTTCTTTACCACCCTATCGACTTTCAGAGAGGTATGGACTTAAACCCCAAGATCCCTCTGTACATCAATGCTGTTCGGGGTCCTGCCATTAATTATATCATTTTCCTTAACATTTGATCTCCAAAAGTGCAACTCACGCTTACCTGACTTAATCTCCATCTGCCATTTCTCTGCTCATATCTGCAATTGATCCAGATGCCACTGTGTCCTTTGACAACTTTCTGCATTATTCAAAATTTGGCCAATCTTTACATCATCTGCAAACTTACTAACCCATCCACCTACATTTTCATCCAAGTCATTTCATCCAAGAGAAGTCAGACGACACCAGGTTATAGTCTAACAGGTTTATTTGAAATCACAAGTTTTCGAAGCATTGTCCCTTTGTCAGGTGAAGCAAGAGAGAAGCACACAGACACAGACTTTATAGACTGAGAAATCAAAAGATCATACGAATGGTGTGAGTGGACTTTTTATCTCTCTGCCTATAAATTCTGTGCCTGTGTGATTCTCTCTCACATCACCTGACGAAGGGGCAGCACTCCAAACGCTTGTGACTTCAAATAAACCTGTTGGACTATTACCTGGTATCATCTGATTTCTGACCTTATCCACCTCAATCCAACACCGGCACCTCCACATCACGACAAACAGCAGAGACCCAGTACAGATCCCTGCAGATCACCACTAGCCACGGATCTCCAGCCAAAAAAAACACCCTTCCACCACTATCTCTGCCTTCTATGAGAAAGCTAATTCTGAATCCAAGCAGCCATGTCACCGTGGATCCCATGCATCTTAATCTTCTGGATGAGCTTACCATGAGGGACCTTGTTGAAAGCCTGACTGAAAACCACAGCTCTATCCTCATCGATCACCTTCATCAATTAAGTCAATAAGACATGATGTGCCCTTCACAAAGCCATGCTGACTGTTCCTAATTAAGAGATGCTTTTCTAAATGTGCGTAAATCCTATCCCTAAGCATTCTCTCCAGTAATTTCCCAACCACCAATGTGAGACTCATTGGTCTATAGTTTCCTGAATTATCCCTATTTCCCTTCTTGAACAGGGGAACAACATTAGCTACTCAACACTCCTCTGGGACGTCTCCAGTGGCTAGTGAGGATGCAAAGATCTTGGTCAAGGCCACAGTAGTCTCCTCTCTTGCCTCTCTCAATAACCTGCGATAGATACCATCAGGCCCTGGGGACTTATCTTCAAGAGACCCAATGCCACTTCTTTCTTGATTTCAAAATGCCCAAGCATGTTAGCGTGCTCCATACAAATCTCATTATCCTCCATATCCTTTTCCCGGTGAATACCAACACAAAGTACTCATTTAGGATCTCACCCACATCCTCTGCCTCCAAACACAAGTTCCTTCCTTTATCCTTGAGTGCTCCTACCTTCTCCCCAGTTATCCGTTTGTTTTTAATGTATGTTTGGATGCCTTGGGATTCTCTTTAACCTAATTGCCAAAGTCATTTCATGGCCCTTTCTGGCTCTCCTAATTCCCCGAGTTCTTTCCTGTTTTCTTTATATTCCTCACGGGCCTGTCCAATTTTAGCTTCCTAAACCTTATATATGCTTTTTTTTTTTTAAAAAAACTTTTGACTAAATTCACAACCTCCCTCATTATCCAAGGGTCCCTTACCATACAATCCTTGTCCTTCCTCCTTACTGAAATATACCGGTCCTAAACTCTCTTCAGCAGCTCTTTAACAGTTCCCACATGTCAAATGCAGACTTGCCTGATAACAGCCCCTCCCAATTAACACTCCCTAGCTCCTGCCTAATAGTGACATAATTTGGCTTCCCACCAAATTAGTACCTTCCTGTAAAGTTCTGACTTATCCTTATTCATAGCTATCTTAAAACTTAAGGAGATGTAATCACTTTTCCCAAATTCTCTCCCACTGCAAGGTCAGTACCTGGCCAGGCTCATTAGCCAATACAAGGTTCATCATGGGACTCCTTTAGTGAGACTATCCACATACTGTTTCAAGAAACCCTCTTGAATGCACTTAACAAATTCTGCCCCATTTAAGCCTCTTGGCAAAGGGAGTCACAGTCAATATTGCAGAAGTTAAAGTCACCCACTGTGACAAACTTGTTGTTATTGCACCTTTCCATAATCTGTCGACATATTTGTTTCTCAATTCTCAGTGGATATTTAGGGGCCTACAGTATAATCCCATCAAACTGATTGTGCCCATCTTATTTTTAAGATCTACCCATATTGCCTCAATGGACGAGCCCTCCAATATGTCCTCTCTATGTGCAGAGTGTGAAGTGATTCATTTTGGAAGGTTGAATTTGAATGCAGAATACAGGGTTAATGGCAGGATTCTCGGCAGTGTGGAGGAACAGAGGGATCTTGGGGTCCACATCCATAAATTCTTCAAAGTTGCGACCCAAGTTGATAGGGCTGTAAAGAATGCATATGGTGTGTTGGCTTTCATTGGCAGGGGAATTGAGTTTAAGAGCCACAAGGTTATGCTGCAGTTCTATAAAACTCTGGTTAGACCACACTTGGAATATTGTGTTCAGTTTTGGTCACCTCATTATAGGAAAGATGTGGAAGCTTTAGAGAGGGCGCAGGGGAGATTTACCAAGATGCTGCCTGCACTGGAGGGCAGGTCTTATGAGGAAAGGTTGAGGGAGCTAGGGCTTTTTTCATTGGAGCAAAGAAGGATGGGAGGAGACTTGATAGAGGTTTACAAGATGATGAGAGGCATAGATAGAGTGGATAGTCAGAGACCTTTATCCCAGGGCAGAAATGACTATTACAAGGGAGCATAATTTTAAGGTGATTGGAGGAAGGTATAGGGTAGATGTCAGAGGTAGGTTCTTTAGACAGAGTGTGGTGGGCGTGTGGAATGCGCTGCTGGCAGTGGTAGTGGAGCCAGATACTTTAAAAGCGACTCTTGGATAGGCACATGGAGGATAGTAAGACGTAGGGTATGCAGGGTAGATTGATCTTAGTAGGATAATAGGTAGGCACAACATCATGGGCCGAAGAGCCTGTACTGTGCTGTACTGTTCTATGTTCTAGATGTGACATTCTGTCTGATTAGTAATGCAATTCCTCCACCTCTTCTACCTTCCCCTGTATCTCATCTAAAACAGCAAAACTCTGGAAAGTTGAACAGCTAGTTCTGTCCCTCTCTCAACCAAGTCTCTGTTATGCCCACAACATCATAGTCCCACATACTGATCCAACCTCTAAGCTCATCTCTCCGTGCGTTGAAATAAACAAACTTCATCCCATTAGTACCATTGTGTTGATTTATCTGTCTCTGCCTGTCCTTGCTTTCTGACTTACTAGTCCTAACATCTAATTTGCCCTCAATCCCTGCACTTACTGAGCTGCTGCTCTGGTTCCCATCCACCCCCCAAACACTGCCACTCTGATTTAAACCATCCTGAGTAGCACCAGTGAACATCCCTATGAGGATATTGGTTCCGCTCCAGTTTAGGTGCAATTCATCCCTCTTGTACAGGTCGCCTCTACCCCAGAAGAAGTCCCAATGATCAAGAACCCAAAACCTGCCCCCTGTACCAGCTATGTAGCCATGCATTCATCTGTCCTATCTTTCAATTCCTTGCCTCACTAGCAAAGTATTCTTGAAGTATTTTTCCAAAGCTGGAGCCAAGAAAATGTTACAGGCCCAGAAATTCCAACCAGGCTTTATCTCCAGGCCCCAGTTAGGCAGATGTGTACTGCACCCGAGGAGCGCACTTCATTTTTTTAATCCAACCAATTTCATGCCATTTTGCTGGGATCAAGGGGAAGAATGTTTGTAGCTGCAGTCCAGCCACCAACCTGATAGGGGCTTTCTCACTGATATTGCACAAAGGTTGCCAGATTGTCCTGAGGCCTAAAGATCATCCAAGAGGATAAAGAAGCCCAAAGACCAATGATACCATCGTCAAGGAATTTTAAGCTCTGTCCCAACAAGTGAGGGTGTTGAAATATCGGGATTATCGAGGACAAAGCAGCCCGCTTGATTGGCACTACATGCACAAGCATCCACTCCTTCCACCACCGATGCTCAGTAGCAGCAGTGTGTACTATCTATAAAATGCACTGCAGAAATTCACCAAAGATCCTCAGACAACACCTTCCAAACTCACAACCACTTCCATCTAGAAGGACAAGGGCAGCAGACATATGGTAATACTACCACCTTCAACTTCCTTTCCAAGCCACTCACCATGGTGACTTGGAAATATTTTGCTGTTCCTTCAATGTCGCTGGGTCAAAATTCCGGAATTCCCTCCCTAATAGCATTGTGGGTTAACCCACAGCAGGGGGACTGCAATGGTCCAAGAAAGCAGCTCACCACCACCTTCTCAAAGGCATCGAGGGATGAGCAAGAAATGCTGGCCAGCCAGCGACGCCCACATCCCCCAAGTGAATATAAAAAGAATTGATCCCAACATAATTCCAATGCATTGCAAGTTTTATTCAACAAAATTAAGACATTGGGAATGTTCCCACAAAATGAGGCAGCCACGAGCTTTATTACTTGCTTAAGGTGACTGCAGAAGATGAGCTCCATTTAGCACTCTAGAAAGAGCTGCACTGCACTCAGGTCTCACAAAGCCATCCATCCTTCAAACACCTAACTCCAATTGCAGTCCTGATCAACTGCCTCCCCAGACCACAGCAGAGGCTTGTAGACTCATAGAATTATACAGACTGTTCTGCCCAACCTGCCGACCAGGTTTCCTAAACTGAACTAGTTGCGTTTTCTTGCCTTTGGCCCATATCCCTCTAAAACCTTTCCTACGTGTGTACCTGTACAAATGTCTTTTAAATGTTGTAATTGTACCTGCCTCTACCACTTCCTGTGGCATTAAACATTCTACATTCAAAGGTATTACAATTGCTGAATCCGTCATTATCAACATCCTGGGGGTTACCGTTGACTACAAGAGCAGGTTAGAGTTTAGGAATTTTGCCATGTAGACCTCATACCCCAATTCTCCACAGGATGTCTACCAGCTACTGGCACAAGTCAGCAATGTGATGGAATATTCTCCACTTTTCTGGATGAGTGCAGCTCTAGCAAACCTCAAGAAGCTTGACATCATCCATAACAACGCTGTCCACTTAGCTGGCACCACATTCACCAGCTTCAACACTTATTAACACTGATGCATAGTGACAGCAGTATGCCATCCACAAGATGCACTGCAACAAGACTGCAATAAGACCATAAGAAATAAGAACAGGAGTAGGCCATTCACCTCCTCGAGCCTGCTTCACCAGTCAATAAGTTTATGATTGATCCAACACTCCTCATGTCCACTTTCTTGCCCTTTCCCTGTAACGCTGGATTCCTCTACCGATCAAGAATCTATATATCTCAGCCTTAAATATCCTTAATCAAGTATGGTGTCCTCACAGTTGTCTGTGTCCAAGAGTTCCAAAGACTCTCAACCCTCTGATAAAAGAAATTCCTTATCGCAGTCTTAAATTGAAGCTCCTTAATTCCAAGACGATGCCCTGTGGTCCCAGTCTGTCCCATAAGGGGAAACATCCTCTCAGCAGTTACCCTGTCAAGCCCATTCTTCTAAGTTCTAATGAGTAGAGTCCCAGCCTGTTTAACTTTTGCTCATAAGACAATTCTTCCATACTGGGAATTGTCCTAATGAACCTTCTCTGAACTGCCTCCAATGAAATAATATCTTTTCTTAAATAAGGGCATTAAAACCACTCACAGTACTCCAGATGTGGTCTCACAAGCACCTTCCCTACTTTAAAACTTCAACCCCCTTGAAATAAGGGCCAACATTCCATTAGCACCCGTGTGCTAGCTTTATATTTTGTGCACAAGTACCCAAGTCCTTTTGTGTTGCAGCTATTTGCAGTTGTTCGTCATTCAAATAATAATGTTCTCTTTTCTCCCTGCTGAAATGAGCAACTTCACATTTTCCTACATTAGCCAAAAAGTTGGCAAGTGGATTACACTTACTTAACCTATTAATATGACTGTAAACTTGGTTGTATCACTCTTGCAAGTTGCCTTTCCACCTATTGTGTCATCTGCAAATTTGGCTACAGTACATTCACTTTCTTCCTCCAAGTTACTTGTACGCTGACTCGTTAGTTAGCACCTTCCAAACCCGAGACTTGACCATCTGGATGGAGAAGGCAGCAGATACATGGGAACACCACCAGCCACTCACTCCTCCAAGCCACTCACCATCCTGACTTGGAAATATATTGCCTGTTGCTTGGTCAAAGTTCTGCTACTCCTTTCCTGACAGCTTCCATGGAACGCAGCAGTTCAAGTAAGTAACGCAACACCATCTTCACAAAGATAATTAGGGATGCTAACCAACAATGTCCACTTTCTGTCAATGAAGTTTTAAAACTACAGATCCACAACCTTACCAGTTTCAATTACTTTTAACAGAACTGAAAAACCCACTTCATGGGGATACTTGACACTATCTCTCAAGTAATCATTTGATTTTTCTGAACTCAGCCCAAACTGATTCTCAACTTCTCAAAGAACAAAGAACAATACCGCATAGGAACAGGCCCTTCGGTCCTCCAAGACTGCACCAACATATCTTGGTACTAAAACTGCCTTCACTTACAGGATCCGTATCCCTCTATTCCCCTTCTATACGTGTTCTTCCAGGTGCTTATTGAATGCTGCTATTGTGTCTGCTTCCACCACCTCCTCTGGTATCACATTCCAGGCACTCATCACCCAGTGTGTAAAAAAACTTGCCTCGCACATCTCTTTTAAACCTCCACTCCCACACCTTGAACCTGTGTCCCCTAATAATTGATCCCTCCAGCCTGGGAAAAAGCTTTATACTTTCCACTCTATCAATGCTATTCACAATCTTAGAAACTTCAACAGGTCACCCCTTGACCTCCTGCATTCCTGTGAAAACAAATGCAGCCTATCCAACCTTTCTTCATAGCAAAAATCCCCCAAATCAAGCAATATCCTGGTAAATCTTTTCTGAATCCTCTCCAAAGCATCCACATCCTTCTGGTAGACAATATTCCAAGCGTGGCCTAACTAAAGTTCTATAAAGTTAGAGTGCAACATTCCTATCCTTATACTCAATGCTCCTCCCAATGAAGGGCAGCAAGCCATAGGCCTTTTTTACTACCTTATCTACCTGCACCGCCACCTTCAGTGATCTGTGGACCTGCACACCCAGATCCCTCTGCATATCAATACTCCAAAGGGTTCTGCCATGAACCGTATAATTTCCACCTGCACTTGACCTTCCAAAATGCATCACATCACATTTGTCTGGATTAAACTCCAACTGCCATTTTTCTGCCCATGCCTCCAACTGTTCTATATCCTACTGTATCCTCTGACAATCCTCCTCACTATCTGCAACTCCACCAATCTCTGTATAGTCTGCAACCTTACAAATTAGACCAGCTAAGATTTCCTCCAAATCATTTATGTAGACCACGAACAGCAGTGGTCCCAGCGCTGATCCCTGAAGTTTACTTGCATTTCTTTTCTTTCCCAGCCTGGAAACTTCTGACTACAGATCTCTCTTTCATGGCAAGGAATTTTTCCGGCAACTCTCCTTTTAGTGCAAGCGTGGCAAATCTTTCCAGCTTTGTTCCAAATCCTCATTCGTCTGGTCTTTTCAATCTGAGTGTGCATTTCCACCTACATTTTTGCACAGTGAACCATCAAGACTTTCTGCCTCTAGATGCTCATTTTCTCACATATCCTGGACTGACTCCACGCGTCTGACTGTTTCAGGGGATTTTAGAATCCATCTTCCCTCAGTCTCAGATATTTACAGCACAGAAAGAGGCCATCAGCCCATCATCTCCACAGCAGTTAACACAAGTCTTTCTGCTATTGACCCATAACCCTGGAGGCTATGGCAACACAAGCAATGTTCTAAATACTGCTCAATTGTTACAAGCATTTCTGACTCAGGCAGGGAGTTTCAGACTCCAGTTCTGAAGAAACACCGCTGCACTCAAAATGTTAACTCCGCTTTCTCTCTATAGATGCTGTCAGACCTGCTGAGTTTCTCAAGCACTTGCTGTTTTATTTCCAGACTCTCACCACTTCTGAGTGAAAAAAATTCCCTTTAATTCTCCTTTCTTTCCTTCTACTTCATAAAAAATCTATACCCCCGGTGATTGATCCTTCTACAAATGGAAAGAAGTGCCTCGATCAGTTCACCTCTGAATCTTTGCTGCACCAAGGAAAACAACCCCAATCTATCCGATCTTTCCTCATATCTTAGACCCAGACAGCACCCTGTTAAAACATCCTTTGCATCTTTTCTAATGCAGTCACATCCCTCCTATAATGTGGTAACCAAAACTGCGTGCAATATTCCAGTTGTAGCTTAACCACTGTTTATACAACTCCACCATAACCTCCTTGCTTGAATACTATCCTGTCATAATAAAGGCAATATCTTCTTACAGCTTCTTCCTGACTATGAGAATTACATGGACATGGATTCCAGGTGGAAATGCTGATTAGTTATCCGTGTGGTCCCATCTCTCTTTTATCCTTGGAAGTAAGTTGACTAAAGTTAAACATAACTGTTTATTTGGCAATGTTCTGAACACCTTACTGTCCCTTTGAAGACTATCAGTCTAACCACTGTAAAACACACAGATTCAGCCCTAAAATAAAACAAAGAGCTGTGGATGCTGAAGCTCTGAAACTAAAACAGAAGATGTTGGAGGAACTCAGCAGATCTGGCAACATGTGGACAGAAAGCAGAGTTAACACTGAGTCCAGTGACACCTCTTCAAAACAAAGGTTGTGCTATTTGGAATACTTTCTACAGTGTGGTTCCCATATTTAAGAAAGGATATATTGTATTGAAAGCATTTCAAAAGAGATTTACTCAATGAATTCCTGGGATGAAGGGTTTTACTTATCAAGAATGGCTAATAACAGGTTAGGCCTTTATTAATTACAGTTTAGAAGAATAAGGAGTGACCTAATTGAAATAAACAAGATTCTAAGGGTGCTTGATGAGGTAGATGTTGAGAAGATGTTTCCACTAGTGGGGGTATCTCCAACTAGGGATCATAGTTACAGAATAAGGGGACACACATTTCACACTGAGATGTGAAGGAATTTCTTCTCAGAGAGTAATGAATATTTGGAATTCTCGACTCCAGTTGGTTGTGACACTGGATCACTGCAAGTATTTAAGTAAGAAATAAAGTGATTTTTGAAGTATTGAGCAGTTCAGGATTGTGTGAGGCTGGCACGAAACAGGGGCAGAGCAGTCATGACCTTATAAAATGATGGGACAGGCCTAAGGGGCTGAATGCCTATTTCTGCTGTTAAATTTCTCAAGTTCTTATTGTCTTAAAGTGTGAACACTTCAGCAAATACCTGCACCTCGTTTTAATCTTTAACAGATATATCGTCCAAGTCTGTTGTCAGGCAGACTGCAGAATAGGTTATATAACCACCTTCATTTTATCCTGAATTCAAGACACAGTCCCAAAATTTATAGAATCTCATACTTGTAACGTACCATATCTCCTGTCTAACCCTAGGGAAACATAGCTCTCTTTATTCAGTATTGTACGCTTTGATTTTATAGTTAAATGATTATCTTTAAAATTAAATGATTACAGTCACAGAACATAGGCCTCCTCATTAGAGATTCTTGTAGTGCAATTTTTAATAAGTTGAAAATTGGCCTCATATGGCCTATAAAAATGATATAAACTCTGATTAAACGACTATTGTTAAACAGCCTACAATTTACATTTGAAAGAACTGCCTCCTGCCTTGGATAAGTCTGTGCTTACAGCTTGCATGTTTTTTTATTATTCTACAGAATTGATTCTTTCAGGCAGTCCAGTGCAACTGAGCATCAGTACAATTCTTCTAAGCTGTGGCAAACAGAATATCAGGCACAGGGAATCGATTGCCTTGTAATTGAATCTTTAAATGAAATCTGCAAATATATGAGGTAGCAAACTTCAAAAAGTGCTCATAGTAAAGAGGTATTAAACTGAAGCACCACCTACTCTCAAGGATCATCAAAGAAGAGCTCATGACACTGTGGATAATTACTAGAACATTGTAGAAGATGGAATGTCAAACGTGCGGTGTGTTTCATTCACATATAGACTGAAGTTAAACTAGCAGTTGATAAAGTGGACTATTACAGTACTAATAACTGTTCCATATTATCAATTATTCCACATGACCAACAACTGGCTTCTCTTTAGTCTGTATGTGGATGAGAGTACAATGTCAAATATGTACCTTTTCATTTACCATGACAGTAGCTGGCACCTCAGTTTAATGCCTCATCCAAAAAGTCATTGATGAAGGTAAAGCAGGGGATGTGGTGCGTATGGATTTTAGCAAGGCATTTGATAAGGTTCCCCATGGTAGGCTCATGCAGAAAGTAAGGAGGCATGGGATTCAGGAAAATTTGGCTGTCTGGATACAAAACTGGCTGTCCAATAGAAGACAGAGGGTGGTAGTAGATGGCAAGTATTCAGCCTGGAGCTCGGTGACCAGTGGTGTTCCTCAGGGATCTGTTCTGGGACCTCTGCTCTTCGTGATCTTTATAAATGACTTGGATGAGGAAGTGGAAGGGTAGATTAGTAAGTTTGCCGATGACACGAAGGTTGGAGGAGTTCTGGACAGCGTGGAGAGCTGTTGTAGGTTACAACGGGGCATTGACAGGATGCCGAGCTGGGCAAAGAAGTGGCAGATGGAATTCAACCCAGAAAAGTGTGAAGTGATTCATTTTGGAAGGTCGAATTGGAATGCAGAATACAGGGTTAATAGCAGGATTCTCGGCAGTGTGGAGGAACAGAGGGATCTTGGGGTCCACGTCCATATATCCCTCAAAGTTGCTACCCAAATTGATAGGGTTGTAAAGAAGGCGGTATGGTGTGTTGGCTTTCATTGGCAGGGGAATTGAGTTTAAGAGCGACAAGGTTATGCTGCAGCTCTATAAAATTCTGGTTAGACCACACATGGAATATTGTGTTCAGTTCTGGTCACCTCATTATAGGAAAGATGTGGAAGCTTTAGAGAGGGTGCAGAGGAGATTTATCAGGGTGCTGCCTGCACTGGAGGGCAGGTCTTATGAGGAAAGGCTGAGGGAGCTAGGGTTGTTTTTATTGGAGCGAAGAAGGATGAGAGGTGACTTGATAGGAGGTGTGCAAGATGATGAGAGGCATAAATAGAGTGGATAGTCAGAGACTTTTTCCCAGGGTGGAAATGACTACATAATTTTAAGGTGATTGGAGGAAGGTATAGGGGTGATGTCAGAGGTAGGTTCTTTAGACAGAGAGTGGTGGGCGTGTGGAATGCGCTGCCGGCAGTGATAGTGGAGTCAGATACTTTAGAGACTTTTAAGCGACTCTTGGATAGGCACATGGAGGATAGTAAAATGTAGGGTATGCAGGGTAGATTGATCTTAGTAGGATAATAGGCCAGCACAACATCATGGGCCGAAGGGCCTGTACTGTGTTCTATGTTCTATGAATCAATAAAAGTACAGAGACAATTACAGACAAAGGAGTGGGTAAAGAAGAGCCAAAGATGAATAAGTAAAAGATTGTTATCCACAGAAAAGAAATTTTGATTTACTGGGTTCATTGTGGCAGAAAAACACACCAGGGTTGCTTTAACACCAATGGACTTTCACATGAATAGCAAGAACCAATCTCTATCCTAAGTATTATGCGGCAGTTGGAAACCACAGTAGTAGGACTCAGTAAGCTATTTGGAGAGCTTGTAAGGGTTTATTGCGTCTCTTCAGTTGGTCTGGTCAGTAGCCCAGCGATACAGTCCAAGATGTTCCCAGCTTCAATTGTGGGTCTACACCAAGTCGCCTGGTTACAACCATGGCAGTACTAAAATGCAATGCATTGTCTCAGCATCACAGGGTCAAAATGAGGCAAATAGTGATGTTCTCACTCCTGATAATATTTAGTGGCTTTATATTGCAGCTCCCATGTGTAAACATTTAACTTCAGCTCTATGTTGAATGACTTGTCCCTGTCCAGCATCACAAATTAATCATTGTTGGGAAGTGGCGGCATAGTTGCAATGCCACAGGACTAGTAATTCAGAGACCCAGATGCATACTCTGTGCAAATATTACAGCCAGGGGATGAAGTGTGAATCAGCTCACCCATTTTCAACCTCTTCGGTTGGCCATCACAAAAATTTACCGATCACTTCAGAACACATCTATACCTTACTCCAGTTAAAATGCCAACTATTAGTTTACCAGGAACAAACAGGAGCCAAATGCAAAGTTTTCTAGAGTGAAATGAAGTGCAAATGGCAGCTAAGTATTAAGTTCAGGGAATTTCATGGAGCTTTTTCTCTATGAGTTCTGGTAAACCACTATTTCTCCAATGCTCACTTCATTACCTTTCTACCACAACTCTACGAAGTGGGAGATAACAAGGTGTAGAGCTGGATGAACCCAGCAGGCCAGGCAGCATCAGAGGAGCAGGAAAGCTGACGTTTCGAGTCTGGACCCTTGGTCAGAAATCTTTTCTGAAGGGTCCAGACCTGAAACATCAGCCTTCCTGCTCCTCTGATGCTGCCTGGCCTGCTGTGTTCAGCCAGCTCCACACCTTGTTATCTCAGATTCTCCAGCATTGGCAGTTCCCACTATCTCTACGGAGTGGTGTTTGTATCATCATGCTGTTGCCAGTGGTGGAAGAACTTGCTACTGCAGGGACCTGCTGCGATTCCCACTGCAGCTGTGTATCAAGTT
Organism: Rhincodon typus; assembly: GCF_021869965.1. Classification (NCBI taxonomy): domain Eukaryota; kingdom Metazoa; phylum Chordata; class Chondrichthyes; order Orectolobiformes; family Rhincodontidae; genus Rhincodon; species Rhincodon typus. Next base: position 46,856,840 of record NC_063332.1, on the reverse strand, counting down.
AAGCCTGCCAATCAGGAACTGTGCTTCACAGTGCAGTGTTGGAAGAATTTCCTCACAGATGTCTGACAGAGGCAGGTCAACACCCTGCATCATCAACCCAGGGTTCTGGTGGATGGGGAAGATGGAGAGGAGGGCTATCCTCAAGACTGCCAGGGGAGACTTTATTTCAAGAGCAATTAGTCAATGGCAACAAATACTGCCCTTATGAGTGATGCCCACATCCCACAAGAGAATTAGTTTTTAGAAGATCATGGGCATCTATGCTCCAAGTTACTTGGTGGTCATGGGATTACATACTAATGACAAGTCAGCAGCTATAGGAGATGTAGGAAAAGGAAAAAAATCTGAAGGAAACCTAAAATGAAAGGAACACGAACAAATACTGCTCTCTTTGCAACTGTGAAAATGTTAATGCTCATTCCTTTTATCATGTCTGTTAAATTAACAGGAAACAAATTGAAGTAATATAGGTATTCTTATCGTCAGCTTTATTTTGTGAATATTTTTGCCATTATTCTACAATTTTTAAATTAATGGACTTTAGATATTTAGATATAAGATACTTATGTAGCAGCTATGTGCAGCACAGCTGGGATATTTGAAACTCTCATCTCCTTTAGCTGCTGCCTTGGAGTTAGTTCATGATCTTCTTATCTTTGCCTTTTGCTGCTTCACTGTGCAAGGTTTTACTTTTTTCTTCCATGGGTTTCACTTACTTTTGAAAAAAAAAATCACTGAACTGCAAAGCTGAATGAAATTCATTGGAGCCAGTGATGTAACTGCGTGGAAAGTGCGTGGATAACATTGTAAAAAAGCTCTTTCATGTCTTTTATGATTAAAGGAGCATTTATGGAATATGTTGGTCACAGAGTAAGTGTCTGAAGGAGTACTGAAACTAGATGTCCTTCCTATTGGCAATACAGCTGATGTGCAGAAAATGCTTGACACTAACGTTGAATTCATAATAATGTATGGAGGAACTTCCTATAGATCCCAATCCTAATGTAGGTATCTAAGAGATTCTAACTTCCTAGATGATCTGAAATCTTGCTTTCTGCTAGAGATCCAGATATGTTGTTGTCTGCAAAGGAGCAATCTTAAGCCAAAAAGACAATGGAAGTCATCCCACTACCTATAGAAAGTGCAATTCTTACCCAAGAGTAGTAGGGAAATCAGTGTTTTTTCATCTTCAGGAGAATTGTTGAACAGTCTTTGTTTCATTAATTCTCAGATGACTGTACATTCATGTACAGTTATGGGCATCACACTAGAGGAACGAATTGAATGCACTGGAGTGTAGAAGAGGTTTACGAGAATGTTTCCAGGGATGAGACTCTTCGGTTATGAGGGAAGAATAAAGAAGTTGGGACTCTTTTCCTTAGACAGGAGGAAGGTACAGGGTGTTTTGATAGATGGGTTTTAGACACAGTAGATGGGGACAAACTGTTACTACTCTTAAGTGCTTCTAGAATGAGAGGGCACTGTTTTAAAATGTTTTGCAAAAGAAATAAATGTGAGCTGAGATTTTTTTTTTGTTGCACAGCAAGTAGTCAGGATCTGTAATACACTGCCTGGGTGTGTGGTGGAGGCAGGCTCAAATGAGGCATTCAAGAGGGCACTAGATGATTATTTAAATTGAAACACTGTAAAGGGATATGGGCAAGAGGCAGAAAAATTTGCACCAAGTTAAAATGCTCAGCAAATTGGGGCAGACATGTTGGGCCAAATGGCATCCTTCTGTGATGTAACAATTCTGTGACTCTGTGAGGCAGTGAGCAGCTCTTTTTTCATCACAGAAGCAGTGATTGATACAGCTGTGAAGTTGTCCTAGAGTTCTGAAATGCTTTAGCCCTTCCCCAGTTTTCAAAAGGAGAAGAAAGACAAGCAGAAGGAGAGAATGAGAACTTCATTTTGTTTTTTTCCTCTTTGTAGGTTACTGAAGATTTGTCTTTTAAATCAGTCTTTTTTTTTATCAGTTTTCATTGCTTTTACAATCAAGTTATTATTAGTCTCACAGTCCAGGTACCAGCCGTTGTGAGAAGCTGGCATTCTAACCTGCCAATGTATTTGTATTCTAAGGAGAAAATAATGGAGTCCATACCTTCCTCACTTCCTCATGAGGAGCCAAGAACACTGTTAGAGATTGGCTCCGTTGGCAAAAGAGACTTGGTAGGCAAGAGGGGCAGTGGGAGTAGGATGAAAATACAAATAATTAAGTGGTAAAATTAAAGATTTGATGGCGATGTAGTGCAAGGATGATAGGGTGCAACATCAATGATGTCATATCACATGGAACTGGGACCTGAGGGAAGAAGGTCCTACTGGAGCCTTGCTCAGCAATGTCTTTTTAAAGTGTAAATAGCTCATAAATGTTCTCTTTTTCACTAGTGTGGTTTCAAGTCCTCATCTGCCAAAAACACCCGGACCCAGGTTGTAAGGCTTTGTAAAAGGGCAAATGCAAGTAAATATGATATGACATGTCAAACTCCTTTACTTGACATTATGGTATACCTATTAATTTGTCAGCAGGGATATTATGAACCCATGATTTAGAGAGGGAAATAAATTTGTTGAATCTGTGTCCTGCTCCACATTCTATGCCAAAAACATTGCAAATGGACAAATGTTATCTTTACATTTTTGTTTCAATCAATCTGAAATCTATAAGAGATATTATATTTTTACCTCTGCCCAATCTTTTTGATTATTTACTCAAACTTCACTCAAAAATAATCACAGCAGAGAGCAAGAATGGATTACACATTCAAGGATAATATGCAATCTTTAGCAAAATGGGAGCAGCATGCATGCTTTTAATAGAAAATGTATAGAGTATAATGGTCTGCCCAAATTATTTGTAAGGCATCTCCTATAGTTATATTTCTTAGAAACTACTGCTACTTATGAAGCAGATTTAGCTAATCAAAATCAAAATCACCAAAAGTCATGAAGTAGAATTAAGCTGTTTAACCCATCACATCTTGTTAGTCAATTAGATCATGGCTAATCATTCTCAGCTCCTCTTTCCTGCCTTTTTCCTATAAATCTTGATTTCTCTTACTGATTAAAAATTTCATTAATTCAGCTTTGAATATAATTAAGAGTCCAACCTCTACAGCCCTCTGCAGTAAAGAATTTGTCAGATTCACTACTCACAGAGAAGAAATTCCTCATCTTCTCTGTATTAAATGGGTGACGCCTTGCTCTGATTACTCTGCCCTCTGGTCTCCTACAAAGAAAAACAACTTCTTAGCATCTACCTTGTCAAGTCCTCTAAGAATCTCATACCTTTCAATAAGGTCACCTTCCATTCTTCCAAATACCAAAGAGTACAGGCCCAAATAGACCCAAACCTATCCACAACTTTATTCTTCACCTGTCACTATATCACCATCTTTTTGTTTTATAATATTATTGAATAATTTTATAATATTCACAGAGGCTTCATACACCATGACATCAAGTTACGAAAATGTGATAAGAGATCAGATCAACAACAATTTGATCAAAGAGGTGGCTTTTAAGGGGTGTATAAGCAGGAAGTGAGGCAAAGAGGTGAAGAGATGTGGAAAATATATTATTGAGTTTGTGGGCCTAGGCAACACAAGGTACAACTACCTATGGTAGAGCAACTAAAATCAGGATGCACAAAAGGCAGGAATTAGAGGAGATCAGATATCTTAGAGGATTAGGAGACTGCAGGATATAGTAAAAGGGGAAGAGAAGAAGAAATTTGAAAACAAGGATGTGAATTTTAAAATCAAGACATTGTTTAACAGCAGGGAGAGGGATTTGGTGCAAGTTAAGACATACACCAGGGTTCTGGATGTGTACAATTTAGAGGATAAAATGTGAGAGATCAGCCAGAAGTACATTGGAATAGTGAAATCTGTAGGAAACAAAGCAATAAGTGAAGGTTCAGCTACAAATGAGCTCATAGATGGGGTAAAGCCAGCTAAATTTTACTGAAGTGGAAATAGGCAGTCTCAGTAATAGTGCATTTATGAAATCAGAATCTCATCTTGTGATCAACTGTGAAACCAAGGTTGTGAACAGACTGGCTTAATTTCAGACTGTTTCCAGGGACAGGGATAGTATCAGTAAATAAGGAACAGAGGTTAGAGCGGAGACCAAAATCAGTAGCTTCACTATCCTCAGTATTTATTTGGAGGAAAATTCTGCTCATCCAGTGTTAGATAAGTAGACTGATAGTTTACCAGCAGTGGAAGAGTCGAGAGAGGTAAAAATGAGGAAGAGATTGGTGTCATCAAAATATGCATGAAGATTAATAAGGACATAAGAAATAGAAGCAGTAGAAGACCATCTGGCCCATCAAGCCTGCTTCGCCATTTTGTAAGATCATGGACTCAGCTCCACTTATCCACTCACTCACCATAACTTTTAATTCCTTTACTGTTCAAATATTTGTCAATCTTTGCCTTAAAAACATTTAACGAGGTAGCCTCAACTGCTTCACTGGGCAGGGAATTCCACAAATTCACAACCCTTTGGGAGAAGAAGTTCCTCCTCGACTCAGTCCTAAATCTGCTCCCCCTTACTTTGATGCTATGTTCCACCTTCCAGCGGAAGCAACCTCTGCTTCTATCTTACCTATTCTCTTTATAAATATATATGTTTCCACATGACCCCCCTCATTCTTCTAAATTCCAATGAGTATAGTCCCAGTCAACTCAATGTCTACTCGTAAGCCAACTCTCTCAACTCTGGAATCAACCTAGTGAACCTCTTCTGCACCTCCTGCAGTGCCAGTACATCCTTTCTCAAGTAAGGAGACCAAAACAATACACAGTACTCCAGGTATGGCCTTATCAGCACCCTATATCTGCAGCATAACCTCCCGATTTTTAAGCTCCATCCCTCGAGCAATGAAGGACAATATTCCATTTGCCTTCTTAAATACCTGCTGCACCTGCAAACCAACTTTTTCTGATTCATATACAAAGACACCCAGACCCCTCTGCACTGCAGCATGCTGCAATCTTTCACCATTTAAATAATAGTCCATTTTGCTGGTATTCCTACCAAACTGGACGATGTCACATTTACCAATGTTGTACTCCATCTGCCAGGCATTTGCCCACTCACATAACCTATCTACAGTCTGCAGACTTTCAATGTCCCCAGAACACTCTGTTCTACCAATCATCTTAGAGTCATCTCCGAACTCTGACAAAATATACTTGGCCCTGAATTCTAAATAATCTACGTAAATTGGGACCGTAATGGTTTACAATACTGATCCCTGAGGAACACCACTAGCCACTGATCACCAACCAGAAAAACTTCTGTTTAACCCCACTCTTCGCTTTCCATTAGTTAACCAATTTTCTATCTAGGCTATTCCATTACCAGTAATGCCATGCATGTTTAACTAATGCAGCAGCCTTTTGTGCGGCACTTTGTTGAATGGCTTCTGGAAATCCAGATATACCACGTGCACTGGTTCCTTATTGTCCACTGTGCTCGTAATGTCCTCAAAGAATTCCAGTAAATTAGTTAAACATGTCCTGCCTTTCACGATTCCATGCTGCATCTGCCCAATGGGACAATTTCTATCCAGCTGTCTCACTACTTCTTCCTTGATTATAGATTCAAGCATTTCCCCACTACAGAAGTTAAGCTAACAAGCTTATAGTTACCCACCTCTTGACTATCTCCTTTTTTAAACAGTAGCATCACATTTGCTGTTTTCCAATTAGCTGGAACCACACCACAGTCCAGAGAATTTTGGAAAATTACCACAGGTGCATTTACTCTTACTGCCACCATCTGTTAGTACCCTTGGATACATTCCATCAGGGCCAGGAGACTCGTCTACCTCAGCCTCATTAGTTTGCCCAACACAATCTCTTTTGTGATAATTATCGTGTCTAGGTCCTCACCTACTCACTTATCTTAGCCTCTTTGTCATCAATTACTGGCAAGTTATTCGTGTCCTCCACGGTGAAGACCAACAGAAAATACCTGTTCAATGCCTCAGCTATTTCCTTATTTCCCGTTATTAAATTCTCCTTCTCATCCTCTAAAGGACCAATGTTTACCTTTTTTTCGTTTTATATATTTATAGAAACTTGTCCTATCTGTTTTTATATTCTGAGCTAGTTTATTCTCATAATCCATGTTATTTTTCTTCATGGCTTTTATCATGGTTTTCTGCGGACCTTTAAAGATTTCCCAATCCCCTAGTTTCCCACTAATCTTTGCTACTTTGTATGCATTTGTTTTCAATTTGATACTCTCCTTTATTTCTTAGTTACCCATGGTTGATTATCCCTGTTCTACAATCCTACCTTTTCACTAGTATGAACACTAGTTTTGAAAGTCCTCCACTGTTCCTCAATTGTCCCACCACATAGTCTTTGCTCCTAGTCTACCTTAGACAACTCCTCCCTCATCCCAATACAGTCTCCTTTGTTCAAGCACAAGTCACTGTATTGGATTTTACCTTCTCAGCCTCCATCAGTATTTTAAATTCAACCATTCTGTGATCGCTCCTTCTGAGAGGATGCCAAATTATGAGATCATCAATTATTCCTGTCTCATTACACAGGACCAGATCTCGGATAGCTTTCTTCCTCATGGGCTCAATTCCATACTGTTTGAAGAAACTATCGCGGATACATTCTATGAACTCCTCCTCCAGGCTGCCTTGACCGACTTGGTTTGACCAATCAATATGTGGATTAAAAGTTCTGAGGAAGGGTCACCGGACCCGAAAATTTAACTCGGTTTTCTCCTTCACAGATGCTGCCAGACCTGCTGAGCTTTTCCAGCAATTTCTGTTTTGTCATGTGGATTAAAATCCCGCTTGATAATTGCCGTACCATTTTCAAATGTATCAGTTATTTCTTTGTTTATTACTCACCCCACCATGATGTTATTTATTTAGTGGCCTATAGACTACACCTATCAGTGACTTTTTCCCCTATTTCTAATTTCCACCCACATTGATTCAACCTTATTCTCCATAGAACCTATATCATCTCTCACTACCACCCTGATGTTGTCCTTAAATATCAGAGCAACACCACTTCCCTTACCTTCCCGTCTGTCTGTCCTTCGAATAGTCCGACACCCCTGGATATTTAACTCCCAGTCGTGACCACCCTGTAACCATATCTCTGCAATGGCCACTAAATCATACCCATCCACGATGATTTTTACATTGTTTTGAAAGCTGCGAGTATTCAGGTAGAGTGCTCTATTGCTCATTTTGATACCTTCCTTTTGAATCCTAACACCTTCACCAGAAGAATCTTTGTTTTCAAACATTCTCACTTTTTTTGTCACTACCTGGTTTCCACTCATCTTAGTGCCACACTGCTCAGCTGCTTCTTGCTTTTTATTTACTGTCTTGATTCTTTTTCTTCCTTAAGCCCCTCACCCACTCTAACTAACTCAGAGCCTCTCCTTATGTTCCCAACTCCCTGCCAAACTAGTTTAAAGTCCACCCAACAGTGCTAGCAAAACCACCTGCAAGAATATTGTCCCTGTCACTGTTTGGGTGAAGATCATCCCTCTTGAATAGGTCCCACCTTCCTTAGAAACAGTCCCAGTTTTGCAGAAATCCAAAGCCCTCCTTCCTACACCACGACCCCCGCCACATATTAAACTGCCTAATCTGCCAATTCCTAGCCTCACCAGCACGTGGCACAGGTAGTGGCTTTCAATCTGGCTTCTAACTCCCTAAATTCAGCCTTCAGGACCTCATCCCTTTTCCTACCTTTGTCATTGGTACCAACATGTACCACAGTCACTGGCTAGTTCCCTCCCCGCCACCCCCCCCAAAATGCCCAGCAGTCACTTACAGAACCACACCATCCTGTTGTCACTAGAGCGGCTGCAGAAGCACCTCTCTTTGCCCCGAACAATTGAGTCTCCTATCACTGCAGTCCTAACAGCCTTTTTCTCCACCTTCCATGCAGCTGAGCCACCCATGGTGTTGCAGGTTTTGCTTTGGTCTGCAATCTCCTGAGGCATTATCACCATCACCAGAACTCTCACAGAATACCGGTTGGCTATTGGGATGGCCTTAGGGGACTTATGCACTACCTGCCTCGCCTTATGCTTGCATGTGACAGTCATGCATTCCCTATCCTCCTGCAACCTTTTACAGTGTGAGGTGACCACTGCCTTCTATACACTATCCACATAACTCTCATTCTCCTGGATGCTCCTCAGGGCCTCAAGACCTCTCTTCAGCTCTGTAACCTGGTGCACACGTGTTACTCATCGATGCAATCAGCATCTAAGAAAACTGTAATTTCAGATGCCACTAAGGAGCAATGTGTAGAATAGAAATGGGAGGGAGCAAAGGACAGTTCCTCCAGACACATCGGAGATAATGGTACAGAACAAGAAGCGAACCATTGGACGTATGTAGATTAAAATGGAACCAGGTGGAAGCAGCCACACCCAACTGGACAACTGAAGCAACTCCATAAAGGCCGGTATCCCGTCACCAAGTCACCCTTTATTTACATGTCAAGAGTCCTTGGCACTGATCCAGCTCCCTCACAGCCAGCTCTCAGTGAACAGGATGTCTGTCACTCCTGTTTATATCTGTCAGACAGGGCTTCCTGATTGGACCAGATTAACAGCCCCAATCAGGGAACTCATATTCTATGATATCCACCTGGTTGACCTCATTACAATCACTACAACGACAGTCGACACTTTGAAGGAGGATGCTATGGTCAACTGTATCAAAGCTGAAGACAAATCAATAAAGGGCAAACCACATTGTCACAACAGGATATCATTTGTAACCTTGATTAGAGTTGTTTCAGTAAAATGACAATGAGGGAAACCTGACTGGAGGAATTCAAGCATACAGTTTCAAGGAAGATAGGAGAGGATTTGGAAGACAGCAACACGTAGAAAGACTTTAGAAGAGGAAATTGAGGTTGAAGATGGGACAGTGGATCACAAGAACGATTTCTCAGGTAGTGAAATAGGGAACTCGCTTTTTCATAGTTTTTTAAAATTCATTCACGGAATGAGGGCATCGCTAGCCAGGCCAGTATTTACTGCCCATCCCTAATTGCCCAGTGGGCAGTTCAGAGTCAAACATGTAGCTGTGGGTCTGGACTCACATGTAGGTCAGACCAGGTAAGGATGGCAGTTTCCTTCCCTAAAGGACATTAGTGAATCAGATGGGTTTTTCCCAACAATCAACAATGGATTAATGGTCATCATGAGATTCTTAATTCCAGATCCTTTATTGAATTCAAATTCCACCATCTGCCATGGCAGGATTTGAACCAGATGTGATCTGGGTCTCTGGATTAACACTCCAGTGATAATACCACTAGGCCATAGCTTCCATAAACGGCGAGGCAGAGTCAATTGACATTTTCAAGCTTAAGATCATCAAATTTTTGCTAAGAAAGGACAAGACAAGTTCATGGTACAAAGGTAGATGGTTGGAGTTGAGGTGAAAATCAGCCACATTGTAAGTGAATGGCTGGAGAAGCTTGAAATGCTGATTGGCTTAGTCAAGTTTCTCTGATTTTTAGTTTTATATTTTGCCTGGAACTATTGCCGCAGACCTATGCACCACCAATGTAACTTCCCAATTTGCAGCAGTTTCCATAGCAACTTGGAGTTATGTTTTTTCACCATGAGTTGCAGTAGACTGGAACATTCTGTAAGACACACATGCATGCATTTGTGGTCTGAATAAAAATGTTTATGATTAACACTACAGTAAATAAATGGCAACCCAGAGGTCAGAAAAACAAACTCCACTTAATGTCTAATGCGTATTGCTTTCCCTTATGAATATGTCCATGTTTTCAAATTTAGAACAAAAGTAACCAGTGTCCCAGAGAATGAAAGTAGCTGCTATGTTTGGTTCTCTGCAACTTTCTTTAACTGCATGTGGCTGCTTAAATCCTTAATCCATTTTAATTGCTTCAAAGACTGGTTGCTGCTCTACATTCAACAATCACTTAAAATGAATATACCTTGCCCAATATCATCAACCGCATGTTTATCATTTCCAGACAGATGTTTGCCCCATCTAGTAATCAAGTTTCCTATTGAAAGGCTGATTAATACTAGAAGCTGTTTACTGCTAAGTTATACATTTTAGTACACAAACATGTAACGTTAAATAGTACCCTCTCTGTATTGCAACAGTAAGGAAATATTTGCGAAACACAGTAGGAAAAGCACACTTCAAAAGAACAGAAGTCTGAAAAGTACCCACCACAACCTTATCTGCGCTGATGATAAACAGAATGAGCTAGACACAGCATTAATTCAATTAGCCTGTCATTGAGCACAATGAGAACAATCTACTTTTCCAGCTTTTACTTGTCAGGAACAAAAGACCAATATTCATACATGTTCTCATTTGATGGTGGTTTCCATGGCAACCTGGAGCTACATTATGCCCTAAGCTGAATTTTAAAACCTGTTGAGCCTCTTGCAGATTTACAGAGACATGTTGCTTTTACAAAGTCACCAATACTATGAAAACAGTAAATGGTAACAAAAAGCCATAATTGAGTTGGACAATTAGCAGCTAAAATACCATACAACTGAGGTGACAAGATATGGCCCTTACCTGCAAAAATCTACAGAAAACATCGTTTATTTTCCAGAGTGCAAGATTCCATAATTTTTAAAAGTCCTTTTCTTTGCCTTTTGGCTGCAGTTAAAGAAGCTGTGAACAATTCATTTGTGACAACTCAAGTTTCCAATCCCAGAACTCTTTATGCTGGCATTAATAATAATTCCAAAATTTCCCATTTCACAGTCTAAAACTACTAAGACTTCAGGATTGTAGAAATGACACCACAGTCACAAGAAAGAAAAAACTTCTTCCAAACAGAGGCTTGGAAAAATAAACAAGTGAATTCAACAATGAGGCTAAAATAGAGAGAACGGCAAGTGAAACAGTAACTGTCGCAAAAGAGCCAAAATTCAAGGATAGCCACGGGGCAAAAGTGGATAACAGCTTTGTTTGAATGATTGGTATCCAGCAATGGGTGTAGTCAGAAAGTCGGGTAATCCCAGTATGTATCACAGGCTACAGAGCTAAACACAAATCCTGTACAGGAGTATTATGTTCCCACTGTACAACTTTGGAGAGGGAATGTGCTCTCAAAAAAGTGTAATGTCAAACAACACTTACAAATGCTTCTCATGAAGAAATAAAACAAATATAAAGTAGGTCCTGGATCCCATCAACACGTAACTTTATGTGTGAGCAGTCATATAGAGAGATATAATGGGAGAGGCAAGTGAAACAATGGCCAAGGAGGAGGGGATGTGATGCAGAGAGAGAAATTGGCTAAAGGAACCATAAATATTCCCATCATTTTATAACATTTTCATTAGATTAGCTCCATTGTAAGATTTCTGTGGGATTTCATAATGCAGTCTATGAATAATAAGATATGGAAATATGTACAAAACTGAATCAAAGTATGCTTTATTAAATACCACAAAGATCTTAAATAAGTTAACGCTTTAATACTTTACTTGAGAGCCTTCACAATTCTGAAGAGGAGTTTCAGGTGTTAATGAAATTGTTGCATATTTCCAGCATGTTCTGTCTTTGCTTCAAATTTCAAGCACTTCTATGCTTATTCCCCTTTGTTTACCTTATTGGTGCATGCAGTCCTGAAGGGAAAAAGCTCACAATGTACAAACTACTTAACCTCAAAAGAACCAGTAATATTACTTGTTCTGGGTGGTCCAGCTTCCAGTGGTTATTGCTTGGAGATATAACAGTTTAACCCAATTCCCAAACCTTGGCTTTGATAATTATGAGGTGGTGAGGAGGACACAAGGAAACTGAAAATGACTGAAAGACCAAAAGTTGGGGATGTGGTAGTCTTAATCATTAACATGATTTGATGGTTCTGGACCACACTAAAAACTGGAAGGAGCAAGTAGCCATGGTTGAACAAAAGCTGGGCATGTGAGGATGACAGTGACAACACTATTATGAGTAAAAACCTAGTCATCAAAAAGTGAGGTGCTCTTGGTGTTGGTGTAAGTAGCACTGGTCTGGCCCAGGTCTTCACTGTTGGTCTACAGTGATCACCGGCGCCATCCTCCACATTACCTGGAGGTTGAAGATGAATAGTGTTCACAGGAACATGGTGTACAAATCGCTAGATAAAGGAAGAAAAACAAAATCATGCCCAACACTGCCCTCATCCTGACAGCCACCTCTTTGTGCAGCTGTGTCAAGCTGTGTGTAGATTGTGCAATGACACTTGTTTGCATACTGACACTGAGGTTCTACTGGTCCCCAGCGTTACAAAGGCCTCACTTCTGTGGAATCTCAAAGTAGTTGGAACGCAACATATCACCTTATGCAAAACAAATCTTTCACCAGGTGTCCATCAAATAATGGTCAGCTCAGAACATCCTCGAGGTCCTGGTGGAAAAGAAGATGGGAGATCCTGTTGGATGGTTCCCTGACGAGACTGTCAAAGTCATTGGCAGAATGCCTCATCACCTGACCTTAAAAACAAGTACCAAAGTCATTGCTTGTCTAGTGTTGAGAAATATACAGCAAACATTTTATCAACTATAGTACGCAGGTTAATCAAATATTCCACATATCAAGAGGTACACATAACCTCAGTAAATCCGGACCAGGCGAAACATGGAGATATCAACATTCCTCAAAAAAAAACTATGCAAAAACATCAATACATCTCCTAAAATCAATGTAAAAACACACAGTAAGTAATAGAAACATAATCCAGGAGGTATACATATCACTTTTATACTTTATTTACAGCATAAATACTCAGACATTGTGGTACTTGAGGTATATAATTTTTGCCAGTTTACCAAGAGTGCTAGTTGATAAGGTTCCAATTAAAACAAAGTTTGCTTGTCAGGTCCTTCCTACATGCCTGGAGTCTCACCCCTTTCCCATGTTGTCCTCACAGTGACTGCAGTAGGGAAGAGACTGTTGTCCATCCCCTTGTGGATAGAAGCATTGCATGGTTTGGAGAGAGAATAAACGGTTTTTGTCAAGGTTCATCCTAAGCAGATCCATCACCCGGAATTTTGTGCTCCCTGGACTGTTCACAGAGATACACAGCAAGACAAACATCAACTTGGTGAAACATGTTCTTTGGTCTGCCTGAAACTTGCAAGTCTTCATGTGCAAGGAGCTGAGCTCCACTAAGTCTTGCAGATAGGCACAGCCCAAGGTTCAGGACCATGCTCAAGGAAATACTAAATACAGAAACTCATGGAGAAACTGCATTATCGCTGTCCCGAACCTCTTACATAGATAATTGACATGTCAAATCACCATGACCACCACAGTTTATTAACATCAGCTGATTAATGTTAAGTCAAAACGTTCCAATGATGATAGATAACCTTGTGCAAACTGACAGGAACTTTGGAGATTATGGAGCAGAATTCGCTTTAAAAATGTCAGCAATTGCTAATGAATTCCAAATCTGTATCAATGTTTCTATGCTGTTATATTTGAACCAGCAGCAGGTGGCAATGGTCACTCAGGACTAAGTATCTCCTTTCTTCAAACAGCATAATTTCCGTGGAGTGCTCAGACAGCAGTACAAATGTGTTATGGCTGGAAAATTCCAATATCAAGCCAAAGACTGGATACTTTCCAGTTTCACTGAACTGAAAAACAAAGTGAGTTGCCAAGTTGTGCTTCTGTCTCTGTGATCATCTATGATTTCTCGCTACACACCAACACCACATCTGTATTCACAAAAATACACCTTTCAATTCAAGACAAAGATGCTGGAATTGCACTGCAGGTCAGCTACCATTTACAAGCAACAAGAAAAGCAGCAGCAAATGTGGATGCACATGCCTGGTAGAAGAGGTGATGCTGTTATTATGTAGTGAATGTCTTCCGAATCTATGCACAGCAGGCAGATTATGATGAGAGAAAGCATGTAACACTCACGTGGATGTCAATGCTGCCTTTTTGGAGCTCATTGTTCCAGCTGACATAGAATCTTAATCATTCACAGCTGAACATGTGTTGGCAACAGGAAGGACCTCTCGCCAGCACTATTTAAAGAGATCAGGAATTACTTTCAGGTTAGGAGCTGATTCATTTCTACTGCTTGTTGCTCAGATTGTACATATGCTTTCTTGTGTTCTTCACATTTACTTGAAGTCTACAGGAGGTTCTGAGGCATATGCTGAAGGAGTTGGACTTCTCTTCAAGGTTTCTGCTCAAAACCAATTGCTCCCAGATATAGCTGCTGCAGCATACATCCTCCCGAGATGACAGACAGCATGCAGAGTAGGTCAAGTTGCTAGAAAACCGAGAAAGATGGGGATAGGAGTTTATTTTGATAGTTGGTCATGAATTAGGAGTTTTACAGGCTAGTCCATCATTTATTGCCCATCCGTAACTGCCCTCAGCATGGTGATGGTGAACGTTCTTGAACCACTACAGTGGTGTAGGGAGGGAACTCCAAGGTCTTGACCCAGCAACAGTGAAGGAATGACAATACAGTTCCAACTCAGGTTGCTCTGTGGCTTGTAAAGGAACTTGCAGGTGGTGGCATTATATATCTGCTGCCCTTGGTGGTGCTAGTAGTAATGGATTTTTTAGGTCTAGGGGGCTTTATTAAGTTGTTGCATCTTGAAGATGGTACATACTGTTGCCATTGTGCGTTGATGGTGTTGGGAGTGAATGTTGAAGGTGTTTGATGGGGTAGTGATTAAGTTAGCAGCTTTGTCCTGGATGTTGAACGTATTCATTGTCATTAAAGCAGCACTCACCCAGGCAAGGGAAGAGTATTGTAACACACTCCTGATGTGTGACTTGTAGATAATGTTTTATAGGTGAGAGCTGCCTTCTACGTTGCAGAAACAAACACCACAAGCTAATCACTACAGTACAGTGCTGGCACAAATCCTCCTTTCTAAATGGGATTATATTCTACATGGCTGTTTTGTCAACAGTAGTAGAGAATAAACCACTACTGAACCTGAACAGGAAAACATATTTGCGTTTTGCTGAAAAAACATACACTACAGCAAAGCCTTTCACCTGACACTCATCAGGACAATTCAAAACAAATAACTGTCATCTATCTTGTTAAGTTGAAATAGGTACAGATGTGTACATGTTCATTCTGTCTGCAAAGAACAGGACCCTGGTTTAATCCATGTAGCTCCTAGTACACACGGGTACACCATACTGTGAATCCATCTGGCAACCCTAAATTGGTGTCGGTGCAATTCTTCACTCACTCAGGATTATCCAGCAAATATTGCAGAATTGCATCTAATATTGAACACTGTTGTGAGTTTTGCAAGCATGGCCTAGTTGGGAAAGGTCAGTATCTTGCTCATTGTGAATAATAAAAAGGACATGGTGTTTCATATGATCCAGTCTTTGGGACATCCACAAACCTAGCATCAAATCAGCACTGATACCATATACTCATTTGTGTGACAAGAAGAATTTTTTTTGGCTTGACAGCACCATCCTGTTACTGGTGTACATCACTCATGTTGTCGCTGCATAGTAACAGCATGAAGCAGCTAAACTCTTGCTCAAACTCTTGACATACTCTATTCTTCTAGAGTAATCTGAGGTAGACTGGTCATTTTTTAATGACCAAAAGTGATGGTTTTGGGGCTGTTCATGAGTTTGTTATACAAAGCTTGTTCATGGTATCTAGCAAGAAATTATTTGAGCAGCATAGCCATAATCTTGTCGGATGGCTTTGATGCATCTTATTTCAGCATTAAGCTTCCATGGTGAATAAATGGCTCAGAAAAACAATTTATTACATGATAGCAATAGGTGACAGTGGCTAGTTAAGCATAATTTCTTAGATTATCAAAAGCCCAGGTTGACACATTTGACACCACTGAGATCATGAGCTGGACTCCTCTACTCCCCATCCAAGCTGTTATAACATCATCAGACTGGGTGGAGCCTAATGTGACATCCAATATTAACCTTATACAACAAGAATCAAAGTTTTGAGCAGTTCTGAAGAGATCTATGCAAACAAAAAAACTATTTCACTGCGAACAAGAAATATTTACAGTATTGTCAGTTTCAACTGCAAGTTTCCAACATTTGTAAAAAAAAAATCATGCTCTGGGAGATAATATTTCAATTGTTAAGAAATTTCCCTCAGTTAAAATTCAAACACTCCCAATTTAATTCAGGACATGAACACAGCTCGACATGGGATCCAAAGCAGGTGGCAAAATCTCAAGATACATAGCACGAGGTCCTAGAGAGATTTTAACATGAGGATCTCATTTCTAAGTTCAATGTCAGACTCCTGCCTGAAACCAGCAGGAATAAATCCCTGATCAGCAAGTGGGAGCATCCCACATTATATTTGGAACACACTGATTCGCTTCTGACTAGAGTCGAGATGAGAGTTTCATAAAAAACAATTATGTATTTTCTGCTGAGAACTGTCTCTTTGCCTAAACATTTAACAAGCTTTTCCCCTTTTTTTTTGACCAAAAAGGAGTATCTTGAAATTATTGGCAGCGATAGTGAAATCTACTGTTTAGCAGCTGACTTAGAACCAGTACTACATTTCACAGACAGAAAACAAACTTCTGTAGTCTGCATTTCTCTGGCTGATCTGTGCTACTGGTTATAATCAACAGGAACTTCACAGCAAAGGAAGGTTTGACTAATGCTATGGTATTAAGGCATTGGACGGTTGCCCAGCATTTTGGTTGCCCATATACTGTTCGGAAATAGCTCATTGTTGGTCCCAGTACAACAATATTAACCTTTTACTTTCCGGCATATGAAATACAGGTATTACTCTCATTTAGTCAGTCAACCACAATTGCATTATGCATGCAAATTGACTATTATTATTTAAGCTTGTCCTTCAGCAGTCTGGCCCAATGGAATGCCCCTCTGATCTATTCTCTTTGTTCCTCAGACATTATAAGTATCATGTCTTATCCGCTTCTTTTCCTCCATGCAATCTATTTTGAATTCATGAGCTTCACAACACTTTTTTACTCATTCTTTAGGAATATCATAACTATTCTTCCTACAAGACTTAGTATCCTCTCCCTCTGATGCAATCAGCAGGCTTTTAAACCCCAACCTCAGCAACATTTAATCATTATTTCTTGACTGGCCTCATATTCTCTGTCTTTTCAATCTTGTTGATGGTATGCATTATGGGCTTGGCTCTTTACAATATTCACTGGCACTGCACACTCACACAAAGGGTTTATTGGCTTACTATACCACAAAAGCCAAAGTAAAGAGATTTTTGAACAACAATGACCTTTTGTTCACACCCTGCCATAAATAACAGGAATAAACATTTCTGCCCTGTTTTTATTTCTATTTTATACTGCACAGTACATTTTAAACAAATACTCTTCACAATAATGAATGTAAGGTTCAAACATGTTTTGTTAAAACTTGCCAAAATCCACATTACGCACTTGGTATCAGTGCCAAAAACGATGATTGTTAAAATTACTTTTGTTTGTTCTGACAATTACAAATCTCACAGCTTTGTATTTTCTCTCCTTTCTTGTAACAAGTCACGACAAAACCTGTTCCTTTCCTCTGTTAAAGGCTGAGCAAGCATTTAATAATAGTTAAATTTTATTTGGTGATGCTCCTGTGAAGCAGCTTGGGACACAGTACTACATTGATGAGAAGCTACAGTTTTGAAGCTGGATCGAAGAAGTTGGGACTGCCCTTCTTAGGGAGAAGAGGTCTGAGAGGAGATCAGATAGGAGCTTTCAAAATCATGAGCGGTCTGGATAGAGTAAATATGGAGAAGATATTCCCACTCAAAAAGAAAAAAGAGAGAATAGATTTAAGGTGATGTGCAAAGAAAGAAAATGTGATGTGAGAAAACACTTTTTCACTGATTGAATAGTTAGGGTATGAAATGCCCTGGAGGCAGGTCCAATTGAGGCATTCAAGAGAGCATTGGAGAGTTATTTGGATAGAAATGGTGTCAGGAATATGGAGAAAAGGCTGGAGATTAGCAATAGATTAGAGAACTGGTGCAGGCATGATGGACCAAATGGCGTTCTCCTGCACTGTAACAATTCTGTGATTAAAGGTGTCATTTCAATACAAGTTGTTGTTGAATTCTGGCATCTGCTTATTTCTGGGTGAGTGTTTAACCTGAAACACCTGTCCACTCCACCATCAGCAGGAGTCAGCAGAAGTGGTTTAAAATTGTAGAAGACCTCCTTAACCAATCCCATTTTGACATGATGCCTTTCATTTTGCAATGGAGAGCTTCAATTGTAAGGCTGTGTTCTGCTCTTAAGTGGCAGGACTCTTCATTATAACATTTAAAACAGTTTCCTATTGTACAGTCAGGAGTATGATTTACAATTAACTCTGGCCAGGTGAGAAACCCAGTGACTAACAGAGGATGGAAGACAACAAATTTGGGAGATAGTGCTCTGAAAAGTATTTATTTGTAAGCTAGGAAAAGGAATACTTTTTTCTGAGCCTTCGTCAAAAATTCTATCACGATTGGCTGGCCCCAGCCCTGGGTTTTCTGATTCCCCTTCCCCCTCTGAATGCGGATCTGGCACTCCCGCCACAACCTCCAAACTTTCCCAGTTGTTGGGGACCATTCCTATGACCCCTAAATGCAGCCTCCTGCTGCTGTTTTCCTACTCGGCAGCTGTCCAACCTTTCAATCTGATCAGTTGCCAAGCAGGAAATAAGATCTAAGAAATGGTAATGAGGTCCAGCCGTTGAATTTGGCAGGATCTCCAATATCCCAACATAATCAAGTTTCTCGACCCTTCTCTCCACCCAAAAAAAAAATGCTCCTCTCAACTCCACCACAAATATTGGTGCCTTTGAGTCTGTTTGGAGGAATGTAATTGTATTTAGTGCAGTGCTATAGTCCTGAGACATCTACATCTGTTATAAGTGCCACTGTGTGTAGTCTGTGGCAACCATTAAACACACATTAATTGAAACATGGTGTCATAAGAATGGTGCATCTGAAAATATGTGGAATTTCAAAGTCATTAAAGGACCAACTATTAAAAGAAACAGCAAGGAAGAAGTAAAATAAAGAAACAGCACTCTGCAATTTTGAATTACTCGGTGAGTCAAACAGCTATGCACTTTCCACTCCTTGCTGCTTTGGGCATAAAAAGTGATTTAAGACAGAATAGGAATCATTTCCATTCTGTGACAAAACTATGAAACAGGTACAGGATTAATTTTAAAAACTGCGCAATGTAATAATAGCAACCTTGCTAAAATGTGGAACTAGCTATAATGTTGGGGTCTTGATCTCACTGAGGAGCAGAAAAGCAGACAAGGTAGATTTTGAAAGCTATCAAGGCACATTTTGAGCCACATATTAATGCAGAATGCAAACTTCTACACAAGCTCACTGCTAAGGATGTGCAATAGTATTTGTGCATAGAACAAGAAGTACATTTCAATCAAATCAATTGCTGCTGAGGTACTACAATGCTCATGATGATTTCAACCTGTGGTGTGATGCAAGTGAGACAGGACTTGAAGAAACTCTTATGCAGCAAGGATTAACCTGTTGCATTTGCATGCAAAACATCGACAAAGCTGAACTGACTGGCAAAGAATGTTTTTGTTGTCTTTGAGTGTGAACATTTTGCTCGGGAATAGAAAGTGACAGTAGAATCTGATGACAAGGCACTTCAAAGCTGCTTCCTCAAACACTTCTATCTGCTCTAAAAGTATTTGCAAAAAAATACCACTTTGTTTGTAGTGATATCAAATGAAATAAAAGGGAAACATTACCGATATGCTGTTGAGAGCAGCACTCCCTAATTGTGAGGATGCCAATACAGTGTTAGCACTTTCAGATTCAAGAGAAGTAACAGTTCGACATGCATTGAAAGTCATCAGAGACATTGAGTCCAAAAGATAATTGTCTTCTCAAATTAAACAAATTTCACAAGATTCACTTCTCCAAATGCTGTAGGAAGTCATGATGAAAGAATGGTCTAAAAGTATCAAGAACACACCGGTTGCTATAACAGAATATTGGGAACAGAGTTGATGTCACAGCCCAAGATGATACCCTAGACAAAGAATATAAAATGTTTATTTCAGCAGATGAAGAAAGATGTAGAAGTGCATCCACGCAAGGTATCAAGAAATGAGTCTAGTCTGAGAAAGACAAGAGAAGCGCTCTTCTGAACAAATATAAGCAATGAGATTAAGGATGACATCAGCCAATGCAATGTAACAAATACCAAGGTAAACTTAAAGAGGCGCATATGTCAAATGAACATCCAGACAGATCATGGACGAAGTCTGAAGTGGACCTCTTCACTCTCACAGGAATGGATTACCTGGTCACTGTTGACTGCAATTCTGACCACTGGAAATTAGACAAGTTGACATCAATAACTAATGGTACTGTAGAATGCACAAAGCACACTTTAGTCATTACAGCATTAAAGATATTGTGATAAGTGACACTGGCCCTTAATTCATGAGTGAAGAATTCAGCCGCATCATAAAGCTTTGGAAAATTCAACGTGATACATCATCTCTATAATATTCCTAGTCAAATGGAAAGACTAATTCAGTTGTGAAAATCGCGTAAGAGATCTTAAAGAAATTGATGAAATCTAGCAGAGATTTGTATAAGGCCATCCTTAGGTGGACAAATGCACCTAATGAAGTCAGAGAAAGTTGTCTAGTACAAAACTAATATCATGCCACACCTAACCCACTGATAAAATGAAAGAAAATGACTGAAGCCAGAAGTAGCAACACATGTGAATGACAGTATAATGGGGAAACAAGAGGAAGCCAAAACTTTGCTTTGATAAAACTCCCAAGTCAGCACCATAGATGAGCATTAGAGAGCCAGAGTACATTTAATGATATCAACATGACTCAGCCTATCGAGTCATTCGGGACCTGTACTGAGCAGTTTTGACATCTTGATCACATTCAGTGAATGTGACCAACCAACTATCTTGTAACTGCAGATATATATGTACAAATAGAGAAGCTTGTGACTTCGCTACAGACATCTGATCTGAAAGATGTGATGCTGCCACCTATACAGAATATAGAGTGATCAATGATCCCAGAATATGAAATCATTATTCCCAAATATTCTGCTATAATTCTGCCAGAAGCCCATTTTTCAGTTGTAAAATGTCATCATCCATTCGATGCTAATCACTATTAAGAAAACTAAAATATTTCTAAGACTATCTCAGACTCTAGCATAGGCGGTTCTTACTATCTCTTAAAATATTTTTAATCTCTGTAGTTATAATAGATGCAAACATTTTTAACAAAATCTTTCCTTTGCCAAATTTATAATTTAACCAAGCCCCTGGCCTTGATAATGTTGTATTTTTTCTGCATAATATCTGTGTGCTGGTTTTGACAACCTGAATTCAGTCATCAATAAGAAACCTATAATAAACATTTCATAACTTTCAGCAGGTATTCTCAGCACAGAGTTTTGGCTTGCCACTGGGCACTTCCTATTAACGTCAAATAGACAGCAGCCAAGTCTAACCACAACAGGGTTGAATCATTTCATGCTGTGCTGTGGGAGCTGTTGTTAGCATCATGGACTTAGCACTGTAGGAATAGAATCCCACAGTTTTCAATGAACCTCACAGAGGCTCCACCACAGAATGCTTTGGATCAGCACTCTAAATGTGATTCTTGACAAAGGATATTCATCATTTGACTTGCGCTGTCTGGGGAGGAAGAAGTGCATTAGGCCAATGCGAAAAGGCTACTACACAAGGAAGTGAAAATCCAGACAAGCATTTAGTTGGTAAAGGCATTGTTCAGTGAAGCACGAGGCCTCAGAAACTGAAAATTCTCACACTTTCTCTCTGGACTGTGCTGGGGTAATATTACCATTTTTAAATGTGGTTCAGCAGACACAGGCTAAGAACAAAGATAAAGCAACCAAGATTTCTGTTGTGATATTGCATGTATCTCTGATCAAGCTAAGTGATGACATCATGTTACGCGATATTCTTGTATTGAAGTATCAGCTCTACTTTGAATAGCTACTGTTGTACATTGCAATTCATCAGGGAAGCCAGTTAGTCAACCACCTTGAGCTGAGACTACACTAATGTCTGTGATACAGTTGTAATGCGTTTAGTTGCCCTATTAATGAATCTTCTGATACTTGTCTCAATCAGAACCTGCACTCAGTGTTCATGTCACCAGACTGAACATAACAACTCAAGAGAACACTTCAATTTCCATTCCAGATTGCAATGCAGCTATTCTTACATTGTTAGATAAGGATAGGGTTCAACTGTAATGCTTTCTGCAAATACAAACAATTAGCCAGGATGCGTGAACAGGGCCCCGGTTCTTGATCCTTACCCCATTCTTGTTTCCAATACTACCCAATATCACCAAGTGATCCAAATGGTCCAGCAACCAATTCATACTAATAGCTAATCTGATAAATCTCAATGGATAACTTCCCCCATCTTCAGATTCCTTAAGCCCCTTTAAAGTTTCTTATTGACTTTTCTGGTGCAATGGAATAACATCATTGCAGCACTGGCTGGGTCCTGTGGATGCCACTTTCGCTGACAAAAATGACACTGCGACAGCAGCATGAACATATTAATGACTCCTGACTCAGCAAACCCAGCCAGGTTCAGTAAACATCCATGGCAGTAGGTGGAAATTCCATGATGATCCTTATCAGAATGTTAGTATTGAATCATAGAATGCATACAGTGCATAAAGAGGCCATTTGGCCCATTAAGTCTGCACTGATCCTCCGAAGAACATCCCACCCAGATCCAGGCTCCTACGTTATCCTTATAATCCTGCATTGATCATGGATAATCTATCTTGCCTACACATGCTGGACATTGCGGACAATTTAGCATGGCCAATCCACCTAACAGGCAAATCTTTGGACAGTAGGAGGAAACCCAAGAAGACACAGGGACAATGTGCAAACTCTATACAGGCACCCGAGGCTGGAATGGAACCGAGGTCCCTGGCGCTTTGAGGCAGCAGTGCTAACCACTGAGTCACTGTGTGCCTTTTTTTGTCATTTGGATCTTCTACTATTGATGAGCCTGCAATGTCGAACATCATGGAAATATAAACCAGTGTCACAGCGACAACCTGATGAACACCAAAGACTGAATTTTCATTATCCTGCTCTTATAAGCAAGCATCAGAAATTAGGGCAATCAGGAGCATCTATTTAACTCAGTTAAATAAATATCTTCATTATATCAGCAGCAGCGCTTTACTAAAGAATTAAAGGTCATTTGGCTGATATTTCTAACAACAGTCCAAAAAAATTGTTGGGAATTTTCCTTGCTTCATTTCTTTATGGTCTGACTGCTCTACATAATGGGGCGGAAATTAATCTTCAGAAGCAAATTATTGGTACCCTGTTAGAGACCCTGTTTGATAGCCTGTTGGAGTAAATGAAACTGAATATCAGGAAGGAAGTATTACCGGCAAGAGATTCAGTACTACTCTTTCTCTACGACCGACTAAGTCTAATTTCTAACCCATTGTTTATTACAATGAAATCACATAGGCTTCTGGTGCTCTCACATTGTAAGTTATAGCCAGAGTGAAGCAGAAATGGGACTGGATCCATATGCAGTGATTTCTGGATTTGATGTCTCCACCAAACATCTCAGACCTCTTAAAGGTTAGGGAGGGTTACCTGATATTAAGATTATAACTACTTCACTAGAAAACAGTATGAACGGAGCTCATGGGATGAGATGTACTCACCTCCAGAATTATGCAAGTAGGCTCCATTGGAAGGAAGGGGTGGTGCTCAAGCCAGGGAAGTGACCCGGACCCCAAAGAACAAGAAGATACTGTACAGTAAAATAATATTACTGGCCAAACGGAAGCAAAACTCATTCTTCTGAGATGAAACTTGGCACTTATATGCTCTACAATTTTCAGGCTGTGCATTGTTGGGGAGGTAATGGCCTAGTGGTATTATCACTAGTCTATTAATCCGGAGACCCAGGGAATGTTCTGGGGACACAGGTTCCAATCCTGCCATGGCAGATGGCAGAAACTGAATCCAACAAATGTCTAGAATTAAGAGTCTAATGATGACTAAGAAACCGTGGCTAATTGTTGAAAAAAACCCATCTGGTTCACTAATGCCCTTTAGGGAAGGAAATCTACAATCCTTACCTGGTATGGCCTTCATGTGACTCCAGAGCCACACCAATGTGGTTGACACTTAACTGCCCTCTGGGGAAATTAAGGATGAGTAATAAATACTGCGACGCCCACATCCTATGAATGAATAAAAAAATACTAAATGGCCCTGGCTTTCAGGAAAATCCTGGATAAGGAACTATATTGTTGAGCAAACAATGTATCTCACAGATATCCAGTTTCAGAATTGCACCCCCTAATACCACAACTCACTGTTGTGCTGGATTATTGGAGTAGGCCTCTAGAATTCTTGGCCTGTAATCATAAATGCCACCATAACTCTGAGTCTCCTATGAGCTGAAAGTAACTTATGTGTGTGGGTGACTGCTGTCAAACAGAGAACTGGTTTTGTTGTACAGTGAACAGCTGATTAGAGCAACAGCAGCCCAAGCTTTGTATGTTTGAGAAAAGGTATGAAACATATACACAATGAAACAAGGGAAGAAATTTGGCTATTGAGGGAAACCAGAGCGAAAGTGAGAGTTCATTGAAGACACAGAGGCCCAAGCTTTGCTCTAAATTGGCTCCCGGCTTCTTTTTTGTACTAGCAGCAATTTGTACATGCCAATGAGTCACCCTGGTAAAGCACCTCAGTTAGGTTAAAAGCAAGAGTCCATATTAATACACATTAAAATGAAAAAAACTTACCTCTTCCTCAACAACCTACAGCAGGGCCTTCAAGGAGCTCTAACAAGGCAGGAAAACTAAATGAAAAGAATTTAGTTCAGGCTCCAACCAGTTTTTGGCCAATGAAGCACTGCTGTAAGCATCAGGCTTTGGTACTTTAGGAAAAGTAGGACCAATTTCAGAATCACAAGATTTAAAATGGCAGCAGCTAAACTATGGGCATGACTCAGCATGGGAGATCCCAGACGTGATTGTGGTAAGAGTTTCCCTTGTGTTATGCCTAATAAACAGGCAAACAACACTGAAGATTTCCCCTGACTATCTAATCTCACACATGAAAGCTGGAGACATGGTCACGTTCTGGCTTTGGAGGAAGAAAGAGAAAAAGTAGAAAAATAAACGCATTAAAAATACAGTCAAATGCAACTCAAAGCAATTGGGCAAGTGTTTCCCACACTAATATAAGAAAAGGAGGCTGAGGCAGTATGGAAAGAGCGAGTTAGTTTGGAAGAACGACTAGATCCTTACAAAGTTTTTGAAGTTTTAAGAAAAGTCCTTAGACAACGTTCTGACCTTGAGGCAATCCCCAAGTTACTATCAACCACAACATAAATCAAAAGAATCTTTTCAGATGTGATTTGAAGAGCTGGAAATAACATGTATGTGCAATTAACTGTTGTCATCAAACAAACTGATTTGGTCTCATTGTGAATAACCTATTATGTTCAGTAAAGTTTTCCCAAGCCTTGTGTATTTGAGATAAAACTCACACATATGTTTTCTTCTTGAAGCATAAAAAAATCAGTATAATCCATAAGAAAAACAGCTTTGACCTTTAAACTGCCACAGGGGTTTATGGATTATAAAAGTATGGTTCATGTTTCATACGTTCAATAATATGCTGCTTCAATACTATTGTAATTTGAGGGGGATTTCAAAATCCAACCATTTTAGTTTGAGATGAGTCAGGTGGTGGCTGAGGGCTTAAAGTGACATAAATCTGAATTTGACTCTAATCTACTTACATATAGTTTTAATGGGGCAGTGAATATTATAAAGCAGATTACATGACTTACTTGTATTCACCACTTGAAATTTCATACGAGGTGGTCCAGAAAACCCAGCAGTTAAATAAAGGTGACTGATTCAATGAATCAATCAAGGTGACTGACTGCTGCATCAAGATGCAAGTGTCTTTCCACTCAACTGTGCGATCAGGTATGGTAGCTTGGCCAACTTCCTTGATTGAACACCAGCCCCCTCCCCTGAAATCCTTCCATTTTCCCCCCACTGGTCTCTAATCTGCTTAAAGGATCTAAATAATCCCCCACCCCAAGCTCCCCCACAAAAGCTCTATGGACCAAATCTGCCAGAAGGCCCTAGAAATCTTGTAACTGGGCCTGCAATTTTTGGGTAATAGTGAGTATTCAACTAATCATGGATCTGACCCCTGAATCCAGACATTCTAGCGGGGTCAGCAATGGATGTTTTCACTTTGTGAATCATGGACATTGGCTGAATATAACAATCCATGGAGGTTTGAGAGCAAAGATTCTAATCTTCCCAATGATCTTCAAGGTCACTTAGGGATATCTGGGCTTGTGGGTATCTAGGTGGGTGGGTGAGGGAGTGGCAGGGGTGTGCAACTGTGCATTTGAAGCTGTGATTTTTCTTCCTTTAATTTAAAGCATACAATTTTACATAATTTCCTATTTTTAATCATCGAAGGCAATAGAGGTAAAAGTTGGAGCTAATAAGAACTGCCGATGCTGGAGTCTGAGATAACACAGTGTGAAGCTGGAGGAACACAGCAGGCCAGGCAGCATCAGAGGAGCAGGAAAGTTGACGTTTCGGATCGGGACCCTTCTTCAGAAATGGGGGAGGGGAAGGGGGCTCTGAAATAAATGGGGGGGGGGGGGTTGCTAGGGAAGTTAGGTGGGATGGTGATAGCAGGAAGGTGGTGGTGGGGATTGGTCAGTGAGGTGGGAGGAGCAGATAGGTGGGAGAGAAGACAGACAGGTCAAGGAGGCAGGAATGAGAGGGAGGGTTGGCCTTGGGATAAGGCCGGGGTGGGGAGATTCTGAAGCTAGTAAAGTCCAGTAAATGTAGACTTGGCCTCCTCTACATCAGTGAGACCAAGCGGAGGCTCAGAGACCGCTTTGTAAAGCGCCTGCGCTTGGTTCGCGACAGACAGCAACACCTCCCAGTCGCGAACCACTCCCTGGGCGACATGTCCATCCTGGGCCTCCTCCAGTGTCACAACGACACCACCTGGAAACTGGAGGAGCAGCACCTCATATTCCGCCTCGGAAGCCTACAACCCAATGATCTCAATGTGGACTTTACTAGCTTCAAAATCTCCCCACCCCCGTGCCTCATCCCAAGACCAACGCTCCCTCTCATCCCCGCCTCCCTAACCTGTCTGTCTTCTCTCCCACCTATCCACTCCTCCCACCTCACTGACCAATCTCCACCACTACCCACCTGCTATCACCATCCCACCTACCTTCCCCCCCCCCCCCCCCCCATCTATTTCAGAGCCCCCTTCCCCTCCCCCATTTCTGAAGAAGGGTCCCGACCTGAAACGTCAGCTTTCCTGCTCCTCAGATGCTGCCTGGCCTGCTGTATTCCTCTAGCTCCACAGTGTTATCAGAGATAAAATTTGGAAGTGAATCAAAATAAGCTGCCAAATTTGTTACCATCAATTTTACACTACTGCACAAATCAAATCTACCCCAATAAATGCATGTGACCAAGACACATGTTCAGTCAGTGCCTAAAGCCATGTATGATGACACAAATAGTTATGGTATATGGCATAGGACAGGTGATTGGTGAAAGCATGTGGTGCATGTGGCTCAGTGAGGGCACCGCAGCATGAAATGAACAGTGAACAAAAACATACACAACAATATGAGCATGAAACTATCAGCCAAGGATGGGACTTGAGCCAGCATTCACAGAGGCACTGAACAGAAGCAGAGGATAACACAACTTTCTGCCCTGACTTGCATCAGTTGTTCTTTTCCAGTTGCAAGTAAAAAAAACAATCAATTTAGTTCAGCTTCTCTTTCGTTTCTGGTTAAGAATTTGAGTATGGGAGCTGGGACGTCATGTTGAGGTTGTACAGGACATTGGTGAGGCCTCTTCTGAAGTACTGCGTGCAGTTCTGGTTGCCCTGTTGCAGGAAGGATATTATTAAACTGGACAGGTATCAGAAAAGATTTACCAGGTTGCTGCTGGGAATTGAGGGTTTGATTATAAAAATAGTCTGGATAAGCTGGGACTTTTTTCGCTGGAGCATAGGAGTTTGAAGGGTGACCTTGTGGAGATTTATAAAATCATTAAGGGCATTGATAAGGTGAATAGCGAAGGCCTTTTTCCTAAGGAGTTCAAAACTAGGGGCTATATTTTTTAATGTAAGAAGAAAAAGATTTAAATAGGACACGAGGTTGTTACACAGAGTGGTTAGTGTGTAGAGTGAACTGCCAGAGGAAGTGGTGGATGCAGGTACAGTTGCAACGTTTAAAATACAGTTGAATAAGTACATGAATAGGAAAGGTTTAGAGGGATAAGGGCCAAACGCAGGCAGGTGGGACTAGTTTACTTTGGGAACATGGTTGGTGTGGATTAGATGGGCTGAAGGGTCTGTTTATATGCTGTATGATTCTAAGACTCTGTAACGATGATTTTTACTGGTTCTGTGGCAATTGGAAAACTGAATGTGACTTTTTAAAGACATATCCTTTCTAAGTCGTCTTGCATATGAGCTGCAAGAATTTCAAATGTTTGCTTCAATTCAGATGTCTTATCTGTCAAACAATGCATTTCATGAATCACGTATTGTAAAGATTAACATTTCTCCTTTGGTGCCAATTATTTGATGCCTTCTTTTGTTATAGTAAGGAATTGCTGGATTTCAAAGTCTTTTATATAGTATCACAAATCTGTAGTAACTGGTCTCCTTATTCAACTACAATGTAGTTCCTGAGAGAGCCTTTAAGAGACTTAGAAAATACTATGTGCTATTTTTAAACATCTGAGACATTAGAAGTTTCTACAAAGTTGGAGTAAACTTGCACGAGTCACTTTCAGGTTTAAAGCGACTTGGTCTCTAATACAGCTGTGATTTTTTAAATTCATTAACAGGATGAGGGTGTCGCTGGCTAGGCCGGCAATTTATTGCCATCTCTAATTGCCCAAAGGACAATTGAGAGTCAATCACATCGATATGGGCCTGGAGTCATCTGTAGGCCAGATCAGCTAAGGACGACAGTATCCTTCCCTAAAGGACACTGGTGAAGCAGATGGGTTTTTCTGACAATGGACAATGGATTTGTAGTTATCATTAGACTCTTAATTCCAGAATTTTAGTGAATTCAAAATCCGCCACCTGCTGTGGTGGACATTTGAACCCGGGTCTCTGGATAAAAGTCCAGCGATAATACCACTACGCCATTGCCTCCCTATAATATTCATTTATAAGTCAAAATTAGGAAGGACTAGAAAGCTACATTGGAAAAGTAATGGTTGAGAAAGAAAGACAGAAGCGTTTCATGAATGAATACAAGAGGGCAAGATGAGGCAGCAATGGAATGCATGAAAGGAAAGACACAGATGACAAGTGACAGCATGTGAAATTAATGGTAAGGTCCTTGGGAGCGTTGCTAAACAGAGACCTTGGAGTGCAGGTTCATAGCTCATTTAGAGTAGAGTTGCTTGTGGATAGGATAGTGAAGGCGGCTTTTGGGGTTATGCTTGCCATTATTGGTCAGTGCGTTGAGTATAGGAGTTGAGAGGTCATGTTGTTGCTGTACAAGACATTGGTTAGGCCACTATTGGAATACTGCGTGCAATTCTGGCCTCCCTGCTATTGGAAGGATGTTGTGAAACTTGAAAGGGTTCTGTAAAGATTTACAAGGGTGTTGCCAGGATTGAAGGGTTTGAGCTATACGGAGAGGCTGAATAGACTGGGGCTATTTTCCCTGGGGCGTCGGAGGCTGAGGGGTGATTTTAGAGAGGTTTATAAAACATGAGGGGCATGGAGAGGGTAAATAGTTAAGGTCTTTTCCCCGTATCACCCACTAACTTCTGATTCAACGCATCATTCTCCACCACCTGCAATCTGACCCCACTACAAAGGATATAATTCCCTCCCCACCCTTATCTGCCTTCTGGAGGAACCGCTCTGTCTGCAACTCCCTCATCCGCTCCACACTCCCCAATAGCCCCACCACTCCAGGCACCTTTCCCTGCAACCGTAGGTGGTGCTACACCTGCCCCTACACCTCCCCACTCACCTCCATCCTAGGCCCCAAAAAAACCTTGCACATCAGGCAGATGTTCACCTGCACATGCGCTAATGTGGTCTATTATATCCACTGTTCCCGATGTGGCCTCCTCTACATCAGTGAGACCAAGTGGAGGCTCGGAGACCACTTTGTAGAGCATCTGCACTTTGTTCACAACATAAGACAACACCTTCCAGTTGTGAACCACTTCAACTCGCCCTCCCACTCCCTGGACGACATGTCCATCCTGGGCCTCCTCCAGTGTCACAACGACCCGGAAAATGGAGAAGCAGCACCTCATATTCTGCCTTGGGTACCTACAAACCAATGGTCTCAATGTGGACTTTACTAGCTTCAAAATCTCCCCACCCCCATCTTCATCTCATGACCAACCCTCCCTCTTATCCCCGCCTCCTCAACCTGTCTGTCTTCTCTCCCGCCTATCTGCTCCTCCCACCTCACTGACCAATCCCCACCACTACCTACCTGCACTCACCTATCATTATCCCACCTACCTTCCCCAGACCGACCCCCCACCTCCCTATTTGTTTCAAAGCCCCCTTCCCCTCCCCCATTTTGAAGAAGTGTCCCGACCGAAACGTCAGCTTTCCTGGTCCTCTGATGCTGCCTGGCCTGCTGTGTTCCTCCAGCTCTACACTGTGTTATCTCAGACTCCAGCATTAGCAGTTCTTACTATCTCTAAAGGAAGCAAGTTGACACTTATCAGTATGAAGTATTCATGTGGAGAGGATTAACGTACAATTAGCACTTAGTGCAAGACACAGTAAAGGGACTGTGTTTATTTGTATTTCCATTAAAAACTGTCCAAACCATGAGCTGAATTTTAAGGGTGGAGACAGAAGTTCCACTAGCTAGCCCAAAATTGGAAGGTGAACCCATTTCAGTGATCAGCAGCACCCTGGGCCGCAGCCCCTATTACACATGGAAGCCCAGCTGTCAATGACCAATCAGAGGCCCAGCAGTCCCAGTAACACTACCATGAACAAAAGCCACTGGTGGGGCTGCACCTGAAGCTGGATGGTGCAACAATGGCCTGCACCTCCCCAAACAGGTAAGCAGGGTCAGGGAAGGAAGTCAGGGCTAGGGGGGTGTGTGGGTCTGTTGAGGGCAGGCAGCACTGTTACTGTGATGGTGAATATTATGCCACTAGGTTAGCAACTTGCTGAGCTAAAGAACGCCCAAAACAAGAACCCTATCTCTGGAGCTGACTGAAAGACCACTAGTCCATACTGATCTGCCCACATGGCCAAGGGGCTCCTTGCCCTCTGACTAGTTGCCAGAAGTAGGAAAGACCCTTAATTGGCCTCTTTATTGCTTCAATCAGGCTTAGGGCAGTCTGCCAATTTTTTCAATGCTGGCAAGTTGACATGGCAGAAAGATAATGATGCCACCTTCTACAAGCTTCCCGTGCCAAGGTCTAGAAAAATTCAGTCCCATGAGTTGCTTACAAGTCTCCTCCTTTGCAAAATAACTGAAGTGCTGCTATTATATCAGAAATTACTGGAAAAACTCAGGAAATCTGGCAGGATCAATGGAGAGAAAGCAGAGTTAATGTTTTGGGTCCAGTGATCCTTCTTCAGAACAGTTTATTTTGTTTATTGTTATCACATGTAGCACTAAAAGGGTAAGAATGAATAAGTTTCCAGATAGAAAAACTGTGCAGTACGATAGTTTAACTTCTTTCAATCTGAGCAATATTCAGTGTCCCACAGTGGTCCACTGTTACACTCCAACAGACAGCATGGCAGAACAGGTCCATGCCAATAATTCACGCACATAACAAAGTCCTTGACCGACAGAATACACTGAACTAACTCTCGTGATTTACTCTGTCTACGCTTCTCAATTTTGTATAGAGTCATAGCGTTGTACAGCATGGGAACAGACCCTTTGGTCCAACTCGTCCATGCCGACCAGATATCCTAAATTAATCTAGTCCCATTTGCCAGCATTTTGTCCATATCCCTCTAAACCCTTCCTATTCATATACCCATCCAGATGCCTTTTAAATGTTGTTATTGTACCTGCCTCCACCATCTCCTCTGGCATCTCATTCCATACATGTACCTCCCCTGTGTGAAAAAGTTGCCCTTAGGACCATTTTAAATATTTCCCCTCTCGCCTTAAATCTATGTCCTCAAGTTTTGGACTCCCCCACCCTGGGGAAAAGACCTTGGCTATTCACCTTATCCATGTCCCCCGTGATTTTATAAACCTCTGTAAGGTCACCGCTCAGCCTCCGACGCTCCAGGGAAAATAGCTCCAGCCTATACCTCAATCAGATCTGCCCCTCAGCTTCCTCTGCTCCATGGAAAACAAATCCAGCTTATCCAGTCTCTCCTCACTACTCAGACTTTTCATCCCAGGCAATATCCTTGCGAATCTTCTCTGCACCCTGTCCAATGCAATCACATCCTTCTAATAGTGCAGTAACCAGAACTGTGTACAGCATTCCATCT
Organism: Rhincodon typus; assembly: GCF_021869965.1. Taxonomy (NCBI): domain Eukaryota; kingdom Metazoa; phylum Chordata; class Chondrichthyes; order Orectolobiformes; family Rhincodontidae; genus Rhincodon; species Rhincodon typus. The sequence goes on along the minus strand of NC_063332.1, from coordinate 46,824,231 downwards.
GTGGCCTAATCTATATTTTACAAAAGTTGTAAAAGGACTTCCTTGCTCCTTTGTTCTACATACCGGCTAAGGAAGGCAAGCATCCCGTATGCCTTCTTCACCATCCTGTCTACCTGTGCTGACACCTTCAGGGATCAATGGACTTCTACACCAAGGTCCCTTTCTTCTTCAGTATTCCCAAGGGATATACCATTCATTGTGTATATCCTTCCCTTATTAAACCTTGCAAAATGCATCATTTGCATTTATTGGGATTAAATTCCATCTGCAATCCCTTTGCCCAATATGCCAGCTGATCAAGATAAGACTATACCCCTGAGATCATCCTCCTCACTATCAACACCACTTCCACAATTTTCATGTCATCTGCAAACTTAAATATATCTTTTACATTTACATCCAATCATTAATATACATAACAAACAGCAAAAGGTCAGAGCACTGAACCCTGTGATACACCGCTGGTCACAGGCTTCCAATTACAAAAACAACCCTCAACCATCTCCTTTTGCCTCCTATTTGTAAGCCAATTTTGGATCCACTTTGCCAACTTGCCTTGGATCCCATGGGTTCTTACCTTTTGGATCAACTTTTCATGCGGGACTTTGTCAAAGGCGTTATTGAAATTCATGTTAAATTGGTAGCATATTAGTCAGTGAAGAAGGTTTTCTAAGATTACAAAGAAATCTTGATCAAGTGGGTCAACGGACTGAAAAATGGCAAATGGAGTTCAGAAGAGATTTACCAGGATGTTGCCAGGTATAAGATTTAAGTTATAAAGAAAGGCTGGGACCTTTTTCACTGCAGTGTAGGAGGTTGACAGGCAACCTTTTAGAAGTTTATAAAACAATGAGAGGCATAGACAGAGTTAATGGTAGTTGTCATTTCCCCAAGACAGGGAATTTCAAGACTAGGGGACACATCTTTAAGGTGAGAGGAGAGAGGTTTAAAAAAGACATGAGAGACAAATTTTTCACACAGAGGGTGGTTCACGTGTGGAATGAACATCCTGAGGAAGTGGTGGAAGTGAGTACAATTACAACGTTTAAAAGGCATTTGGATAAGTACATGAATAGGAAAGGTTTAGAGAGATATGGGCCAGGAGCAGGCAGGTGGGACTAGTTTAGTTTGGGAACATGGTTGGCGTGGACGAGTTGGACCGAAGTGTCTGTTTCTATGCTGTATGACTCCATAACCACATCAAATCTATTACCCTGATCAATATACTTGGTCACCTCCTCAAAAAACTCAAATTACTCCCACAGAATCTTCCTCTAACCAATCTGTATTGACTATCCCTGATCAATCTCGACCTTTCCAAGTATTGATTTAATCCTCTCGCTCAGAAATTTTTCCCTACCACTGAC
>NC_063332.1:46791544-46822464 GCF_021869965.1 Rhincodon typus | reverse complement strand
TGTTATCTCAGATTCTTCAGCATCTGCAGTTCCTACTATGTCTATCAGACTGCGCTGTAATTACCTGTCGAATCTCTGCTGCACTTCTTGGAACAAAGGAACCAGCTATCCTCTGTGGCCAGCTAAGTATTAAATATATCCACAGGGGCCCAGAAATCTCCCTTGCCTCTCATAGCAGCCTGGGATGCATCTCATCAAGCTCTATATTCAGAACCTATTGATGCCCATTTAATACTTCCTCCTTATTAATCTTAACATGTTCTAGAAGTTCACCATCCCTAGAAGTTCACCATCCCAACTGCAAACCCCAGCTACAATGTCTTTCTCCGCTGTGAATACAAAATTTTTATTTAAGATCTCATGCACATCCACTGGGTCCATGCATGGGTTGCCCCTTTGGTCTATAATAGGTATCATCCGTTCCTTGGTACTACTCTTATTTTAAATATACCTATAAAAACCCTCGAGTTTTCCTTGATCCCATCTGCCAAAGACATTTCATGGCCCCTCTTTGCCCTCCTAATTTCCTTTTTAAGCAATCTTCTACACTGTCGTGACTTTTGAAGGGTCTCCCCTATTTTTAATGCACTGTACCTGACATATGTTTCCTTCATATTCTTTGTTAAACCCTCAATAACCCAGGACATCCAGGGTTACCTGGACCTGCTGCCTTTGCCCTTCACTCTTATAGGAACACACTAGCCCTGAATTCTCACTGTACTACTTTTGAAAGACCACTTTCCAAGCGTAGACTTATCTGCAAGTAGCTGCTCCCAGTCTAGGTTTTCCATATCCTGTCTAGTGATATTGAAATAGGCCTTCCCCCAATTTAGACACTTAACTTATGCACTATCCTCATGCCTTTCTATAAAGACTTTGACACTTAGAGAGTTATAGCTCACTCTCTGAAACTCCAACCACTTGACCGGCTTCATTCCCTAGGATTAGGTCTAACACCATCCCATTACTGGTAGGACTATCAATGTAGTGGCACAAAAAGCTGTTCTAAACATAGAACATAGTACAGTACAGGCCCTTCGAAATTTTACCCTAAACCTAAGGTCTATCTAACCTCCACCGCTACCTTATACTATCATTTATATGCCTATCTAATAGCCGCATAAATGCCCCTAATGAGGCAGACTCCACTACCCTCTCTGGGAATGCATTCCACGTCCCTACCACTCTCTGAGTAAAGAACCTACCTCTGATGTCTCCCCTATATCTACCTCCACTCACTTTAAAAGTATGCCCCCTCGTAATAGCTACCTCCACCCTAGGAAAAAGTCTCTGGCTGTCCATTCTATCTACACCTCTGATCATTCTGTACACCTCTATCAAGTCACTTCTCATCCTTTGTTGTTCTAAAGAGAAAAGCCCTAGCTCTCTCCACCTTTCCTCTTAAGACCTTCCCTCCATTCCAGGCAACATCCTGGTAAATCTCCTCTGCACCTTTTCCAACACCTCCACATCTTTCCTGTAATGAGGCAACCAGAACTGGACACAATACTCCAGATGTGGCCGAACCAGGCTTTTGTATAGCTGGAGCATAACTTCACGGCTCTTGAACTCCATCCCTCTATTAATGAAAGCTAACACATCATACGCCTTCTTAACAACTCTATCCACCTGGGTGGCAGCTTTCAGGGAACTGTGATCATGAACCCCAAGATCCCTCTGCTCCTCCACACTGCCAAGAATCTTTCCGTTAACCCTGTATTCTGCTTTCAACTTTGTCCTTCCAAAATGAATCACCTCACACTTTTCAGGGTTAAACTCCATCTGCCACTTCTCAGCCCAGCTCTGCATCCTATCAATGTCCCTTTGTAATCTAGAACAGCCCTCCGCACTATCCACAACTCAACCCACCTCCGTATCGTCCGCGAACTTAGTAATCCACCCTTCCACTCCGTCCAAATCATTTACAAAAATCACAAACAGAAGAGGACCCAGAACAGGTCCTTGTGGTACACCACTTGTAACTGAGCACCATGTTGAATATTTTCTGTCCACTACCACCCTTTGTCTTCCAAGGGTCAGCCAATTCTGAATCTAGTCTGCCACATTTCCACCTATCCCTTGCCTCCTTACTTTCTGCATGAGCCTACCATGGGGAACCTTATCAAATGCCTAAACGCCTGTTCTGGATGCACTTTAAAAATTCCATCGCATCTATTCCTTTCATACTAAGGTGATCCCAGTCAATATTAACAAAGTTGAATAAAATCCCCTCCAACTATAAGCCTGTTTGTCTCAGACCTTTCTATGATTTGCATACCTGCTCCTCCATCTCCCTTCGATTGTTAGGAGGCCAGTAGTAGTAAAAGGCTTGTATTTATATCATGCCTTTCATAACCCCAGAATGTCCTGAAGGACTTGATACTGTTAAGTGTAGTCATTATAATATTGTAGGAAAGTCTTTTCCATATTGAAATCTGTCCAATGAATGATACTTAAAACTGAGGCCAAATTTACCTCCTCTATTGGATACAAAAGATCCAATGGCATTATTTATGAAGAGCAGCCAGGGATTGATCTTTCAGTTTTAGCCAATGTTTATCTGTTTACTAACATTAAGAAAGATTACCTGGTCATTATTCCCATTGCTATTTGTGGAACTTTGCCGACTGCAAATCAATTGCTGCATTCCTACGTGACAACAGTAACTACACATCAATCTGAAGAAGGGTCCCATCCCGAAACATCAACTTTCCTGCTCCTCTGATGCTGCCTGACCTGCTGTGCTCCTCCAGCTCCACACTGTGTTATCTCTGACTCTAGCATCTGCAGTTCCCACTATCTCTACACATTAATACGACCTCCTTGTCTGCAGAGATTTAATGCCTGATAGGATTCTGACAGGTGTTTTATTGAAAGCATTTATCTCTTTTCACGGCTCACCAGGTTTATCTAGCAAGTAGTTCAAGTCAAGAAAGTACCACACTCAGTTCCCAAACTCTATTAAGTTAGCTGAACTCCGCTCAATGTCATATTTTCAATACAATTAGTCATAGCTGGACAGGGAACAAACAAATCAGCCAAAGTTTCTGGAGACTTCTAATCAAGATTATGACATAGTTCAGGAGCAGAATGGTCTTTAACCCAGGCCCTCATGGTCCAGAGGTAGGAACACTACCACTGCATCACAACAGCCCTTAAATAGCTAGACTTTTGATTAATAAAATTATCTATTTTAGATATTTTTAATCATCTGGTCAAACATGTTATGAACATTTCGGGAGCAGGTGAGACTTGAAGCCGGTACTGATGGTCCAAGGGTTGGAACACCACCGCTGTGTCACAAGATCCCATCCCCAGTCAAACATCCTGCTCTTGGTTGTGATGCCCAGTGGTTGCTACTGGACATACATCTGTCAATCATCTAAAGGAGAGAATAAACAATTTGTTTCAACTGTGAACATTGCACAGCCATTCATAGTTATGGCTCATGTGGACAATAGCTTCTTTAACAAGGTACCTGGTGATGGCTGGTACCAATGTAACTGTACCCCAGTACAAAATCAACGCTTTCAGGAGAAAGGGTGGAAAGAGGCAAGATCGTTTTTTAAATGATACAGAAATATTATCATTTTAATTTTAGTCAAATTATTTCATGCTTACGTGATGCTGGGTGTGTAATTGTAGCCACTTAGCATGCCAAGAATTTCACACTAGTGAGATGGGATACACAATACTCAAAAACAGCCAAAGCAAAATGATAGATCTGTGGCCAAGAAACTAATTCCATTTTAACAAACAACATTAAGAGGCACCCAAGGGACAGGCTCAACAAAATGCTCTGTTTGTTATTTTGTTTTTAAATGTCAAATTTTCTGGGCCCCTCTCAAAATATTCCAAATACTCTATGTCGACAAGTACCAAAGTAAATGAGAAAAAATTGAATTCTTATCAAGGTTATAGATGTGTATGACCAGAGTCAGTTCAAGACAAGCAACAAAAACTTTGTTTATAGTTACTTGGGTAGTTCTTCTCCTGGTTCTCAAACAGTGATGTTAAGGCACTTAACATGATGGGTCTAACCCTTCATGCTTCCTTTGTGCACCAGGTCTTTGAAGGAACTTTGAAAATAGAAACCTTGTTAAAATGGAAGCACACAAACTCCTTAAAAGTCTTAAAGGTCCAACCTGCCTTCTGCAAGCACAGTGGCTACCAACCAACAATCTCACCAGACCACCCCCTGTCCTTGTGGCTAGGTCTGAATCATGTTTGGTTTGGATTCAATACTTCCCATTCACTTATTTATGGTGTTCAACATTATCCCCATGGTCTCTGTTGAGTAAGCCAAATGTCTACTGGGTCAACTGTTAAGAAGGTAGAGTTGGCCTCATTGGTCTAGGGCTAGGGAGGGGAAACCAGCCCAGTCTTATTGTTAAGAGCCTCTCCTGGTGTATTATATGTTGACACCAGATTAAGGTTGAAATTGGCCACAATGCCTTTACTTCCACACCCCTACTTTGCCAAAGCGTCTTGCTAGTGTTTACTGCCTTCAATGTCACATTATACAGTCAAGATATGGAGGTGCCGGTGTTGGACTGGGGTGGACAAGGTCAGATGTCACACGACATCAAGTAATAGTCCAAAAGCTTGTGATTTCAAATAAACCTGTTGGACTATAACGTGACGTTTGACATTATACGGTCAATCGGAGTACCTTTTTGAACTTTAACAGCCAAGATTCATATATTTTCAAACTTGTGGTGAAAAACCAAAAAATTTCAGGCTACAACAGGTTGTTTTCTTCTTAATCTAAGTACAGAAAAAGCTCCACGGTATAACTAACATTAGGAGCAAAACAGTCTAATTTTATAAAGTCAACATTAACAAAGGTAGTACCGAAGGTCACTGCGACAAACTGGTAATTAAGTTTTAATATCATGTGAAGGAGTAAGTACAGACCCCTCTAAACTTAAGAGAAACATATGATCTTGAAACTGTTTGTCAGAAGACTAATTTATTTTGGTCTGAAGCCTACAGGTCAGAAAGAAATGTAAAGAATTTCCTGCAATAAAAATATGATTCAAGTGTTATGAGCAGCAGAATGAAAAAAAAACAAAATGCAGAGGGAATAAAAAGTGCAGTTCCCAAGCCAAAGTTTTATTGATGTTTCATTTTATGAATAAATACAAATTAATTTCAAATTTAACCACAAACAAGAAACAGCTACCAGTAAAAACTGATAACCAGCCACAACAACCATAACAAACAGATTTGGCTGGGTTTACGCTGTGGTTTTTCCTTGCCAGGGAGCCAGACAAGGGCAGCTATTTTCCTGGAGGTGGCCTCCTAATTGGTCAGTGTCCACAAGCCTAGAATGGAAGGTGGGTTTTCCATGTTGCAGGTCCAATCACAGCACTGTCAGCCCTGGAGCTGTGGCAGTCTCTGGAGGGGAGAGGTGAGAGGTGAGAGGTGGCTGATACTGAGTCAAGTCGGGCAAGTGTAAGAGTGACTCAAAATAGTGGCACACTCTGACCCATGAAAATACTGAAACACTTTAGACAGTGAAGGATGCAGTCCTTTGGATTGGAGGGAAATCACCTCAGACAGCAATGTATGGACCAGGGATTGCAGCACTTTCTTGCCTGCAGTACACTCTCTGGTTTCCGACACTGCCATAGAGATGCTGCTTTAATTCATTGAGGCAGCATCCCCCGAGGGAGGGAGGGAGAGAGTTGACTGTGGTGCCACAGATCATCCCTAATTGGGGCCTTAACCATTTGGATTGCCCACCCACCTCCATGCAGCCGACAGGTGATCCACTTCCCTGGGCCACCACTGGAAAATACTCAAGACTTCTAGAAAGCTGGTAGCTATCCAAACATGGCTCTGCTCTATTTTCCAACCCTCAGCTCAACGTTCCATGGAGGCAAATAAGTTCAGCCTTTGAGGTTCATCAGTAGCTATTAACAGAAAAGATTCTAACATTTCTAGTATAGAATAGATGTCAGAACATTAATATGGCTTTTCTCTTTAAAAGAGCTAATGGACTAGCTGACTATTTTAATCCTGCCCATTTTGAGGAAACAAAGCAGATTGAGAGTTCAATAACTACAGAGACCACTCCCACTGATCCAGCTACCTTCCACAATTATAATCTGTTTTTTTGACCAGGCCAGAAGGACAACCATTGGATGACAGCAGATTCCTCTTTAAACTGTAAACCGTGCTCCAATGGGGTTGCCTCGTCTGAAATCTGAACACGGGTCCTATGAATCGCAGTCATTGAGATTTCACAAGGACCCAACCAGGTAGCTTTGTTGTTTCCTCATTGTAACCTTGGTCCTCCTCTGTCCCAGATTCCTCTCCTCATCTCCTGAGCACAATGCCCTCTCACCAGAGTAACAAGAAGGTCATTTCTTCAGGTGCCTAGCAGTTAAAATCCCTCTCCTATCCACCAGCTAGCAACATTTCACACTAGGTTTGGCCGTATCTGACAGGACACAAGTCCCATGAACTAAATTCAGGCAACCTCACAATGGATTATAAAAACCAAAAGAGCTGCAGATGCTGTAAATCAGAAACAAAAACAGAAATTGCTGGAAAAGCCCAGCAGGTCTGGCGTCATCTGTGGATAGAAATCAAAGTTAACGTTTTGGGTTGAGTGACCCTTGCTCGGTTCTGAGAAACAGTCGCTCGACCCAAAACATTAACTCTGATTTCTCTCCAAAGATGCTGCCAAACACATTGGATTATGTTGGACAATTTGCTGCCTACTTTTGCCCCCACCATCAAGGCTAATGGAATTTTATTTCAGACTTTCAATTCCTTGTTTAATCTAACATGTAAATAAGTAAAGTTTCCATAGTCCCAGAAGATATCCACATTACAGAGAGGAGACAACTAGTGGCGGTTTAACTGGAGGGTTACCACATCTCAGGCAAGGGGACAGGTTAAGAATTATACAGTCAACTGGAGCACACAAGGCACCGCTTTCCTGCATTAGCACTAAAGGAGAACACAAATTAATAAATTGCAATTATTTGCATCTCTATTTGATTTATTTACTGCCACATGTACCATATGAAAAGCTTTGTTTACGAACAGTACAGGCAGATCATAGTAAGCAAGGGCATGCAGATCATAGGATGAAAAAAAACTTAGACAGAGGCATAGGGCGTGCGCTAGGCAAGATCAACGTTAGCAACACCAGCATTATTTGAAGTTACAGAGTACGTTCATCAATCTAATAACGGCCAGGGAGAAGCTGCTCCTGAACCTGCTCGTGTGTGTTTGGGCTTCGGTATCTTCTGTCTGACGGAAGAGGTTATAGGAGAGCATTACCAGGGTGCGATGGGTCTTTGATGATGTTGGCAGCCTTTCCACGGCAACGAGCCATGTAAATGGAGTTGATGGATGGAAGGTTGGCTTCCTTAATGGTCTGGGCTGTGCACACCAACTGCTGTAGTTTCTTACGGTCCTGGGCAGAGCAGTTGCCATACCAGGCCATTATGCACCTGGACAATATGCTTTCAATGGTGTATCTGTAGAAATTGGTGAGGGACCTTATGGACATGACAAATTTCCTGAGCTGCCTGAGGAAGAACAGGCATTGTTGTGCCTCCTTGAACATCGCATCTACATGGGAAATCCAGGACAGGTTGTCAGTTATCATCACTCCTCGGAACTTAACTCTCCCCACCCTCTCAACGTCAGTTCTGTTGATATAGATTTTGGGGGGGTGGGGGAGTTGGGTGGTGGTGGTGGTGTTCTCCTCCTTTCTTTCTGAACTCAACCATTGGTTCTTCAGTTTTGCCAACATTGAATGAGGTTGTTCTCATTGCACCACATCACCAAGCCCTGTACCTCCTTTCTGTGTTCTCATTCGTCATCGTTAGATATCTGTCCTACCGTGGTGGTGTCATCAGCAAACTTGTAAATGGCATTCATTTGGAATTTGGCAACATAGTTATGGGTGTACAAGGAGTACAATAGGGGGCTGAGAATACACCCTTGGGGGCCTCCAGTTGTGGGAGTTATCATGGAGGAGGTACAGTTGTCTATCTTCACTTATTGTGGTCTGTGGGTCAGAAAGCTGAGGATCCAGTTGTAGAGGAAGCCAAGGTCTCGGAGTTTTGAGATCAGTCTGGAGGGGCTAATGCTGTCAAAGGCTGAGCTGTAGTCAATGAACAGGAGTCTGATGTAACTGTCCTTGTTGTCCAGATGTTCCAGGGATGTGTGCAGAGCTGGAGAAATGGTGTCCACTGTGGACCTGTTACATCAGTAGGCAAACTGTAGGCAATCCAGGCAGACTGGGAGACTGAAGTTCATGTGGGCTGTGACCAGCCACTCAAAGCACTTCATGATTATGCAGGTCAGAACCACTGGGCGGTAGTCATTAAGGCACATTGCATGTACTTTCTTAGGTACGGGGATGATGGTGGTTTTCTTGAAGCAGGTGGGAACTTCAACTTGTAGGAGGGAGAGCTTGAAGATATTGGTGAATATCTCTGCCAGTTGGTCCACACAGGAGCTAAGTGCTTGTCTGGGGACTCTAATCAAGGCAATCACAGAATTGTAAGGAAAGTTAAATATTGAGCCCAAGAAAAGATTGTAATGAGTTACTGAAAACCTGAATAAAATAGTGAATTTTATAAGGATGTTAAAAGTGGGAAGATACAGAGTAAAATGATGTTGGTGAGTAATGAGGCAGGGGAGGAGCAGCCGTTGCTGCAGCTGCTAGGGGGAGTGAAAGGGAAAAGAATTTGCACAAGAGGGCAGATAGAGAAATGGGAAGTTATTCAATAATCAAGGAATAGTCAAGAATCAAAGCCCCTGATGTATTGGCATGGACGAAACAGGGGAAGAAAATAATGACCTTTTTCCCCTGGTGAAGCTAGCACCATATGCTCTCTGCTAATCCCATTCATTCACAAATGGCCACTGGTGTGGGAAGAAATGACTGATGAAATAGCCAAAAAAAATTCTGAAGGCAGTGAAAGATATGGGAATACGAAAAAGTTTATTAAGAGATTCCAGAGTATTGAAGCATAATGGCTGAAGGCTGTGCAATTAATAGTAAAATGGCAAGAGGGAGAGAACAGCAACCAACTTTAACTTTAACTTGATAAAGTATTCAATAGTGGAACAGCTCTAATTACACTGCTGCCAATTGACATTTACTTCCTAATGTCAGATTTTTTAAACTTGTGTTTGTCACAGCCACAGATTGTTGTTATATGTTGACTACAGTATTGAATAAACATCAAGCAGCACATTCAGAATGAAATGAACTCTGGCTGTAAAACAATCCCGATATTGAAAATGAACTTTAAAGCTCAAAATACCATAGGCAGGGCAATTCAACTTTCAGATTTATGCCTTGTTGTTGGATGTGGTAAGAAAATCAAAAGTTGAAGGTGTTGAACCTAGGCATAGTTTGCAAAGCCCCTGACTGAGGCAGGACATTACGTTAGGGTTCCTGCTTATGTATATTTATTTACCAGTTCACTAAAGCCAGAGATTACTCCCATGGCTAAAAAGAAGATAATGTGATATTATTCAGATGAAGCATTTGTCTGCTGTTTCTATGATGCTGGCTACACACAGATTGGCCACTGTGTTGCAGCATTTATAATTCAAAAAGTGCTTTATTAAGTGAAGTTATTTGGGAAATTATGAATGCACAATAAACTTTCTGATCCTTTAAAAGAAACAGAATTCCATGTCACAAAAAACGCTAGTTAACATTAATCACTGGTTTCAAAGAAAATGAGCAAATTAAAGAACATGGTCCCCATAACTGTATTAAGACTTTCAAATATGAATTATGTCAGATGAGTTTGTTTCTGCCCTAATATCCACTAATTTTCTGCTGGCTTATTTCTTTAATTACCAAAAAAACAGAAGACTGATTGTTAATAATTTTATTCTGTGCGGTTCCACGTCCTGTTTTCACTCTGAAATCAAATTAATTTACAGCTATTAATTTACACTGAATTAATTGTCTCTAATATTCAGGATCACCTCTGTCTCAAAAATATGCCTTTGCAAAATGGAACTGTTTGCTTTACAGGGAATCAGTAAGATTCAGTTGATTCACATGAATCTAATTCAGGATAATTTGCTGTCAGTCTATGCAGGGACTTGGGAAGGGGATGCAATTTTCATTGTTATCAGAACGAACTTATTCCATTTGCTCCCTGCAGATTAATTCAATAAAACTGCATGTATTGAACCAGGCTGAACACACCTGGGCAATAAATAGTATTTCTGGAAATATCAACTCCGATGTCAAGGTTGGAATAGAAAAGGCAACAAAGGCAGTTTGCAGGCATAAATGTGATCAGCTACTGGGCACATGTCTTAATCCCCAGGAAAGTGCAAGAAAGCCTCCAGATATACCTGCAAAGTAGTTATGTAAAGTAAGGGTAACTGAAAGAAGAACTACATGTTCCCCTGTATAAATTTACCTTAAAGGGCAAATTTTATTTTGTTTACAGATGGTCTTTCTAACAGAACTAATTAACCAGGCTCAAGAATCCCACCCCCTCGCTAAAAATTGCAGCGGGGGGAAGCCTAAGGGAAATGCCAGCTGCCCCATATCCATTTATTTGGCCATTCACAGGGCTGAAAATTTCCACTTCTCAGAAACCGGAGTCACATCTCAGACAGCTACTTCTAGCCAACCCATGTGGCCATCAGTTCACCAGGACCTTGGGTTAGGCAGGTGGCACTGAATCAGGATTTAGATCATTGTTTTAGGGTCTTTCTGGTTGCCAAGCTGCCAGATCCGAGCTCGGGCTTTGGAGGTTGGGGTCTAACAGGCCAATGGTAGGAGGCAATCTGAGGCAATTAAACCTTGGGAGGCCAATGAAGGAGGGACCTGTGAAAACTGCCAGGCAGGCTGTTTGTTGAGTGCCTCTCTTACTGCTGGTTAAATTCCATTAATGATTCGGTGACAGCCTTAAGTGAAATTGATTGCTCACTCAAACTTCAAACTTCATAGCCTCAATGTTCCAGTACCACAGAAAATGAGTTAAATTTAAGGTTTCCTCCACATATTTGAAGAGATTGGAATTAGAGATCCAGGTCAGAAATGCCAAGCTCCATTACAGCACAGAAAAGTAGGAGCTGGAGAGGCAATCTGATGGTGGTTTTCATTCCAAGAAGATTCAAGCCTATATTTGAATGCAAAAATTTAGCATCACACAGAGGCTAATCACCTTTAAGCAGAAAGTATCATTGGAATTGACCAATCAATCTAACTTTAAATGCAGGGCGGTGAACTTTAATCAAATTAATCTCAATAACCAGAAGTAAAGATAACTCTCTTGCATGGTTTTCATTATGGCAGCACGAAATAACCTCATGACTACTTGGAGAAGAACATGCATTAATTCTGGTTTTCTATCTACAAGGTATCATTGTTCAGAGCCAAAGATGGGCAGGTCTTTTTAAATGGCAATTTTTTTTTTACATTATGTTGATCCTTTCTGATGCTTTGTAAACATAAACACACACAGTGCAGAAGCAGGAACACCTTGTAGTATTTGAGACATTCTTTGTGTTATTTGCACCACCACACTAACTTTATCCATTATCTATTCAACAGAATTTTCTCTGGCAAACACAGTCAGATTCAACTGACTCACTCAACACCTTACCCTCTACAAATCATATGACTAATTATCGATTTGACCGCTCTCTATTTCAGAAAACCATTTCAAAGAAGTCCGTAGAATTTACAATATTAGTAGTTTCAGATTTCATTAGTATTGGTTTATATATAATTTACAGCGTTGCGGATCCCTTTGTACCTTACATCTTTAGAAATCTGAATTGCTCCTTCCAGTGTAACTCTGGAAACTGCCAGTTTTTTTTTCAGCTGACCATTTCGTTCAGGTCATAATTTTTTCACAAGTATTATTCCCCTCTTTCTTTTCTCCTCACTTAATCCTTTGAATGTCTTGTCTCATAGCAGATATTCTCTTACAACACACCCCAGGTTATCAGCCTGGAATTGCGAACCAAGACCAGTAGTATCATAGAATCCCTAAGATGCAGGAAGAGGCCATTCGGCCCATCAAATCTGCACCAAGCCTCTGCAGAGCATCTCACTCACCCAGACCCATCCTTTCCCTGTAACCCTGTATTTACCATGGCTAATCCAACTTAGCTGCACATCCTTGGACACTACAGGGCAATTTTTAACATGGCAGATCCACCTAATCTGCACATCTTTGGACTGTGGGAGGAAACCAGAGCACCCAGTGGAAACCCATGCAGTCACAGGGAGAATGTGCAAACTTCACACAGATAGTCACCCAAGGCTGGAATCGAATCCAGGTCCCTGGCACTGTGAGGTAGCAGTGCTAACCACAGCCACGCTTTTAAAGATCACAAGGATAAAATCCTGAGGTCCAACATCAATGAAACCTCATGGGAATGCTTCAGACATTTATTACTGATATAGGCACAGTTTTTATCTATTTCATTTACTTCCAAAAAGTTAATAAAATATTATTTTAAAAATCATACAAGAAAATTTGTGATTTTCAAACAACCAAGCAAAAGTTGCAATGTGCTTTTAACCCAGTAGAATCGCTTGCCAATAAATTTAAGTGCACAGGAGAAAGCAGCATATAAAATAAGAAAAAGCCTATCAGCCTCTCAGTTACATAATTTTTTTTAAAAATTGTTTACTTCTTTACCCACGAAAACAGAACAAATTCAAAGAACGATAGCTGGCTTCAGTGCTCCTGACATGGTGAGGAAAAGTACTTGCTCAAGTTCCTGCTACTGATTACCACCTCCTTCAAGGAAGTGCCCATTTACTGGCATTGGTTGAGAATGAAATCAAGATCAGCTGCGGTGTGTTATTTGGTAGATAGCATGCAAATCAGTTATTACCTGTGTCTCTATATCAAGTATGGCCACTTAAAATGAGGCTCTGGGGTGTCAGGGTTGTGAAATCATTCCTGACCAAATGTTCCTATCATCAAAGTGGGTGAGACTGGGAGTAAGAACAAATTAGAATAGAATGCATAGCAATATAATTTAAAAAAAAAGGTTATTTGATCTTGAATTTAGGAAATATTTGCTGCACTTAGATGAATTCTGTGAAAGTAAAGATACCACTTCAAACCAGGCACTTGGTATACAACAAGGAGTGATGGTGCTTGAAGATGATACACTTCAGAATAGGTTACCTAGGTGATGGAAAGAAAGAGTAATAAATGGATTTGGGGACAGAGTGGCTAAGTGGGATTAGGTTGACAGATGATGTGGGGGATCAGCACCAACAAAGAATGATTCACCCATTTAGAATAATTGTGTGTAATTTGATGATGAATGTTAAACAGTAGGTTTTATAAAGATTCACATCTGACATACAATCTTGTCAACTGGGAATGCTCTATAAGAAGTCACAGCAGGTAGGTTATTTCTCCACCACTGGCCCTTCTACAATAAGTATAATGAATGAAAAATTGTTGGGAGCACTGTGAACTTCTTCCTCTGCTGAACGATCAGGTAGCCTGGTCACCAATTGCTCTTACTGTCTATTTCATTATTGCAAGCAGCTTGCAATAATTTCAAAAGTAGCATATAATGGACAGACATTTCACAGAAGTGTCATGGAGGAGAAGAAGGCTATTTCAGCTCATCATGCCTGTGTCAGCTCATTAAATGAGCATCATTATGTAGTGCCAATCTCTTGAATATTCCCACACCTTTGCACACTATTTTTAATCGAAATAATTATTAAACGTCCTCTTGAATGTCTCAATTGAACTTGTCTCTGCCACAATTCCAAGTAGTGCATTCCATGACCTAACTACTTGCTGTGAAATATATTTTGCCACTTCACCCTTGCTTCTTTTGTACATCACATTAGATCTATGCCCTCTTGTTCTTATTCATTTACGTGCGGGAACAACTTCTCCCTTTCTACTGTATCCAGCTGGCTCATGATTTTGAAAACCTCAAATCAGATGTCTTCTTAGTCTCTTCTCTCCAATCTAACTTCTTCACTCTATCCTCATAACTGAAGTTCCTCATCCCTGAAACCATTGTGTAAACACTTCTGCATTCCCTCCAATGCATTCACATCCTTCCTTTAATGTGGAATCCAGAAATGTTCACACTAGTCCAGCTGAGGTCCAACAAGTATCTTATATAAGATCGACATCACCTCCCTGCTCTTGTAATCTATGCCCCTATTAATAAAGCTGAGGACACAGTATACTTTATTAACTGCTCTCTCTACTGTCCTGCCACCTTTGATGATCAGTGCACATATACATCAGGTTCCTCAACTTCTGCAACCCCTTAGAATTGTACCATTCATTTTAAAATTGTCTTTCAATATTCTTCATACGAAAATACATCTTCTCACACTTCTCCACATTGAAATGAGCTGCCACCTTTCTGCCCACTCCACCAACTTGGCCATATCCTTTTGGAGTTCTATACTATCCTCCTCAGAGTGTCATCTGCAAACTTTGAAACTGTCCCCTGCACACCAAGATCATTACCATATATCAGGAAAAGCAAGGGTCCCAATACCAACCCCGTGGGGAACTCCATTACAAAGCTTCCTCCAGCCTAAAAACGATCCATTGACCATTACTTTTGTTTCTTTTCGCTCAGCTAATTTTTTTTCAATGTCACTACTGACCATTTTATTCCATGACCCAAAACGTTTCCGCAAGTCTGTTGTGTGACACTGCATCAAATGTCTTCTGAAAGACCATATACGTAAAATCAACAAAATGTCCTTATCAGATTTAATGTTTTAGAGTTTCAAAAGGCATTTTCAGGATGGCAACATGTAAATAATGGGGTGTCACATGGGGCCACAATTATTTTTATTATGTATCAATGATACTGATGATGGATGTGAACATACTAATGCCAAGTTGAAGGATGACACAAAAATAGATGGGAAGGCAAATGGTGAAGATGACAGTCTAAAAAGGGATAGAGACAGCTTAAGTGAGTGAGCAAAAAACGTGATGTAAAATAATGTGGGAAAATGCGAGTTTGTGCACTTTGACAGGAAGAATAAAGAAGCTCAATATTACTAAAATAGAAAAAGACTGTAGAAAACTACAGCACAGAGGGATTCAGGAGTTCTCATGCATGAATCACAAAAAGGTAGCATTCAAGTTCAACAGGTAATGGGGACGACAAATGGAATTTTGACATTTACTTCAAACAGAATCAAAAATAAAATTTGGGAAGACTTGTTACAACCTTACAAGGCTGTAGTCAGACCCACCAAAATATTATGAAAAATTATGATCCCCTTATCTAAGAAAATACATGATGCCCAGTGTAGGTAGTCCAGAGAAGGTTCTCTAGGTTGATCCCAGTTATGAAAGGACTGCCTTATGACAATAGGTTGTGTAGATTGGGAGTGTACTCATTGTAAAGGAGAAGAATGAGAGGCGATCTTTTTGAAACATACTAGACTCTTAGAGATCTTGAGAGGGTAGGTACAGAAAAGTTGTGTTCATTTGTGCGAGAGTCTAGTATCAGAGGGCATAATCTCAGAGTAAGTGTTTAAGATGGAGAGGAGGAGGAATTTCTCCTCTCAGAGGATAGTGTAGAATTCTTTACTGCAGGTGGCTTTTGAGGCTGGATGTTCAAAGTATTCAAGGCTGAGGTAGACAGATTTTGAATGAGTAAGAGAGTCAAGAGTTATGGAGAAAAAGCAAGAAAGTGGAGTTGAGAATATCAGGTCAGCCATGATCTCCTTAATTGGCGGAGCAAACTCAATGGGCTGAATGGCCTAATTCTGCTCCTATGCCTTACAGATCTATGATTAGTTATAACTCAGTTACTGTTCTATGTAATGCCCACTGCAGATTTATGCAGAAACTAATTCAGTTCTGGGGATTGTTTTATTAATGCATTCTCCCAGCAAAAGTCACAACTGTCAGGAGCACTCATTGGACATTCACAGTGCTCTCAACAATTTTCCCAACTAACTTTATTGGGGAAGGGGGAGTGGTTGGTACATGACCTGCATGCATGTGGCCTCCTATTTGCATTCTCTGTCGGCAATAAAGCACATCCGATGTGATTATTTATAAAATCTGCTGTTCAATGCCCTCAAATTACACAGAATTTCATAAATAAGTACAATACAATTGTCTGAATATCTCCGCTGGTCTACATTGGTACTAATCCCATTTAGCCACTTTGTGCCCGTATCCATTTATTACTCTTTCCTCCACTGCCTAGATGACCTATACTTAAAAGCATCATCTTCAAGCACCACTTCTAGCGTGAATTCAACAGTCTCACAATCCTCTGTTGAAAAAGTTTATTCTGAAGTTTGTTCTAAATATTAAACTTGCATTTAAATCTCCTCATTCTACATACTTTGATCATCTGTCTGTCCCATCCTTTCAACATTTTAAACATCTGTGAAAGGTGCTACATAAGTACACTGTTAAAATATACTGCAGCACTTTTTTTTTGTATCTAGTCACCCCATAATCTCAAGAGTTCTAACAAAAGCAGGCCTAATTTTTAGTACTTTCCATCCATTCATTCAACTGTGATAGCACAAAGCTTTACCTTGTAGATTCACAATTCCATATTGATTTTTTTTATACATCTGTCTAGAACATCCAGTAATCCACCAGCTTTCTTTATTGTTTTAGTGACTGGATCTGCTGATTTTCAAATCCTATGCCCCCAATAGTGACAAAGCTGCCTGCAGGATAATGTAATCCCAGCAGACAGAAAAAAAGCAGCCCAAATACGTGTCTCAAATCTGACTGCTTCAAGAAGTTAATATCAGGAATTCTCATAAACCATATTAAATACTAAACATTTAATAAATATTTTCTTGGAAGCCCTTTGAACTGTGACACCCTCCATTAGTAACAAAACCAAATTCTGAGCAGCTGCCTGCTTAAAGGAACACTTCCACTGTCTCTTTAAAAATATCCACCAGCAGCTTACATTAAATCAAATCAGACATTTTCCAGTTTTCAATAAACTCTATTACCTTAGAAGTAGTAGTAGACCAAAAAGTATTTAGTATATACTAAAAATATAAACAGAAATTGTCTAGTCAAATGCTTAAAGTAGATTGAGAAATAATTCAATTCTCACTGCCATGCTGATTTATGTCTCTCAACCCCCTCCTAATACTTCTGGCAATATGTTTTCCATAACGGCAACTGTCTGTATGGAGTTTGCACATTCTCCCCATGTCTGCGTGGGTTTCCTCTGGGTGCTCTAGTTTCCTCCCAGAGTCCAAAGATGTGCAGGCTAGGTGGATTAGCCACGGGAAATGCAGCGTTACAGGGATAGGTTAGGGGGTGGGTCTGGTTCTTCGGAGGATTGGCATGGACTCAGTGGGTGAATGGCCTGCTTCCACACTGTACGGATTCTATGATTTCTACGATAACATAAACAGCTAACACTTAAGTATCAGGAGGGTCTTAATAACAACTGCTAACCATGTCTTCGACATACTGAGGGAAAACTCAACAAAGCATCTACATGAGCAAAGCAAACATAATGACAGGAATTTCACATATGTATTTTGAAAAAGTTCAAGGTCAGGCTGAATGTACTTGTTGCAGACTCGTAGCTGTAAAGAGGAAAGCAGAGCCTAATGATATATGTTTCACAGTCTAAAGCATTTACACCATTCATGTGTATTATGGATAGCTGCTCATAGCGTCAAATACAGCATAGAAGGAGTATGTCTGGCCTATTGAGTTCATGCTAACTCTGCACAATCCAGTCAACTCCTCTCCCCCACTCAATCTTAGTAACTCTGCAAGTTCATTTTCTTCAAGTGACCATCCAATTTCTTTTTGAAATCATTGACCATCTCTACTTTCACCATCCCATAGGTAGAAAGATCCAGATCATTACCACCTGGATGTGTAAAAAAGTTTTTCTCACATTCCTCCTGTAACTTTTGTCCAAACCTTAAATTAGGTATCATCTAATTCTAACACCATTAGTTAATGGGAATAGTTTTGCCTTGTGTACTTTGTCCAACCCAGTCATTTTCTTGTACATATTTTTAAGCAACCTGTTCAGAGATATTATGACACATGTCTGGAGCAGGTGGGACTTGAATGCAGATCTGCTAGCCCAGAAGTGGGGCACTATCAGTGCACTACAAAAGTACTTTGTCATTATCTTGTACACTTTGATCAAGTGTCCCTCAATCTCATTTTCTCCGGGTACAATACCAGCCTTTGAAATCTGATCTTGTGATTAAAATCCTCTATCGCTGGTACCTTCTGCACCCTTCAATGACTCTCACATCCTTCCTAAATGTGCTCAGCAGAACTGGATGCAGTGCTCCAATTAGAGATTCAGCATTTTCCTTCCTTTTGTACTTAATGTCACTATTTATGAAGTCCAAGATCACATATGTTTTTCCAACCATTCTCTCAATATATCTGACAAACTTCAAAGCTTCACACGCATGTTCCCCCACACACCTCTGTTCATTCATTATCTTTAGAATTATATCATTAAGTCTACATTGCATCACCCTATCCCTTCTTGCAAAATATATTACCCCAATGTTTGCTATTACATTGAATATTCACTTGACTGTCCACTTTTCTAGCCTATCAATTGGCAGTATGCAATGGATGTGACAGGGGTCTCACCTATCCGCTGAGAAACAGAAAAAAGTTGAGCTGCCTTTTCAATGAGGACCTGCCATTCCAGGTACTTAATTGTGAGCATCAAGGACCTGAAAATCCCACCACCATTCAGAAGTTGGAAGCTCTATTGAGTGGCAGGGCCACCAGGAAGGCAGTAGCTGCTGCAGGTATGATACCTCCTTGTGACCTAGTATCATACCAGGACTGGAGGCCAGAAGTGAATAATGGTAGGAGGAGATTATGAGTGAGGTTTGTGTTGGAAAGGGGATCGACAGTGCCTCCCTTTTCCAGTGCCAGGTTCCCTGACAGGACAATGAAGGTCTTTGAATGACGGAAATTCTCCCATCCCAATCCAAGACCCAATCACTCACCTCCCACTCTAACCATCTGCAACCTTCATCTCACCCACAGGCCCGTCCTACGAATTCATTCAATCATCCACTCACCCATTCATTGATATTCACATCAGACAGTTAAACTTGGCATACGGTAGCTAATACCACATAAAGGGGGCATAACTCATCTTCCTGACTTGACTACTGTCCAGTGGAATGATCTGATGGATGCTGCCCTCTGCATTTCTTGAGAAGCCTAGTTCAAAAGACCCCACAAGAAGTGCAGAGCAGCATTTAGTCCAAGGGAAGTTCAAGCGGAGTAGCAATTCAATGGTGACGGCTACTCCTTGGCAGATCTGGATCTATAGTTTTAACACATACAAAATTCCACTCTATGACACAAATTGCAATTGGATTTTACTGGAGATTAGCAGAGCTCCACCCATTGATATCTGAACATTGGATCCTGGTGAATTCAATAAATTGTCATCACATTGTGTGAAATTTTCCAATATTCAAAAGATTTTAAATTTTAAAATGGCCTGCATGGTAACTTCTTCAACTTTTCTTTGCATCGATTCCATGATACTCTTGATGCAATGCAAGACTACTTCCTGGACACGGTCTCATATCGCTGGATTAAATTGGATTCAGACAATTTTGTAATCCTGACTTTTATACTAAATAGTTTGTGTTATATTATTGTAAACTCAAAGCCACAATGTCTGGACACAAACATAGTTTATACAATTAGCTGAAAACTTAACCTAAAAACTGACCATTCCCAGAAACCTAGTTTTCAAAATTTAGAAACTGCACTGGGATGCAATATAGCAGTTTTCTTTAAATGGTCCACTACACAAATTAAAAATGTTCTTTTCCACTTAGTGAAAAGACCTTTAAGAGCTGTTTTATTTTCTCAGCACTTACTTTTTCTTTTATGACAGCTGCAGTATTGTTTTACATTAGAACTAATTTAAGCTGCATTAATGACTACATAGTTTCTTAATCCCACATTTCGGCCTAAACTGCAAAGTAATCATTAATAATCCACATTAACTCAGTTGGGTAGTATCAAACTGCAACCAAATGCGCATAGATTGTTTCAGTGGAAGTGCGACAAGGTTCATGGAAATTATTCTTGAAGGGTCAAGTCGCCATGCCACAGAACAATGAACGGTGCATTGGATTACTTGGCTCGTGCAAAAAGTACAATGAAGGCTTATCAGCCTAGTGAATAATAAGGTGTCTGTAAAGTTCATAACGCTTTTATTTATGATCAGGAAAATAAACTAATAGATATAGAGGATAATTAGAGCCTCATCCCAGGATCAAGTGGGATCTCCAAAAGGATGCCAAAACAATAATGACACTATCCCTTAATGTCTCAATTCAGCTCAGGGGAAGGAACCAGGATTCCCATCCCCAATTATTATTTAATTTATACTGTATAATGGCTGGGAGTTGACTCTGATGCACTCCACACCCCAACTCTCCTTCAACCCCGACCCATCAATAGGCTGTTAACAGCCACTGAGATTTATTCATTCATGGGATGCGGGCATTGCTGGCTGGACCGGCATTTATTACCCATCCCTAATTGCCCTCCAGGAGGAGATGCTAAGCTGCCTTCTTGACTTACTACAGCCCGTTTGGTGTAGGTACACCCACAGTCCTGTCGGAGTGGGAATTCCAAGATGTTGACCCAGTAACACTTAAGGAACAGTTACATATTTCCAAGTCTGAATGGTAAGTGGCTTGAAGAGCAACTTGTAGGTGGTGGTATTCCCATGTAACTGCTGCCCTTGTCCTTCCAGATAGTAGTGATCATGGATTTAGAAGGTGTTGCCTAAGGAGCCTCTGCAATGCATCTTGTAAATGGTACATACTGCAACTACTGAGCTTTGGTGGTGGAGGGATGGAATATTTGTGAAAGTGGTGCCATTCAAGCTGGCTGATTTGTCCTGGATGATGCCAAGTTTCTTGAGTTCTGTTGAAGCTGCACTCATCCAGGCAAGTGGAGAGTATTTCATCACACTTGTGACTTGTGCCTTCTAGACAGTGAATAAACTTTGGGGATTAGTAGCTGAGCTATCCGCCGTAGGATTCTCAGCTTCCAAACTCTGCTTATGTGGTTAGTCCAGTTCAGTTTTTGCTCTGTGGTAAGCTCCAGAATGATGATAGTGGGAGATTCAATGATAGTAATGCCACTGAATGTCAAAGGTGGTCATTTGTCTGGCATGAATGTTAATTGTCACTTATCATTTAAATTTGGACACTATCAAGGTCTTGCTGCATTTGAACATGGACTGCTTCAGTGTGGTGTCGCAAAGAGGAATCATTGCACACAATCATCAACGAAACTCACTGCTTCTAACCTTATGATGGACGAAAGGTCAGGGTGAATGATCAGAAATACTAGTTGAGTAAACAAGGGAAAATGAAGAACCAAGTACCAGAAGACTCCTAGAACCTGTGAATTCAATATAGTAATTCAATTCAATAGTCAACGTGAATATGCGAGTGCCCTTTAGTTGAAGAAGGATAAAGTACAAAGTCTGGAAGGCAAACTGAAAGCAGAAGAGAAAGTAACAAGGCACTGATTCACACCACTTGATGTCAGTCAGGGGTAAGTTGGGTGTGGCAGGAAGCACTGTCTGATTGAAGTGGTTTAGCATTCAGAAACAGCAAGTCCTGACATGCAGGAGATTCTCCAAAGTACATGGAGACCAAATTTCAAGCCAATAAACTGTCAGTCACAAAGTTCTATCCTGTTCCAAGAAGCTGACTATTCATGACAAGAGTCTGGGAATCATTTTCTTTTTTTTTTTAAGGAGATAGATGAGATGAAGAGTATTGCTCAATTTTCAGTGATGGTGCTCCTCAACTACATTTACGCCAATTACCGTGTTTATGAAACAAATTGAAGCCTTTTCCCACAATGCCCCATTTGATGCAGAATGATTATTTTAAATTATAGATGCTGTATTAATTTCAGCAAAAATGCTCACAGTAACACACACAACTACAAATGCTGGCAGACTGTTTGACTGAGAGGTCACCAGTCACTATAAAACAGAGTTATTCCAAAATAATAAGTTATTGTTTGTATTTTTTCTGGTGGAGCATTGAGAGGAAGGACAAAGCACAGTAAATGGTGGTGAACTTATTAATCACTGTAAGCTGGATGGATTGCTCTGTTTCAGGACCGAAACTTGTAATGAAATGTACGGGCAGAATTACGTAACAATGAAATCTTCTCTGAATTTTTCAACACCCTTATACATAGTAGCCAGTGCTTTTGATTTAAAGATATTCTGGCGTCTCTTATGGCTTTACTTTGATTTGGTCACTGAATGGCAAGATAGCTTTGAGAAAGATTAGCTTAGATTTTAAAACCTCACCACCTTTAAAAGGTACTTGGTTGAGCATGTGCAATGTCACAATGTTCAAGGCTATGGCTCAAGTGCTGGAAAGTGGGAATAGTGTAGACTTACAGTAGTTTTGTCAGTGCACACTTGATGGGCCAAAGTTCCTCTTCTGTACTATGAACCCAGCACTGCTTTGAATTATTGAATTATTTTTGGAATTTACAACTGAGCTGAAAGATAGCTTAACACTGTTATGTGAAAATCACTGCTGTGATAATGGAGGGGGCATGGTGAGGGAAGGATTGTGAAGAAATGTGGGCCATTGATTTGGATGATTGAGGGTCTTTACCCATTTAGTGCCAGGGGAATTGCAATATGATTGCTTCCGTTACTCAAGAAACAAAGCTGTGAAGACACAGTCATTGTCGTCAACTATATCTCAATTTGAGTTTGACATCATACTCTAACTGAGAAAGGGTCTCTACTGTGACCCTTCCCACTAGGCTTGAGGCTCCAACATCCTCTGCACACCCCTCAAATTCCCAGACCACTCCTGGAAAGAGGGCATTCAAATTTGAGCATAGATTCGAAATCCTAACCTAATTACAGGAATAATCTTGATGAAATCCTGGCTGAAGTTTTCATTTGCCCCTGTTTGTGAGGATTCAAAAAGTCGTGCATTCAGATGGTGTGTCAGTCTTCTGCAACCTCTGGGATGTGCTGACAGTTTTTAAAAAGAAAGCCACTGTTGGCTGTGGCTGTTAAATGAGAAACTATCTAGAAAAAAAAGGAATAGTCAAATTATTCTTGCAGTACCATAAAGTTGCATTTCTTCAGCAGAACAGCTCGAGTATCTGAAGATCAAATGTTGGGAACTTGTGTGGATTAGGAAACTGGTTCTGTGCTCTCCTGCCTGCTCCACTCCTTCAAGCAACATCATGATTGCCCATTTGTTTTTCAGTTTCGCCTTCCAGTATGACATCCCGCTTCTAGGCTGCTCCTGGCACGACTACTTCACCTCTGGACCAATTCATGCTTTTGCCTTTAAAATTCACATTGAATTACTGACACCAAAACAACATGCGATTTGGCCTGGAAATAATCCAGCCTTTGAGTTCCTGACCCCAGACTGAAACTCTAGATCCCAGTTTCTGCTGGAGTAACTGCTTCAGGTTCAGAATAACTTCCCATGGGAATAATTCTCCTCCATACGAGTTCTTCTCTCCATTGTGACAGTAATTTTCAGAACTGTGGGAATAGTGCTCTTCACTGACAACAAGCTAAATAACCTATTTCTTTCCAATATTTCCATGAAGAATGACTGTTAACTGTTCAGTCATTGGCATTTCAGCCTTGCTGTAAACCAAACAGCTGCATGAAGAACAAAAACAGAAACAGTGGCCAAACCATTTACAAAATACATTGAATTTCCCTTGAGAATACTGGAAGTTAATGATTATCATATACAGTGAGTACAGACTTGTTTCATTGGACACTCAAGAAAAAGTAACATATCTGTGGTCCTTTTGGACAATTCAGACGGTTACACAGAAGTGTCTTAAAAGCATGTGAACATTGTGGTCAATCTGTTCCCAGAGCATTCACAAGCCATCCTAAAATATAACTCTTCCTAGTTACTACAGATACTCCTTCCCAATCTGTCCCAGAAGAAACAAACCTCAAAAGAAATCAGATCAGAATCATTCTCAGACTTTTTAGAAGTTCTGGAGAAGAAAACAATTTTGTCATTTGAATTTCAAACTATTATTTTCAAAGATCCTTGTTCATACTAAAATCTGTCATCTTTTCAAAATCATTACAGAAAAAGTTGTGGATATCACAATTCTGCAGAAGATTAATCAGGATCACCACAAATTACATAATCCCTAGGCATGATCCCTAAATATCACCCGGGCTGAGCAGTTCCTTTCTTTGACTGTATTTTGGCATACAGAACTGCAACAGAGGGTGTGAAAATTGGACTACAACTCCTACTGTGACTGATTTTGGGTGATACCTCCGCGACCTTTCGCCCAGAGCCGCTGCATACACATAGCTCAGGGAAATAATTTTTACACTTAGGAACTTCCTCGTCCCTTGGCACTTGTCAATCAAGCTCCCTGTACACCTAGCAAAAGAAATATTGTTATCTAATGGTCCTGGAAGCAGAACTACACCAACACTACATTTCTTATCATCCCCTGCTTTCTGGAGGACATTCAAGATGCACCATGTTTGAGGGCAGGTTTACAGTAGTATTACTGACCCTGGTGGAGTTCAACTAGTATCTGGCAGCAATCTTTGCTCAGGACAATCACTCTTGCAACCATAGTAAACTGCTATCCTCTACGATGATCTGGTCTTGCTAGGTCCAGAAAGGTTTCAGTTCTGGTTGTGAAGGCCATTTTATTTCCCCCATCACCACCAGTTTTAGTTTTGCCAGGGCTAAATCCTTTTGCGTCCACAGTCTGATATTGTCAGTGGTAATCGGTAGTGTTTCCAGAAAGTTTTAAACCAGAACGGACTATTCCGGCAGTGGCACAACTGGTGGTGTATCTGCCAGCGGGAGGCAGTTTAAGACATCTGCATTTGCTACATGACGTCCCAGATAATGTTCCAACTTGTAATTGTACACACTTAAAATGAGAGCTCACCACTAAATTCAAACCGAAGGTAAGGCCGCCATGGCCTTGTCCTCTTTTGAGTAGCCCAAGCAGGGTTCTGTGGTCTGTTACTATTACTAATTGGCATAGGTGAAACTTTCTCACATGAAAGATGACCGTCAAACCTTCCTTCTCTGTCTGGGCATATTTATGCTTTGCATCAGCCAAAGTCTAGGAAGCATATATTAATGGGTGGTGCTCTTCATGGGGTCATCTGTGATCCAACACTACCCCAATAACATACAGGGAGGCATCACACATCAGCACCATATCGCATCTGGGACTATAGTGTGCTAACACCTTAGATGATGACAGCTGCATCTTCACTTCCCTAAAGGCTACATCTGGGCTATGAGGCCATTTCCAAGGCTGACCCATTTTCAATAGCAGATGTAAAGGATGCCAGGATATATATGAACTTTCCATAATAATTCACAATCCAAGAATAGACCTAAGCTCCAGTACAGATTGGGCCATGAGGCACCTTTGATCGCCCTCACTTTATCTTCCAATGGGTGTAACCCGGCCTTGTCGACTCTGTAGCTCCACACTGACCCTGAAAGTTGATTGCAAAGAGTGTCAACTAGCCTCTGGCATGAAGACCCTTAGCATGTTAAGAGTGCCCAGACAGATGCTTCATGGGTTGCTTGACCAAACCTCCAGGGCCATCAAGCTCCACTGTTGAGCAGGCTCCATCCATCCTTGCTGTGGAACCAGAGAGTACGTTAAGACTTAATGGGAGAAAGAGGAAAAAGAAAATATGTTGAGAGCATTACGGTAACACAAGTGACAATGCACAGTATATTTTTTTTTATTCACTGCTTTCAACTTACATCTGATATACACAGACAGGTGAACTAACTGCGAATGTAATTGTCACAGCCTGAAGCATCAGTACATGGCCCCCAATGATCTATAGATGGGAGGTCAGTGCTGAGAACCTGCTGCATCATCTAGAATAAAGAATGAGTCATATACAGGACAACAATGTTGCAGACCTCTTTGGTCCTCCTCCTATGACATTCCTGCTCTTTTAGGATCTCTGTGTCCAAAGGTACAAGTGTGAATTTGTTGTTCAGTGATGGTTGCAGTTGATAGGTGCAATATATTACTATGATCAAGAAACATGGACCCGCAGGTCCGTGTACTAGACAGCACACAGATCTGTGTTCTTTCTCTTTGAAACCCCCTCCTTCACAGGTCGAGTCACTTACTCCATCCAATCCAATTATTGTCACAGCCATTTTCTTCCCCATTATATTCTTTCAACTTCCAGCATGATGGAACACGACAGCGAGCCAGTGGCTTGCAGCATCTACCTCATCGTGTCATTGAGGCCCAAAACATCCGTTTCCTCTTCCAGGTAGATCTTACTATAAAGTCTATGGCGTTTACACCACTCCAGGTTTCCACCACCAAGTCTGCACAAGTCAGCACCTGTCCACCTATCCCCTAGCCTCACCCTTCACATAAGAGATGACCATGGCAGGAGAGATCATACACTGCCCAGCTCCTCCTCCTCCTCCTGCTCCCCCCCAATCACCTAAGGCCATGGTTCTTCTGACCATGAACAAACCTCCAGCTCCTGCACAAACCTCACCAGGGTTTACTATATCTGCCCCCCGCCTCCACAATCAGGCAGATACTGCAGTCCCCTTCACAAATGTCATCTGTCCTTCCCCCACAGCCCCCAGTCCTAAAGAATAACTTGCTGAGTCTCCTTCCCACAGCTGTGGTCCCTTTTGTCTCTCCCTAACCTCCCTTCTCCCTACGGGCAGAACCAACAGACTAACCATCCCTTGAGCAAGCAAGCCAGACAGACAGAACTGAACGAGAAGTGACCAGGTCCCTGACTGGTGGCTGTACATTCCCCGGCTATCTTAACCCTACCCCCTGGATTGGCCACTGTGAAGTCACAGGACTGACCATGATCCACTCCCTGGACAGTAGAAGCACAGATCCCAACCAAGAAAACCCTAATTAGAAGCCTGGTTGTGGTCAATGCCCTGAACTGGTTGCTGGCAACTGCCCTTGACCTACTGTACTGGGATCTCCTGACTAATGGGCGCTTCCTCGGACTTCGATGAGGACAACCCCCTAAGACTCCAGATATGGCTGCTTGCTTGCTGCGTAAGCAGTGTGTTTGCCAGATACACTGCTGGTACATGGTGCAGGTGTACATGATATACAGCAAGACTTACACCTGCTTGACTGAGGACTGACGACCAGCAAGGCAAGCTGCCTAATTGTGTGAATTCTAATAAATGGCATAGCAAGATAAGGATGGTGCAAGCATGAAGGCAGGTACCAAGTGAGGAAGTGCAAGGACAGGAAGCACAAGGAGAGAAAGCAAGCAGCCCCGAGCTACAGCCTACTCCAATCCATGTGCTGGGTACCCATCCCTTCGTGTAAAATGTCTCTAGACCATTTTCAATTTTAGTAGGAAGAAGTGCACCTGGCAAAGCAAGTCTGTGCTTCGAGGGTATCCTGCTAGTGTATCTGTGATGTTTATTAGGTTAGTAAACAATGTTCTCTCCAAGCTGCACAGAGCACACAGCTGCTACAAGGTTTCACGCACAGTGCCAGCACGGTGGCATTGACTACTTGTTGCAGACCTCGAAGGCCTGCACAGCCAAAGAAAAAATTAGAGGGAATCGTGTGGACAAAGGTCAGATGCCAGTGTTCATGGACTAGGAGTGTCTGCAGCTAGTCCCTGTGGATCATGCCCTGGACTGTAGCTTGATCATAGGTAATGTAGAGGTCGTTCAGAACAAGTGGCGAGCTGAATTCACCAGGTACCCATACAAGTTTCCTCATCACTTTTTTTTTAAAAAATGTTCAGCTTGTTTGGCAGGTTTGAACAATAGTTAGGCAAGTAGGTACATTAACAGGGCATTTAATAAGTAATAACTCCCCTTAATTTAAAACTCGCTACTGCCTAGCAAGAACCTTGCCATGCCATTTGTCAAAAGGATACAAGATTGAGAAACTCAGGTCTGGCAGCATCCATGGAGAGAAAACAGAGTTGACATTTCGAGTCCAGTGACCGTTCTTCAGAACTGCTAGAATAGTTTTTGCTTTTCTTTCAGATTTCCAGCATAGTTCTTTGTTTTATTCTAGAATAGTCTCTCTGGTTGGCTTTAAAATGTCTGCTCTAAAGAAACACTTCAAAAAACACACACAGTCAATGAACTTATCTTCCAGGCTAGCTTTGATAATCTGATCTGTTCAATCCATTTGTAAATTAAAATCTCCAATGATTTTTGCTGTATATTGCTCACATT
Organism: Rhincodon typus; assembly: GCF_021869965.1. NCBI lineage: Eukaryota > Metazoa > Chordata > Chondrichthyes > Orectolobiformes > Rhincodontidae > Rhincodon > Rhincodon typus. The sequence continues at coordinate 46,794,197 of NC_063332.1, read as the reverse complement.
TCTTCCTGTATACCTCATCCTGTTGAGTTATTCTTAGGGGACCTATAAAATGGCTATCACAGGTGACTTTTCTATTCACCAAAACCAATTCGACATCTTGATCTTTAGAAATAATTTTTAAGACAAAACTAAGGTCTTACTATTGTACTTATGTCATTCTTAATTAGTAGGGCTACCCTATCACCTTTTCCTATCTTCATCTCCTTCTGAATTGTCATGTATTCTCAGAATTCGGATTAGGCCTTTGTTATCTTGCATCCATTTCGCTATGATGGCTATCAGATCATGCATATTTATTTCTATTTGAGTAGACATCAATTCAAAAAGGATGTTTAACTAACGCAACATCAATCTATGCCAGTTTTGATCAACGGTCACTAACACATAATGTTGACTCTTTCTCTCTCCACAAATGCTGCCTAAACTGATGTGTATTCCAGAGATTTGCTTTTATTTCATACTTCCAGCATTATTACTGCAGCATTCTGCTTTACAATCATATCTCTCTGCTAAAGCTTACTGAGGGAATAAAAAACCTAATCTGCATCAAGAGCAAGCAAACAGAGCAGCACTTCAATTGAGAGTGACCAAGCAATATATGCTTTTCTTCTATTAGAATATAAACCACAAAATGCCCTTCTATTGTGCGGAGCTGCATATGAGACTCTCTAAAGACAAAATATCAAGCCAGTAGCTCTGGCCAAATGATTCTCAAGACTCAAAAGTATTAGTCAAAAGACCTCATTAAGACAAAACAGGCAGCAATGGCATCAATGGCATCAACCTGTGCTTTCAGTGCTGAAAAAAAGATACGTTAAGAATTCAGTTGAGAAAGCCCACTTACCTATTTCAGGACATATTTTCTTCCACCTCAGAATCAGAACATACCAATGATAAAGTCAATGAAAGGACAATTCATTGGGAGCCCACAGAATAAACTTCAGACTGATAATTTTACTTTGTTTTGAGACAGTTGTTCAAGTATGACATTAAAAACAACCGCATTTGAATGAAGTTAGATCCTTATACACACAGCTGAAACGCTGTGAAGTTTCAGTGAATGAGCCTGTATATGCAGATTCTGGCACATTGGCCCCCGTGTTTTGACCTGATCTGTTGTTTGCTATGAATCAGCTGTCAATGTTTATAAGCTTGTGCTTGCTGCGCTGGCCCGTCAGAAGATTTGAATTTATTTAATTGGTCATTCCACTGTTTATAACAGCTTGGAAATTCAAACAGATGTAAAGTTTTTTCCATAGAAATCTTGTCAATCCTTTCTTTCAACCAGTCTGAATTGTTTAGTAAATATTATCCATCAGCAAAATCACATCGTATGTTAGGCCCTATGTTCGGAGTTTTGCAAGAATGGGCTAGTTGAGCATGGTTAACATGGTGCCCACTGCAGACTGTGTATGTAATTGTGTGGGGTTCACTGCCAATGTGATGCCAGGTACGTAGACCATTAACTAGCAGATCTATTAATTATACGTCCCTTAGACTATGACTGCAAGCATCCCACAACTAATGAATGCAAAGCTAAAAGAACCAAGCCTAAACAATTAAAACTAGGGAGCATTGCTTAAGAATAAAAGGTTATCCTATTTTAAAGCAGAGGTGAAGAAAATTTTTTTTCTCTCAATGGCTCATTAGAGTGTGATGTGACCGTTCGGTGTTGAACTGGGGTGGACAAGGTCAGAAGTCACACAACACCAGATTATAGTCCAACAGCTTTATTTGAAATCACAAGCTTTCGAACTGCTGCTCCTTCACCTGACGAAGGAGCAGTGCTCTGAAAGCTTGTGATTTCAAATAAACCTGTTGGACTATAGCCTGGTGTCACATGTGGAATTCTATTTCATAGAAGGTGGCATAAAGCTGGGTCTCTCATTTCAAGGCTGAGTTAGAATTTTGGTGGACAAGAGTGCTGCAGGCACAAACAGGAAAGTGGAGCTGGACCACAACAAGATCATAATCTTATTGAATGTTGGAGCAGTCTTAAAGAGCCAGTAGCCTATTTCTGCTGCTAAGTTCAATAACTCGATTATGTATGTGGACATGTTCTGTTCCCGCACAGTTTGCAAGGTTGCCGCTTTAATAAGATCCTTGCGCTTGTTCATGACCATCGCACCTAGCCGAATTTTATACATCACTGGACCTGACCTCACGTTGCCTCTTACCCATGCAGGGCCATTCCCATGGTTCCGACACCAAACTTTACCCCCTGAAGTAAAGCGTCTCTCTTGCTTAGCGGAGTCTTATGTCCAGCATTGGCATTCCTGATGCCGTTTCATTCTCCCCCCACCCCGAGGTCTGAGAAGATCAGATTTAACCTGGTGCGGAGTCTTCTCCCCATGAACTACTCTGCTGGAGCTATCCCTGTATTTGCATGAGGGATGGTCCTATAATCAAATAGGAACCAGGACAGTTTGATATCAAATGAAGCTATAGGCTGTTTCTTTAAGCCTGCCTTCAAAGTTTGGACTGCTCTTTCTGCCAAACCATTGGACGATGGGTGGTATGGAGCTGTACTTATACATCAGGATCCGAGACAACAAGGTGCAGAGCTGGATGAACACAGCAGGCTAAGCAGCATCATGGGAGCAGAAAGGCTGACGTTTCGGGCCTAGACCCTTCATCTGATGAAGGGTCTAGG
>NC_063332.1:46726175-46781544 GCF_021869965.1 Rhincodon typus | reverse complement strand
AGGGAGGGGATAGGTCAGTCCAGGGAGGACAGACAGGTCAAGGGGGCAGGATGAGGCTAATAGGTAGGAGATGGGGGTGGGGCTTGAGGTGGGAGGAAGGACAGGTTAGGGAGGTGGGGACAAGCTGGGCTGGTTTTGGGATGCGGTTGGGGGAGGAGAGATTTTGAAGCTTGTGAAGTCCACATTGATACCATTGGGCTGCAGGGTTCCCAAGCGAAATATGAAGTGCTGTTCCTGCAACCTTCGGGTGGCATCGTTGTGGCACTGCAGGAGGCCCAGGATGGACATGTCGTCTAAGGAATGGGAGGGGGAGTTGAAATGGTTCGCGACTGGGAGGTGCAGTAGTTTGTTGCGAACTGCGTAGTTTGTTGCAAACCAACAAGCTTTCCTGCTCCTCTAATGCTGCTTGGCCTGCTGTGTACATCCAGCTCTACACCTTGTTATCTCAGATTCTCCAGCATCTGCAGTTCCTACTATCTCCGAAAGAATTGGCACCTAGCCAATTTCTGGAAAAATTCAGCCCATGGTATTACCTGGCCATTTAGTTTGTCTTACTGGAGGTGGCACAGTGGTTAGCATCACAGTGCCAGCGACCCAGTTCAATTCCAGTCTGTTTACAGTTTGCATGTTCTCCCAGTGTCTGTGTGGGTTTTCACCAGGTGCTCGAGTTTCCTTCCACAGCGCAATGATGTGTAGGCTAGGTGAATTAGCCATGGTAAATGTAGGGTTGTGGGGACAGGGTGGGGAGTGGGTCTGGGTGGGATGCTCTTTGAAGGGTCAGGGTCAATGCAGACTTGATGGGCCAAATGGCCTCTATTTGCACTGTAGAGATTCTATGATTCTAACTGCTGCTGCTCACATACAGCGGACCAAGAGTTTTGTTTTCTTCAATATAAAGTTAAAGAAGACTTCTCTTGATCTGAGAATAATTCAGTAAAATAATTTCCCTTTAAATTTGTATCGCAAAACTGATACTGTAATGTGTGCTTAATACCATACGTTTATTTATTTAAACCAACTTGGCTTAAAACTGTACATTATGAGGAAAGAAAGGATATTGATCTATTCGCCTGCACTTTCAACAGCTCTCTTCGTGTAGATTTTTTTTCCCTTTGGTTGGAACCAAATTTTGCTGGTGTTACTGATGGGACTGAGCACGTCTGCTAGCTTGGCAGCTATGATGCACGTCCTCGATCTTGCTGACTGGATTTCCTGTTTACAAAAGCCAAAAGCAGCACTGAAACCTCCTAATCCATGATACACAACACACTACTCTGATGGTCCCTAAATCACCCTCAAATCTTAGTTTAATTGGGGCAGTGCCTAGTTTTGACATGTTCCCTTTATACATCAACGCTACACGAAACAAGGTTGCAGCAGCCTGACAACTTCATTGTCGAGTCAGTCAAGGTCGCTACTAATCATCCTGATACAATTGCTAAATTAGCCAGGGGACACAGTTCAGTTGTTTTTGCAGTTTTATGCATATCCAAAAATTACAACACAAGCAGAACAACGTTTGTAAACAGACCCAAATATTTTGGAATTTAAAGTTGTTTTGTTTTGGAATTTATTACCATATTGATTAGACTGGATTCACAGTCGCTCACTCACGTTAGGTATTGCTGGATACTGCATACCACAGTAATTAAAAATATCAATGATCTGTTTGTTTTGTCAAGCGTTTGGAGAAGAAATTATGATTCAAAGGTCTAGCCATGTGCTTCACACATCATCGTTGAATCTTTCACTTGCTAATTGGTATTTCTCATATTCTTGTTAGAAACGTTGCATTTTTCATTACCTGATGCGTGCTTTGCACTAATTTACATTTCTGCTAACAGTAGCAAATGAATGAAGGTAAACCTTATAGTTCTGAGAACCTTCTCTCTTACCGCCACCACTACATGGTAATACTGGAGCATTTTCTAATGATCTCATGTAGCTCAGCTGAGAATCAAAGGCCCCTCCCCTAGTATTCATGTTTTTGAATTGCAAAATGAAGGTGATAAATGTCCATTTACATGATATAACAGGGAGCTGCTGGCACAATATTAAGCACAGTTACACATTTCACTACCTGGGACTCGATGTCAGTGTGACACCTATACATGCACATAACACATACATTGGGTTATTTGCTGTATTAGAACTGTTAAGCAGCCAATAGCATTTTGGAAATTCTATATTGTTTGACTAATATTATTACAACTCAGGACTATCATTAATTACAGCATCTGTACTGGAACACAACAGCTTTTGTATCATTTTGTCCTGAATATTTCACTGGCACTGGCCACCGTCCATTCCCCTCAACCAAATTTCATGCTAGACTGAGCAGCCACTTGTAGTTCCAAAAGGTACACACTCTGTCCAAAAATTACAAACGGCGTAAGGAACTTGGTTACAATCTAGGTTCACACACCACCGTAGAGCCGAGGAGGCACTGCACTGCCAGAGCTGTCACCTTTTGGAAGGGATATTAAACCAACATCCATTCTGCCCTCTCAGGTAGGTTTAACAAAATACAGTCGCAATCATTTCTTCTATTTCCTATTGGAGGTTTCATTGGCATCATTTATACTCCCTTTCCTTAATGGAATAACTTTTTTTCAAATGTAACACAAAACTGAGTGTTGCAGGCTATCCAACAACAGCAGGCATTACTCCTGACCCTCATTCTTCCTTCACCCAATATTCCTATGTGTGATCTCCAGAGGATCAGTGGACAGTGATGATGAAAAAGAAAACCATCTCTGGCTAACTTCTCCCCTTGTTTCTCAAGGTTACGATGTAGTTGTTCACCGGAGCAGTAATTATTATTTCCCAAATGGGATCAAACTCCACAACAAACAATTTTTGTGGTATTTATATCGTTCCTCACCTGGTGGTACTACCTGGCACCTGAGCTACTCACTTACTCAATTAGGGAAGCAGAACAGTCTGTATAGTTACTATCAGTGACACTCTGATTGGCCAACAATTTCTCTGAGAACTGCCAAAACACACCTAACTGAAGCAAGCAAATTTATTACAATTCAGTTTCATAACCTTCTTGAACGAAGTTCTCTAATCACACAAAAATACTTTGCAACCCATTGTGATTATTACTGGCAGAGAATGCACATTAAATATTTATTTTGCTCTCTTCCCTCTGAATATACTCAGGTACTACATTTTGAGGCTCTCTAAAAATCCACTACAATATATAAAACATTCATATTCTGGTGTTAAACTCTTCCAAATTTCTCTGTCAAGAATTTTAAAAAACACATGCTGATGGTGTCTGAAATCAATCCTGCTATGAAATGCTCAAAGGTTAAGTATGCCTTTGGGACCTTATATTTTTATAAGAAACATCAGTAGAAAAAAAAATCAGTAAAATTAGCTCCAGATAACGTTCTAACTATGGAATTCCATGTATTTATTTATTACCAATTTCATCCTTATATAGCCGAATAAAATTTAATTTTCTCAACACACTCTTACTCCCAGTCTCTCACAATTCTAATCTCAGGGTTAGAAGATCTGCAGGTATAGAGTTATGTCCAGTTGTTCCTTTCACTTGTCCACACTGATTTTTGCCAGTCCAGCACATGCCAAGGTCTTTTCTCCCCACAATATTTTAAAGGAATCATATGTCACATAAAGACCTAGATTTTTAATGCCCAAGAGGCTATACAGGAAGGACTAAACTGGGAGGACTGGGGCAGCACAGTGCCTCAGTGGTTAGTACTACCGCCTCAAGTACCAGGGATCAGGGTTCAATTTCAGCCTTGGGTGACTGTCTGCATGGGTTTCCTCCAGATGCTCCAGTTTTCTCCCATAGTCTCAAGATGTGCAGGTTAAGTGGTTTGACTATGCTAGATTGCCCCAAAGTGCCCAGGAATGTGCAGACTGTGTGGGTTAGTCATGGTAAATGTGAGGTTACAAGATGGGGTGGATCTGGTGGGATGCTCTTTGGAGGGTGGGTGCAGACTCAATGGGCCGAATAGCCTCTATCTGCACTGTTAGGATTCTATGATTCTACCAAGTTTCTGTCAAACGGGCAGAGTTAAAATCAGTCCTTGCATATTATAAAAACATCACATTTGTAATAAGCTATTTGCAAAAATTCTGATGTAACCATAGCATATTTATGCTGATATATTCGGGAGTGAACCACGTCAAAAGGTGTCGATAGCGATGAGAAGCATGCATAACATATTCACAGCTAATAAACTAACCAGACAGAAATCAATTCATGGCAAACAACAGTGCTTAAATATGGAAAATATTTACTACATCATTTAAACTTTGATTTCGTTTCCCACTGTGATTAAACAGGTCCTAGAAACTTTGGAAATTGACGGCTTAATTTAGGTAACAGATACATTCCACACTGAAACAGACTAGGTTGATTAGAATTCTCTACCATATGCCTTGGGCATGGCATAAACGTCACCCCCCTCGCACTTAATGCAAATACATCCGTTATCCAAAAGAAAATCTCTGCGCTTTGCAAAGTTTTCCTTGTACCTGCTGTTTTTTCGGGAGTCCCATAGTTCTTTCTTTTTTTCAATTCACTTCAGCATTCATTGCTTCGTTGGAATCTCTGTCCAGGGCAGCTGGTGCCCTGAGCTGATCTTGTCTGAGAAGGTTATCTTTCCCATGTGGCTGTTAATTGGCGTAATCACCTACTGGCTTTTACTGCAGGGTCTGAGGGGGGAGGGTAAGTGTTCTCTGAAGTGTGCAGCCCAGCTGCTCACTGACTTGAGTGTGCTGTCCCACTGAGCTCCTCGACAAGCACTGTTTTCTATTTTCTCTGGCATCTGCCTGCATGTGCTTGGCTGCTGGGTACTGCAATCTTATTTGCACTTGGCTGTTTTCTTGCTCGTCACGTGTTCCTGAGAGGAGGACCTTATCCCCGCCCCGATACTCGAAACGCTTTTCTTCTGTTTTATTTCCACTAACCACCCTCCCCTTTCTCTTGCTTCCCCCTTACTTCAATCAGCCTCCAGCCTCTCAAGAAAAATGCAGCTCGCCCACTCTATATTAAGGAAAAGTTACTTCACGGGCCACCCATAAGAAGCCTAATCTCGGCAGTGAAATTGTTTATAACACACCCATTTAATGCTTCCTGCCTGGAGTTAATGGGAACATAAATAAAACAGGAAAAGAATATTTTGCTTTGGAAACCAGGGTCACTAGCAATGCTTACAAGACGGCGTCTTATTTGTGCCTTTAAAAATGCTGAAACAAAAACAGGCTTCTCAGTTCAATGGTCCAAATTAAAAAAAACTTTTTTTAAAAAACCAGCCTATTTTCTTGTCTGTCCTCCACGATCCCTGACTTCTTTATGCATCAAAATTCTAAGTCTTCTCTGAAAAAAATCCAATAATCTACTTTCCACTACTTTTGGGGGGGGAGAGACTTCTGCAGACATCAACAGACTTAACATCCTCCTGACAAAAAAAACTCTCATCTCCATCTGAAAAGGGAGACTATTTATTCTTAAACAGTTCCTTAGTTCTAGTTTTTCCACACAAGAGGAAGCATTTTCCCAGTTTCCACCTGGTCAAATCCCCACAGAATTTTAAAAAATTCAAACAGATCATCTCTCATTTTTGTAAGTCCGATGGATGTTGGCCCAACCTGTTCAATCTTTCTTCCTAAGATAAGCACTTCATCCCATGAATAAGTCAAATGATCCTTCTCTGAACTGCTTCTAAGGTAAAATTTTATCCTTTTTCAAATAAAGAGGCCAAAACTCAGACCAAGAAGGCAAATGCAATATTGGCACTTATTTTGACAGGAATTAAATATAAAAGCTGGGATGTACTACTGAGGCTTTATAAGGCTCAGGTCAGGCCACATTTGGAGTATTGTGTGCAGTTTCGGGCCTCATATCTCAGGAAGGATGTACTGGCCCTGGACCGGGTTCAGAGGAGGTTCACGAGAACGGTCCCAGGAATGGAAAGCTTAACATATGAGGAACGTTTGAGGACTCTGGGACTATACTCATTGGAGTTTAGAAGGATGAGGGGGGGATCTAATTGAAACTTACAGAATGCTGAATGGCCTGGACAGAGTGGATGTTGGGAAGATGCTTCCATTGGTAGGAGAGTCCAGGACCCGAGGGCACAGCCTTACAGTAAAGGGAAGACCTTTTAGAACGGAGATAAGGAGAAACTACTTCAGCCAGAGAGTGGTGAATCTATGGAATTGACTGCCACAGAAGGCTGTGAAGGCCAGGTCATTGAGTACATTTAAGACTGAGATCGATAGGTTCTTGATTATCAAAGGGATCAAGGGTTACGGAGAGAAAGCAGGAGAATGGGGCTGAGGAACTTATCAGCCATGATTGAATAGTGGAGCAGACTCCATGGGCCGAATGGCCTAATTTCTACTCCTAAGTCTTATAGTCTTAAGTCTCACCACAGAACAGGTAATGTTTCTGTGCACATGATTCAATATGGCCATGAAAAAAATCTCAAGGTCATTCAGAAACTGACATCCTCTTTCTACCAGGAGTTAGAGATTATATTTTGGAACCCATTGAGTTACATATGAATGAAATACACTAGATAGTTCCAGAAGGCTCTTTTGGCACAGTGTCCCTACCTGGGTGAAGTTCCTGCATTCAAGTCCCACCTGCTCCAGAGCTGTACAGTAACATCTCTGAACAGGTTGACTAGAAAATATGCTAGACAGGTCCAGTGATGAGAGGTGGTCCAGTGATGACAGTTGTTCCAATGATTACGTTTTGAATGTAAATATCACAGATACTGGATCTTCTCAGACCTCTACACATTAAGCAAACACAGAAAATACTCGAGAAATTCAGCACATCCTTTTTTTTTAAATGCATTCAAGCGCAGTTTAGAGTCAACTACATTGCTGAATGAATGGTTTTTTTTATTGTCACATGTATTTTATTCGGTGAAAATCAGTAAAATAGTGAAAGGCGTTTCCACTGTCACGTGATTCAGCGCCATTTTGAATAGGTTTAAAAATAAGAAGAAAAATAAAGATATAGCTTAAAGAGAAACCATCAGTCCTGAACCAGCTCATCATCAATGCTGGGGTGTGGAGTCACATGTAGGCTTTCCCTAAAGAACTTCAGTGAACCAGATCGGTTTTTCCGCATAATTGATCATGGTCATCATTACACTATTAATTCCTGATTTTTATTGAACTTAAATTCTACCATTTTCCCTGGTGGGCTTCAAACCCAGGTCCCCAGATACCACTGGGCCATCACCACTCCCGGGTTTGACAGGAGAGAGAAACAGAGTTAATGTTTTAAGTCTGGTATAACTCTTCAGAACTGAAAGGGGTTTGAAAATGGTGCTTTCTTTATGCTTTTGATTGGAGACCCAGTGTAAAAGACAAAGGAGTTGCTAACTGGGGTGAGAAACAGAAATAGACATGAAAAAATGGGTGTAAATTAAAGTTTGGAAGGGTGAAAATGGGTCCTCTCGTTGAAAACAAAGTAAACAAGATACAAAAAGGATTAGCCAGGGGTGGGGAATAGATATAATGAGGTCAAGGTCTGAAGTTGTGGAATTCAGTATTGAGTCCGAGCAACTGTAAAGTTCCCAAACAGAAATAGGCGTGTTGTTCCTCAAGCTTGTGCTGTGCTTCATTGGAACATTGCAATAAGCCCAGAACAGAAATGTTAGCATGAATTGACAAGCAACTAGAACATCAGGGTAATTCATACAGACAGAGCAGAGGTGTTTCACAAAATAGTCATCCCCAGTCTGTACTTGGTTGCACCAATGTAAAGGAGGCCACATTGTGAACAGCTGATGCAGTAGACTAGATTGAAAGAAGTACAAGTAAAATGTTGCTTCACCAGATAATATGTTTGGGGCCTTTGACAGGGAGGATGGAGGAGGTGAATGGGTAAGTATTATACATTCTGACATTGCATGGCAAGGTCCATGGGGGAGTGAGGCGTGATGGAGGAGTGGCCAATGGCGTCACGGAGAAAACAGTCACTGCAGAATGCTGATAATGGAGCGGAGAGGAAGATGTGTTTAGTGGTGGCATCCTGTTTGAGGTATCAGAAATGGCAGATGATAGTCCTTTGGTAGTGGAGATGAGTGGGGTGGAAAGTGAGGACAAGGGGAACTTTTGGGAAGAAGGAGAATGGGTGAGCATAGAAAGATTGGACATGGCTTACAGCCCTGACAACCACAACAATTAGAGCAGAGAAAGCCCAAAGGACTGACTGGGGTCTACAAAATTGTGAGCAGCATAGACAGGTTGGATAGATAAAACATTTCTCCTCTGAATAGAGGGTTCAATAACTACGGGGCATAGGTTTAAAGTAAGGGGCAGGAAGATTTAATGAAAAACATCATCATCCATAGGGGCTGAAGAAGGGTCCAGACCCGAAACGTCAGCTTTCCTGCTCCTCTGATGCTGCTTGGCCTGCTGTGTTCATCCAGCTCTACACCTTGTTATCTCAGACTCCAGCATCGGCAGTTCCTACTATCTCATCATCCATAGGGTGATGGGTACTTGGATCTCACTGCTTGAAATAATGGTTGTTGCAGGAACCAACACAACAAACAAGTAGTATTTAGATGAATACAATAGCATGGTCAAGTGCTTGGAAATGGGAATGAGAATAGATAGGTGTTTGATGATCGAGCAGACAAGATGGGTTGAAGGGCCTCAGTCTATGCTGTAATACTCTACAACATCATGCTCTACAGCATCAACCTGCCTACCATAGAAATATCTGTCTGTAACAGTATTGGTAAGAGTCACCACCACAGTCCTTGTGGAAACGAAGTCCCATTTTCACATTGAAATATCCTGAATACACTGAAGCAATCCATTTCTAAGTGCAGGAAAATGTGGACAATACTAAGGATTGGGTTGACAAGCAGTAACAAGCCACACAGGTGTCAGACAATTTCCAACAAGACAGGATCTAATCATCAGCCCTTGACAATCAATGGCATTACCATCACTGATCTTTCACCATCAACAGGCTGGGTGTTACCTTTGACCAGAAATTGAACTGAACCAGCCATATAAATACAATGGCTTTAATAGCAGATCAGAAGAGAGGTACACTGAGTGAGTAACTCACCTCCTGAGTCCCCGTTCATCATCTACAAGACAGAAGTCAGGATTGTGATGGAATATGCTCTCCACTTGCCCGGGTGGGTGAGCTCCAAAAAATTACAAGAAGCCTGACATCATCCAGGACGCAGCAGCAACTTATTTTGGCACTACATCCACAAACATTGACACTCTCCATCAACAATGCTCAGTAACAGCATTTACAAGAGGCACTGTAAAAATTCAACAAAGCTCCTTACACAACACCATCTAAACCCATGACCACTACCATCCAGGACAAGGGCAGCAGATACACAGGAACACCACCACTCGCAAGTTCCTTCCAAGTCATTCACCATCCTGACTTAGAAATACATTGCTGTTTCTTCAGTGTCTTGGAATTACCTCCCTAACAACACTGCGGGTCTACCAACAGCAAATGGATTGCAGCAATCCAAGAAGGCAGCTTAGCACCACCTTCTCAAGAGAAATTAGGGCCAGGCAATAAATGCTGGTCCAGCCAGTGACAGCAATAATTTATGAATGAATTAAAACAAAGGCAGAGGTCATCTCTCCCATTGTGGCTGCCTAACGGACAACATTGTGGACTTCAGTATCAGTCCTGTTGCTTCCCTTATCCACATATCGTATTTAATTGGAAGGAGAACCGAGAGGCCTTTTCTTAATGTTCCGCCTCCAGGAGGGATCACAATTGACCTCCCACCACAGTCACTTTCCGGAATTGAGGTGAATGTTAGAATGCTGACAATGTCATCAAAATCTAGGCCAATCTTTCTAGTTGTGGAAGAATCAAAACCAGAAGTCAGAAATGCAAGATAAGTACTGATAAATCCAATAGGGAAATAAAAGATGTATTTAGGAAGGGAGTAGTTAGAATGTGGAACTCTCCACCATAGGAATTGGTTGAGGCAAATGGTTTAAATTCTTTCAAAAGGAATCTGAACAAGTACGTCAGAGAAAGGGAAAAAAACGTGAAAAGTGAAGATGAGGAAGCTTGAATGCAAGCTGATCACATATAGCATATAAACACCAGCATAGTCTAGTTGGGCCAAATGACTCTTTTCTGCATGGTATTTCCATGTAATTCCATGCATGTAACATTACTCCCCACCATTAATGCATTAAAAAGACATGTTGAGGCAATTGCTCTCAGGTAGTAGTTAAAAGACAAGAGTAACCGTCAAGGCAAGTTTCTTCAAACTTTCCTCCCCAAATTTCACTCAACTGCACATCTCCCGCATGGATTTAATCGTCCACACGCAGTACAAATGAAAGTGTTCAGAGTAGATGGATGCCAGAAGAATCTACTTCTTCTGTCAATAAATTGCAGCTATGAACAATATATTTGGTCCGATCAATTTACCAGATTCTAGCAAAATGCATGCCAATGCATCACTGGATGTTAATTAGGATAGTTAGGCTGAAAAACTTCCAGTCACTGATTCAGCTTCAGATGAAGTACTGTGCCAAATTCTGGGCACTGCATGGTAGGAAGGACATGCAGGCTTTACAGAGAGTGCAGGAAAGAGCAGGGACCAGGGACTTAAGTTATGCAGACAGACTGGAGAAACTGAGATTATTCATAAAGAAAAGATTAAGAGGAAGATTTGTTAGGATCATTCAAAATCAAGAAGGATCTGGATAAAATATACAGAGATGACGTAATCCCATAGGTAGACAAATCAAGGTCCTAAGGACACAGATTTAAAACGATTGGCAGGAGAGCTAAAGGCAGCATAACGAAAAACATAGCAAGTGATTAGGATCTGGAATGCAGTGCCTGAGAGTGTGGTAAGTGGTTAGGATCTGGAATACATAGAATAATCACCTGAAAAGGAAATAAATTGCTGCAGGGCTTTGAGGAAAAGGCAGACAGTGGAATTAATTAAGTTGCTCTTGCAGAGAGCTTTCATGGGCCCTCCAAGATGTATGACCTCCTTCAGTACAGTAACCAGAAGAACGTAAGAATTAGGAGCAGGAATAGGCAAATCAGTACCTTGAGCCTGCTGCGCCATTTAATACAATCATGGCTGATCTCATCTCAGCCTCAACTCCACTTTCCTGCCCAACACATTACTAATTAAAAATTTGTCTACCTTCTCCTATATTTACTCAATGTCCTGGCATCCACCACATTCTGGAGTAGTGAATTGCACAGATTCATGACCCTTTGAGAGAAGTAATTTCTCTTCATCTCTGATTGAAATCTGCTATACCTTATCCTGAAACTACGACCATGTTATGTCTATATTCAGTCTATCTGCTGAAATGCACCAGCATTAGTTATTTGTATCTGAATCATAGGGTGGTATTCTTCATAAAATTAATTGATGAGTGGACTATAAATCACATGGCAATTCTGGTACTCAAGGTTAAAATTCAGCTGAAAAACACGATACTACCCAGCAACAGATGTATTCATAGAATCCCTACAGTGCGGAGGCAGGCCATTTTTCAAGCCCACACCGACTCTGCAAAGAGAATATCACGCAGATCCACTCGCCCTACCCTATCCTATGGCTAATCCCATGGCTAATTTACCTAACCTGCGCATCTTTGGATTGTGGAAGGAAACCAGAGCACCTGACAGAAACCCATGCAGACATGGGGAGAATGTGCAAACTTCAGACAGACAGTTGTCCAAGGGTGTAATCAAACCCAGATCCCTGGCACTATGAGGCAGCAGTGCTAACCACTGAGCCACGGTGTCACCCTCCCACCCAGGTCGCCGAATAATCAACATCTTGCATGCATTTTCACTTGACATTCTGTTTACCCTAACATTCAGTGGTCTTCAGTTTTCCTGAGAATACAGTTTCTCAGTTTTGAAATAAATAGGGAGAGAGTGGGAGGCGGATAGAAGAGGGATAGAGGAGAGGATAGGTGGAGAGGAAACAAACAGGTCGAAGAGGCGGGGATGGGGCCAGGAAAGGTGAGTGTAGGTAGGGAGTTAGGAAGGGGATAGGTCAGTCCAGGGAGGACGGACAGGTCAAGGGGGCGGGATGAGGTTGGTCGGTAGGAGATGGAGGTGCGGCTTGAGGTGGGAGGAGGGGATAGGTGGGAGGAAGAACAGGTTAGGGAGGCAGGGACGAGTTGGACTGGTTTTGGGATGCGGTGGGGGGAGGGGAGATTTTGAAACTTGTGAAATCCACATTGATACCATTGGGCTGCAGGGTTCCCAAGCGGAATATGAGTTGCTGTTCCTGCAACCTTCGGGTGGCATCGTTGTGGCACTGCAGGAGGCCCAGGATGGACATGTCGTCTGAGGAATGGGAGGGGGAGTTGAAATGGTTCGCGACTGGGGGTCTAGGCCCGAAACGTCAGCCTCTCTGCTCCTATGATGCTGCTTGGCCTGCTGTGTTCATCCAGCCCTGCACCTTGTTGTCTCGGATTCTCCAGCATCTGCAGTTCCTACTATCTCAGTTTCTCAGTTTGACTTTTTTCTCTTATAAATCTAAGGAAATTCTGTTAACTCCATGTTGATCTTGTAAACTGTACTTCCTAGTATTCTTGGAATTAAGCAATACCCATTCTATTTTCCTATCTTACAAAAAGGCCTCTTTCGACTACCAAACTAAATTTTCTACCTGGCCTCAACAGACACCAGAATTGAAATTAAGAAGAGATGGCTCTTACATAAGGGATATATACCTTTCATAAATAACTTGCTACTAATATCACAGCAGCCGTTGACAAACTGTGTAGACAACTTCAAGTAAAAGGTGGTGATCCAGTAATGTTCTTTGAATGACTTGAAATTCCTGTTTGATTCAGCAAGCCTACACAGAATTTAGCATATAGAGACCTCACTTTGGCTTTGTGGAAATTCATGAAATTCCTTCTGAGCTTACAAACATGTGAATGTGTAAAATTAAATATCTTACATGCAAGATAACATAACTGATGGTTTCAACACAGTGATTGTAAGGTACAGGTTTTGTTCATTAATTGGTTGTATCAACTTGTTTCTCCATTGTAGAATTACAAAGCTCTGAAAGAAGTCATCTTTTCTTAAAATATTTCTTACATTCATTTTGTTTTTGTTGATAATGCAATAGTTCACAGTGTTCACACCCAGTGGTGTGCCATCTTGGGTCACCATTAAGTGTTAATCATTTGTAACCCCTGCAACTGTGCATTTTGTTACTTTCAAACAAGAGCTTCAGCTACTTACCCTCCACGAGACAATCCACAACGACATTACATAAATGCATCCACATTGAGCACCTAAGATGAGCTCACAGCAATCCTTATTGGTGAATTACAGATTTTACAGACCCTTAACACCATACAGTTTGTAAAGAAGAATATTTTCATTTGGTACAGATGCACTAAAGAATGCTTCTATTTTCATAGGACTCTCAGGCACGGCAAACAAGAAAGGTCCAGCAGCAAAAACTGAAGTCAGCGGTCTACAACTAGGCGTGTTGTATGCAAATGCTTATGAATAGCTATAAGCAAACCTGGTGAAACTAGATGAAACATGTCCAGAATACATTATGAAAATCAGTCTTGATGAGTACGGATCTCAAGAAAGGCAAGCAATTACATGTTCTTAGTGGGGGAACACCATCAGAGTAATAATCACTGCCTCAAACAGACAAGTGTATTGAATAAAGCAATAGACAAATAGAAATGAGATAACAAGGTGTAGAGCTGGATGAACACAGCAGGCCAAGCAGCACCAGAGGAGCAGGAAGGCTGACGTTTCGGGCCTAGACCCTTCTTCAGAAAATTCTTCAGACAAATAGAAATGCACAAATGAAATAACAGTGATCCTGTGAAAAGTTTATGAAGGCTGTGCATACAGATCACAGCAGTCGTTCTTAATAGTGGCACCTATCTCCTGCATTGGCAACGTATACTCCAGTTTAAAAATCCGTGCTTCCTTCATGTGTTCGTGTATAGGTTATATAGTTTTACTCATTTCAGAGTGAGTTTCTGTGGGACTTTTCCATGGCAGCATTATTAACACTGGTTATTTTGAAATTTTATGGGGGGTTATCTCTCAGGAATTGCTTTTGATATATCAGGATAAATAGACATCCTCAGCACCAAGCCTTGATGACTGGGACAAAAATCAAGAAATCCAGTTTGTAGCATAATTCTTTACCGACTGCAGATGAAAAATCACTAGAGCTATGACCATTACTTCCCAAGATGTACTTTCAGTGAGTGAAACTCAATGCTTTCAGCCTGCATTCAGGTTAATTTATCTAATTGTGTTTCCATTGTGCCAGTTTTATTCATTATTGAGTCATCACTTTTTTAGCAATAGGCAGCATGGCTTTGTGTGGGGTACTTTGTGTCTTAACAAACTTTATTGAGTCTTTTTTGAGGCAGTGACAAAGATGATTGATGAGGACAGGATGGTAGATGTTGTCAATACAGACTTTAACAAGGTCCCTCATGACAGGCTAATACAAAAGGTGAAGTCACATGGGATCTGCAGTGAACTGGTAAAATGGATACAGAACTGGATAAGTGGTAGAAGACAGGGAGTAGTAGTGGAAAGGTGTTTTCCAGATTACAGATATATGACATGTATTGTTCTGCAGGCATCTGTGCTGGGATCCTCTTTGTTTCTAACATATATAAATGATTTTGAGGAGGTTGCCTGATTAATAAGTTTGCAGACAACACAAGATTGGAGAAGCTACAGATAGCGAAGACCATTGCCAGAGGATACAGCAAGATGTAGATAGGCTAGAGACTTTAGCGGAGAAATGGTAGATGGATTTTAATCTAGACAAATGCAAGGTGATGCATTTTGGAAGATCTAATGTAGGAGGTACAGTAAATGGCAGAACCCTTAATAGCATCAGCATACAGAGGGATCTAGGCATACAGGTCCACAGTTCCCTGAAAGTGACAACAGAAGTGGATAAGGTGGTCAAAAGGGCAAATGGCATGCTTGCCTTTGTCATTCAGGGCACAGAATATAAAAATTGGCAAGTCACGTTGAAGCTGTTTAGAACTTCAGTTAGGCCACATTTGGAATACGGTGTACAGTTCTGGTTGCCACATTACCAGAAGGATGTAGAGGCTTTGGAGAGGGTACAGAAATGATTTACCAGGATGTTACCTGGTTTGGAGGGTATTAGTTATGAGGAGAGATGGGACAAACTTGATTTGTTTTCACTTGAATGTCAAAGAATGAGGAGTGATCTGATAGACGTTTGCAAGATTATGAGGGATAGAATGGATAGTCAGTCTTTTGCCCAGGGTAAAAAAGTCAATTACTAGAGGACACAGGTTTAGGGTAAAAGAGGGCAAGTTTAAACGAGATGTAAGAGGCACATTTTTTTACACAGAGGGTGGTAAATGCTTGGAATGTGCTAGCAGAGAGGGTGGTGGAGGCAGATACAATAGCAATGTTTCAGAGGCATTTTGACAGGTATATGAATAGGTAGGGAATAGGTTTTTAGTTTAGAATGGCATCAATGTGTTAGTGCAGTCTTGGTGGGCTGAAGGGCCTGTTCCTGTGCTGTTCTGTTTTTTGTTCTTTGTATATAACTCTTTATTAATGAAGTGTAAATTTTAAAAGTGCTGTATTTAAATAATTTCTGCCCTTTCTGGGACCATGAAAGATGGCTCTGCTTTCTAGGATTAGCTCTTTTCAATGGATATGACAACCATGCAGTAGCTCATTCCAACCTTACTTCTACACCTCCAACATTTATCAAAATTGGCTTTTATGGTGTTGAGAGCAATGGCAGCACCACAACTGTTCCTGCCATTAGTTCAACAAACCTAGGATTGTGTAATTTAAGTATAACTATAATATCAAAGGAACCACAATCCCATTGTGTTTTTTTATTCATTCATGAGATGAGGGCGTCACTGGCTAGGCCAGCACTTATTGCCTAGAGGACAGTTATGAGTCAAACCACATTGTTAAAATCACTAGGCAGCTGCTCAGCCTAATATTTACAATCAGTACTACAGCGAGAGATGCAAGCAATTTTGTTCAACCATAGCAAAAAGTTTCTCATTCGATTAGGTATCATGACATGATCTAAAACGAAGACATGTAGAGCCACTGGGCAAGGTGTTTATTCAGGCCTGCTTTCTCTCATGTACTCAACTATTCCTTTTGAAAGCCTTTATACTAAATGCTTCTATGTCTGCTCTTTGCAGTAGGATAGTGACAAGAATTGGGAACCCACACGCTATTTCCACACGCTAAATAATATGAGCGATTGATGTCTTATTGTTGCTACAACAGGGATTAATAAGTCATCACATATCAGGGGGCCAAATCTGAAACCTTTCTGAAGCTATCGGGTAGTCTCTATTCTTTAACTGATTCTACAATTTCTACATGGAATGTTGAAGTGTTGAGCAGGATTAGAATGCAATATTGTAATTAAGGAGAAGGGACAACTGTGAGAATAAGTCTACCAGCAATAGGAACTTATTTCACAATGTAGAAAATAAGCAATGCAAGTTATGTATTACTGTCAATATAATCTCAAAAAGGTATCATGCTTCGAATCAAGGGCAAAACAAAAATTAAATCATAATGAATATGCTTAATATGCAAATTAAAACTGAATCTTATAGGCAGCTAGGTACTCACAGTCAGAGTAAGGATACTTTGTGAAACAACATTATTAACAACAATTTTACAAATGTGTACTTCCAGCAGGAAGCTGTGTCCACCAGGAGAGCATATCAGAAGCAGAAGTGCTTGGCACACTTTTCCAGTTAATATAATGAACTAACAGAAATTCATGGGGAGCAATCCATGGTTGCGTGACTTATTCTCCTGGTTGGGAAGACTTTCCATCAAGGAACAAGATTTGGTAAAACTGACAATGAAAACACAAAATAGATGTCACATTCAGAAATACAAAACACAAACCTGTTAGTAAAGCACCTCGATGCAATTGGGGCCAGGCAGATCTTCTTCATGGAGCAAAGGCTTCTAGGAATTCCACTAATAAGTGACAGTATTTAAAACTTTGACATAGAACACTTTGAAAGTTGCAACATTATAGTCTTCATGATAGAGTTGGTGTGGAGGTGGCAAACTAATTTATGTCTGTAACAAAAAACATAAATTGCTGGAGAAACTCAGCCATTCCTATAGCACCCGTGAAGAGAAAGCACAGTCAATGTTCTGGGTCCAGTGATCCATCTTCAGAGGGGTCTGATGAAGGGTCACCGGATCCAAAAGTTCATTGGGCTTTCTCTCCATAGATGCTGCCAGACCTGCTGAGTTTCTCCAGCAATTTCTGTTTTGGTTTCAGATTTCCAGCATTTGCAGTTCTTGGTTTTATTTTGCTTTATGTCTGTATCCAGCTACATCCATTACAAGATAGAAAATGAAAGAAGCAGCAGTAAAACCACAGACCATCCCAAGTCTTCACAGTTCCACTATGCATTGGAATAGGAATCTTTTTACATATACAAATTGAGAAATAATACAGAACTGGCATTAAAGATTTCCTTGTGCAGTGTGTTAAACTAACCCCCATAAAATACTCATACCTGATGACAAAACAAAGCAACTTTTTTACGTTTGTTCAGAATGAGTAGGGCTTCTAGTATTTTACCACTCTCCTATATTTTAGGAAATACAGTAGCTCTTCGACTTTACCATTAAAGCACAGCCAGGTAATATAAAATTCCACAACAGTGCTGTAATTATACAGAGACCCATTTTATAAATATCATTTTCAATACAAGTCTAGACCTCTCAGTTCACTCACAAAGTATAACCATTTGCTTTGTCAAGAACACAGAATTTTGTTTAACAAACTATGCCACTGAAAGCAAAGACTCTCAAAAATTAAATGAAGAAAGCTTTTCATAAAGTGTGCTTTGTATTGGGATGCGTAAACATAACATCATCCGTCTTTCTTCTGGTTCCTGTCCTTCGACCTCTGCAAAATATTTACATCAGTGGCAAGGGAATACATGATGAATGGTAGGACCCTGGGAAGTACAGTGGATCAGAGGGACCTTGGTGTACAAATCCACCAGTTCTTTATAGTATCATAACAGGTAGATAAAGTGTAGAAAAGGCATATGGGATACTTGCCCATTATTAGCCAAGGTACAGGGTTTAACAACAAGGGGATTATGCTGGATCTGTATAAAACGTTAGTGTGGCTACAGCTGAGTACCGTGCGCAGTTATAGGAGGGATGTGATAGAATTGCGGAGGATACAGAGGAAATTTACCAGGATGTCAGAGATAGTAGGAACTGCCAATGCTGGAGTCTGAGATAACAAAGTGTAGAGCTGGATGAACACAGCAGGCCAGGCAGCATCAGAGGAGCAGGAAAGCTGATGTTTTGGGTCTGGTCCCTTCTTCAGAAATGGGGGAGGGGAAGGGGGCTCTGAAATAAATAGAGAGAGGGGGAAGCAATGATAGAAGGTGGATAGGGGAGCAGATAGGTGGAGAGAAGACGGACAGGTTAAGGAGGCAGGGATGAAGCCAGTAAAGGTGATTGTAGGTAGGGAGTTGGGATGGGGGTTGGTCAGTGAGGAGGGAGGGGTGGATAGGTAGGAGAAAAGACGGACAGGTCAAGGATTCGGGGATGTGGCTAGTAGGTAGGAAGTGGGGGTGAAGGTTGGTCAGTGAGGTGGGAGGAGTGGATAGGTAGGAGAAAAGACGGACAGGTCAAGGAAGCGGGGACGAAATGGGCTGGTCTTGGGATGAGGTCGAGAGTGGGGAGATTTTGACGCTTGTGAAGTCCACATTGAGGCCATTGGGCTGCCAAGCTGAATATGAGGTGCTGTTCCTCCAGACTTCGGGTGGCATCATTGTAGCACTGGAGGCGGCCCAGGATGGACACGTCATCCAAGGAGTGGGAGGGGGAGTTGAAGTGGTTCGCAACTGTTGTCGCTTGTCCAGGAACAGGATGCCGCCTGGGCTGGAGAGTTTTAGTTGTGAAGAGAGATTGGATAGATTGGGGTTACTTTCCTTGGAGCAGAGGAGAATGAGGGGAACATGATTGAGATGAATAAAACTGAGGAGCATTGACAGGGTAGACAGGAAGTAACTTTTCCCCTTGCAGGAATCAATGACAGGGGCTGTGGATTTAAGTAAAGGGGGCTTTTTGCAATTCATGGATGAGTACTCCAGAATCCCTTTGTTCCGTAGCTTTCTGGAATCTTTCTCCATTAAATTACATTCAGCTCCTCTATCTTCCTGCCAAAATGTACAACCTCACATTTCCCCACATTTTATTCTACTGTCAGGTTTTCACTCACTTGTTTAACCTGTCTACACCCCTCTGCAGACTCTGTTTCATGTTCACCACTTGCCTTCCCACATATTTTTGTGTCATCTACAAATGTGGCGATAGTACCTTCACTCACCTCATTAATTATATTGTAAATAATTGTGGCCCCTGAACTGATCCCTGTGGCACACCACTATTTATGGTTACCAGCCTAAAAATGCCCCCTTTTCCCAACTCTCTGTCTTCTATTCATCAGCTAATCCCCCATCCATGCTAATATACTACCTCCAACACCAGGGGTCCATATTAAGTAGCCTGTGTGGCACTTTATCAAATGCCTTAGGGAAATCCGAATACATTACATCGACTGATTCCCCTTTATCTATACAGCTGTAACTTCCTTAAAAGAACTCTAGTGGATTTGTCAGGAATGATTTCCCTTTATGAAACCATACTGACCTTTAAGTTGTGGAAAAGATCTTGTGGTGTAGCAGTAACATTCCTGTTACTGGCCTAGAAGACCAGATTTTGAGTCCTACACTGAGACTGTCAAACAAACACACCTGCTATGGAACATTTGTTGCAGGTGATTATCAGTCTATAAATGCTTCCAAACACCAGATAGGAAGCAATGCGCCAAACCAGTTTTTTAAACATTTAAACAACAAGTGCTCTACTCTAAACTCCATAATGGTCAACGATCACTAGAAGGGAGAGGAAACACACCAAGGACACCTGAAAGCCTAGCTAAACAAATGCCACATTGATTGATTAATTAATTAATTTATTATCACATGTACTGAAGTACAGTGAAAAGTTTTGTTTACAAGCAGTACAGGCAGATCATGGTAAGTAAGGATGTACAGATCAAAAAGACTTAGACAGAGGCATGCATGTTACATTACACAGGGTGTGCACTAGGCAAGATCAATGTTAGCAAGATCAGCATTATTTGAGGATAGAAAGTTCATTCATCATTCTAATAATGGCAAGAAAGAAGCTGTTTCTGAACCTCCTGGTGCATGTGTTTAGGCTTCTATATCTTCGGGCTGATGGAAGAGGTTGTAGGAGGATCATTACTAGGGTGTGATGGGTCTTTGATGATGTTGGCAGCCTTTCCACAGCAGTGAGCCATGTAAATGGAGTCCATGGATGGAAGGTCGGCTTCCTTGATGGTTTGGGCTGTGCACACCACCTTCTGTAGTTTCTTACGGTCCTGGGCAGAGCAATTACCATACCAGGACAGTATGCTTTCAATTGTGCATCTGTCAAAATTGGTGGAAGTCCTCATGGACATACCAAATTTCCTGAGTCCTTGAGGAAGAAGAGGCGTTGTTGCGCTTTCTTGACCGTCACATCTCCATGGGATGGTCCAGGACAGGTTGTTGGTTATCATCACTCCGAAGAATTTGACACTCTCCACCCTCTCAACCTCATTTCCATTGAGGTAGATGGAGGCATATTCTCCTCCTTTCTTTCTGAAGTCAACAGTCAGTTCTTTAGTCTTGCCAACGTTGAGCGAGAGGTTGTTTTCATTGCACTATGTCACCAGGCCCTCTATCTCCCTTCTGTATTTTGACTCACCGTTGTTAGATATCTGTCTTACTACATCCCCACTGGCACGGAGAATTGCTTGTCCTAAAATGCATGAACTGCAAAAGAAGGATCTGCCAAGGTATCAAACACTTCAAGCATCATCTAGTGGATCATTAGGAGGTCCAGCACAATCAGTGGATCCAGAGCATCTCACCCACCTGCCTCAAACACCATCTGATCCAAGATTGGACTATCCAGCTACTGCAGAACCACACCCTTGCCCTGCCCAAGTGGAAGGAAGTCAACCACGACTCTGATGGACTGCCAAAGAAGAGAAGCAGAAGAAGAGGAAGGAGGTAAGCAATAAGAGCAAGACAGCTTACTAGTTATCTATCTTCTGGAAGATAATTCCAAACCACTGCTGTACTTCTCTCATAAGCATGAACTAAAAATCAATGGAAGTCCATGGCCCAACCCTCAGAAACAAAGATTGGAGAAAAAATGGACGGACAATACATGGAGGTCAAAGTTTGTCTCTGTGCACTTGGTAATGGTGAAAGGTAAAAACGGTCTTTCACTGAATTTGGGTTCAGTACATATTTCGTTTCAACAGAGAAATCAGCTGCAAGCCATTCCTCTCTGAAGTAGAAGAGAGCTTCATTGAAGGACTAGAATTAATATGATTTTAAGATAAATATGCAAATTCTCAAGTTTCAGTGTGCAACACCATCTCATCCACGTCCATGTTTGATGACATCCAAGGTTGTTAAAGAAGTGCAACATATGGGAGTCAGTTTTAACAGGCTGAGGAACGAGCTTCACGGATTAGGAATCAAGCCAGTTTTGCTTCGCTTTTGGTTATGTCCAAAACTTACTAGAGGCTTTACAAGGGTTTTAATCGAAATCAATGAAAAACAGATTATCTCCTATTCCATATTGCTATTCATCTGACAAACTGGCGTTAGTGCGCAAATTATCTGATGTGGTTATCCAGTAGAGCTTCTTGAAACAGTATGCAAAGGGCTCCCACTGGACCTAGTATTGGGGAATGAGCCTGGCCAGGTGGTCGACATCTCAGTAGGGGAGCAGCTCGGGAACAGTGAGCACAACTCAGTAAGCTTTAAGATACTGATGGATAAAGATCAGTGTAGTTGTCAGGTGAAGGTGCTAAATTGGGGGAAGGCTAATTATAACAATATTAGGCAGGAACTGAAGAGTGTAGATTGGAGGCAGACGTTTGAGGGCAAATCAACATATGGTATGTGGGAGGCTTTCAAGTGTAAGTTGCTCGGAACTCAGGACTGGCACATTCCTTTAAGGATGAAGGATAAGTATGGCAAGTTTAGGGAACCTTGGATAATGAGAGTTATTGTGAGCCTAATCAAAAAGAAAAAGGAAACATTTATCAAGGCTTGGAGGCTAGGAACACACGAAGCAAGGGTGGAATACAAAGAAAGTCGAAAGAAACTTAAGCAAGGAGTCAGGAGGGCGAAAAGGAGTCATAGAAAGTCATTGGCCAACAGGATTAAGGAAAATCCCAAGGCTTTTCAGACATATATAAAGAGTAAGAGAGTAGCTAGGCAGAGGGTTGGCCCACTCAAGGACAAGGAAGAGAATTTATATGTGGAGCCAGAGGAAATGGGCGAGGTACTAAATGAGTACTTTGCGTCAGTATTCACCATACAGAAGGACTTGGTGGATGATGAGTCTGGGGAAGGGTGTGTAGACAGTTTGGGTCATGTTGCGATCAAAAGGGAAGAGGTATTGGGGGTCTTGAAAAACATTAAGGTAGACAAGTCCCTCGGGCCTGATGGGATATACCCCAGAGTACTGAGAGAGGCAAGGGAGGAAATTGCTGGGGCCTTGAGGGAAATCTTTGTATCCTCACTGGCTACAGGGGAGGTCCCAGAGGCTTGGAAAATAGCCAATGTTGTTCCTTTGTTTAAGAAAGGTGGCAAGGATAATCCAGCTAATTACAGGCTGGTGAGCCTTACGTCAGTGGTCGGAAAATTATTGGAGAGGATTCTTCGAGACAGGATTTACTCCCATTTGGAAATCAGTGGGCATATTAGCAAGAGGCAATATGGTTTTGTGAAGTGGAGGTCGTGTCTCACTAACTTGGTTGAGTTTGAGGAAGTGACGAAGATGATCGATGAGGATATAGCAGTGGATGTTGTCTACACGGACTTCAGTAAGGCCTTTGACAAGGTCGCTCATGGCAGGCTGATACAGAAGGTAAAGTCACATGGGGTCAGAGGTGAGCTTGCAAGATGGATAAAAATCTGGCTTGGTCATAGAAGACGGAGGGTAGCAGTGGAAGTGTTTCTGAATGGAGGGCTGTGACTAGTGACATTCCTTAGGTTTGCTGTTTGTAATATATATAAATGATTTGGAGGAGAATGTAAGTGGTCTGATTAGTAAGTTTCCCAATGACACAAGTGTTGGTGGAATTGCGGATAGAGATGAGGACCTAAAAAGGATACAGCAGGATATAGATCGGTTGATGACTTGGGCAGAGAGATGGCAGATGGAGTTTAATCTGGAAAAATGTGAGGTAATGCATTTTGGAAGGTCTAATCCAGATGGAAAAAATACAGTAAATGGCAGAACCCTTAACAGTACTGATAGGCAGAGGGATCTGGGTGTACAGGTACACAGGTCACTGAAAGTGGCAACGCAGGTGGAAAAGGTAGTCAACAAGGCATATGGCATGCTTGCCTTTATTGGCCAGGGCATTGAATTTAAAAATTGGCAGGTAATGTCGCAGCTTTACAGAACCTTAGTTAGGCTGAATTTGGAATATTGTGTTCAATTCTGGTCGCCACACTACCAGAAGGATGTGGTACAGAAAAGATTTACCAGGATGTTGCCTGTTATGGAGGGCATTAGCTATGGAGGAGAGGTTGGAGAAACTTGGGTTGTTCTCACTGGAACGACGGAAGTTGAGGGGAGACCTGATAGATGTCTACAAGATTTTGAAGGGCATGGACAGACTGGACAGTTCGAAGCTTTTTCCCAGGGTGGAAGAGTCAGTTAACAGGGGCCATGGGTTTCAGGTGCGAGGGGCAAGGTTTAAAGGTGATGTATGAGGCAAGTTTTTTTTTTACACAGAGGGTGGTGGGTGTCTGGAATTTGCTGCCAGGGGAGGTAGTGGAAGCAAATACTATATTGACTTTTAAAGGGCACCTTGACAAATATATGAATAGGATCGGAATAGAGGGATACAATCCCTGGAGGGTTTTAGTTGTGACAGGCAGCATGTCGGTGCAGGTTTGGAGGGCCGAAGGGCCTGTTCCTGTACTGTAATTTTCTTTGTTCTTTGGTTGCTAAATTACATCAAGGACCCAATTTCTAAAAATACTTTGTTGGTTTTGAAAACACTTTGGGAAGCTGTGAGGCCATGAAAGGTGCTATATAAATGCAAGTCTTTTTAAAAATACAACTGCAATTTCTTTTCAGATCATCTGAAAATGCAATGTACATATTAAATGTACCATTTTCCAACACTGAACTGCCAGATGGAACTCTGAAGCACAGAAGTGAATTTCTAAAATGTGCTGACTGACAGAAACAGTTTTTGTTTCTCAACATCTTTCGAAAGTTTTTTTAAAAAAATATCTAATCCTAGGGATTATAATCATAATGTACACACAGAAGCTGGAGTGAATATCAAAAGTAAACAGTAGAATAGCAGTTGCAGTCTTTAGAACAGAAGGAAATGACAGACTTAAGTTTAAGGAACATATTATTGCAAGGCACAACACTTTCAATGTAAAGTTACTCCTTTTCTTCATTAAGATATATCACAACATCTCTTTTCCGTTTATATGGTAAAACCATACCAAGCAGAAAAAACTTGGTAAAATAGCCATTTTGTAGACAAACACAAAGATTGACATGAAACATGATAACACAATTTCAAAAAAATCACAATAATTCATACCAAAAGAGAAAAGGGTGTCGTTTTGTTGAGCGGTAAACTCTGATTGGGTTAAGTGTAGCCACAGAGAAGGCCACAATCAGAACATACAGGTTCCTCATGCTCCTGGTAATTCAAAAAATCTGCAAGGTTTGAGCCTATTCCTTTTATTTGCAGGAAACAGATCCCTGCAAATGAATGTATGCTTAATTGCACCTTTTTTGAAGTACCCAGGAAGTTGGGAGCCTATAGCTCCCTGTTGCTTTCTCCACAGCAATCAGAGTCAACCTGCCAACCAATTAGCACTCTTTTCTCCAGCTGTCTGAATTGCCATCCTCATTTGAAATTTGGCATTCTTGCATTTGCATTGATGGGTAAAACTTGAAAAGTTTTTGCAAAATTCCTGCAAAAATGCCTTTTCTCTGGTGCTCGGGAATCTGCTAATTTTTACTGAAGGCAGAAAATCACATGTCAGCAGTGACCAAGATTTGTGAAAAGTTTGTTACAGTCACAATTATTTCAAAACATATTTTCTGATCTGTTCCAAACTGTCCACACAGTTCTTCATTGACAGTGATCCAACACTGGTTTCAGGTGGTCATCAGGGATGACCAATAATGGCAACCATACCACTGATACAAATCAAGTCCACAATTTCACCACCAGTAACTGAAGTGTTGTGGCTGTTTTATACCAAAAAAATGCCAACAAATTCCAATTTTTATCCCTATGTGCGTATCCTCTTTAAATTACCTCACATGGTGTATAAAAAACTATTTTCCAGCTTTCTGCTGCAGACTGAGTGAGCCTCTTTGTTACACATAGATAGAAATTTAACATTGGAACTAAATAGAGCTCAACATATATTTTAAAAATTATAACACCATTGTTGAAATTACAATGTCACTGCTTTATTTATCAAACCACATCAGTGGCTGCAGAACTATATAAAAACTCTCAGAAAGAAGATTCCAAACACTGAAACTATTAGGTTCAAAGCCCTCAGGCTTTGGCGCCACAAAACTGCAATTTCTTTGACAAATCAAACACAGGCTGCTGTCGACAATTACGCAGCAATGCACTAAACTCTGAAAAGATGTTTACTAGTTTGTTATAATTTCTTAAGGCAAATGCCGTTAGATCATGCAGAAATCCCCAGTGGCACTTTACTACATAGAAAGAAAGCAAGATTTGAAATGCGGGTCAAGCAGAAAAATCATCAAGTATTAAGTATCAGATGTGATCCAACATGTTTTAACTCCTTGGTTTCTCTGTGACTTTTGTGTCTGTTTCATTCATGGGATGGTATACCTTATAACTGCACTAGTTCATTAGTGCCTGGAATTATTTATAACAACTGCAATTACCCAACAGTTGGAAAACCAGTGAACGTCCCAAGCTGCTTCCATGGGAGGTCATCTGATGCAACTGGAGTGGCCTCAGGCATTTAACTGGTTAGCATTGAGCCTTTTATAAAAACAAGCCCTCAGTGTGCTGGGAACACTGCCCCCTAGAGTTGGCAGACAAGGGTCTGTAACTTTCCATTACCTATTGCACCCTGGACAAGTTGCTGCTGCCCATAATGCTCTGAGCACCCAGAGGATTCACACTGGATCCTGAGAGAAAGCTCAGAGGAACAGGATATGGTCTGGAGGAGGGGATAATGGGGATTAGGGATTATGATGTGAGATAACAAGGTGTAGAGCTGGATGAACACAGCAGGCCAAGCAGCATCAGAGGAGCAGGAAGGCTGACGTTTCAGGCCTGGACCCTTCTTCAGAAATGGGGAAGGGGAAGGGGGATCTGAAATAAATAGGGAGAGAGGGGGAGGCGGATAGAAGACAGATAGAGGAGA
This sequence comes from Rhincodon typus, assembly GCF_021869965.1. Lineage (NCBI taxonomy): Eukaryota > Metazoa > Chordata > Chondrichthyes > Orectolobiformes > Rhincodontidae > Rhincodon > Rhincodon typus. The sequence continues at coordinate 46,754,952 of NC_063332.1, read as the reverse complement.
AGATAGGTCAAAGAGGCGGGCATGGAGCCAGTAAAGGTGAGTGTAGGTGGGGAGGTAGGGAGAAGATAGGTCAGTCCAGGGAGGACAGACAGGTCAAGTGGGCGGGATGAGGTTAGCAGGTAGGAGATGGGGGTGGGGCTTGAGATGGGAGGAGGGGATAGGTGGGAGGAAGGACAGGTTAGGGAGGCGGGGACAAGCTGGGCTGCTTTTGGGATGCAGTAGGGGGAGGGGAGATTTTGAAGCTTGTGAAGTCCACATTGATACCATTGGGCTGCAGGGTTCCGAAGCGGAATAGGAGTTGCTGTTCCTGCAACCTTCGGGTGGCATCGTTGTGGCACTGTAGGAGGCCCAGGATGGACATGTCGTCTGAGGAATGGGAGAGGGAGTTGAAATGGTTCGCGACTGGGAGGTGCAGTTGTTTAGTGAGAACCGAGCGCAGGTGTTCTGCAAAGCGGTCCCCAAGCCTCCGCTTGGTTTCCCCGATGTACAGGAGGCCACAACGGGAACAGCAGAAGCAGTATACCACATTAGCAGATGTGCAGGTGAACATCTGCTTGATGTGAAAAGTCTTCTTGGGGCCTGGGATGGGGGTGAGGGGGGAGGTGTAGGGGCAGGTGTAGCACTTCCTGCGGTTGCAGGGAAAAGTGCCGGGTGAGGTGGGGCTGGAGGGGAGTGTGGACCGGACAAGGGAGTTACGGAGAGAGTGGTCCCTCCAGAAAGCAGATAAAGGTGGAGAGGGAAAAATGTCTTTGGTGGTGGGTTTGGATTGCAGATGGCGGAAGTGTCGGAGGATGATGCGTTGGATCCGGAGGCTGGTGGGGTGGTACGTGAGGACGAGGGGGATTCTGTTTTGGTTGTTATTGCGGGGAGGGGGTGTGAGGGATGAGTTGCGGGAAATGCGGGAGACACAGTCAAGGGTGTTCTCGACCACTGTGGAGGGGAAGTTGCGGTCCTTGAAAAACGAGGACATCTGAGATGTACGGGAGTGGAATGCCTCATCCTGGGAGCAGATGTGGCGGAGGCAAAGGAATTGGGAATAGGGGATGGCATTTTTGCAGGAAGGTGGGTGGGAGGAGGTGTATTCTAGGTAGCTGTGGGAGTCGGTGGGCTTCAAATTGATGTCGGTTTCTAGGTGATTGCCAGAGATGGAGACAGAGAGGTCCAGGAAGGAGACAGAAGTATTAGAGATGGTCCAGGTGAACTTAAGGTTGGGGTGGAAGGTGTTGGTGAAGTGGATGAACTGTTCGAGCTCCTCGTGGGAGTACGAGGCGGTGCCGATGCAGTCATCAATGTAACGGAGGAAGAGGTGGGGTTTAGGGCCAGTGTAGGTACGGAAGAGGGATTGTTCCACGTAACCTACAAAGAGGCAGGCATAGCTTGGGCCCATGCAGGTACCCATGGCCACCCCCTTTGTCTGTAGGAAGTGGGAGGAATTGAAAGAGAAGTTGTTGACGGTGAGGACGAGTTCGGCTAAGTGGATGAGGGTGTCAGTGGAGGGGGACTGGTCGGTCCTGCAGGACAGGAAGAAGCAGAGGGCCTTTAGGCCAACTGTATGGGGAATGCAGGTGTACAGGGACTGGACGTCCATGGTAAATATCAGGTTTTGAGGACCGGGGAATTGGAAGTTCTGGAGGAGGTGGAGGGCATGGGTGGTGTCACAGACGTAGGTAGGGAGTTCCTGGACCAAGGGGGAGAAAATGGAATCCAGATAGGTGGAGATAAGTTCGGTGGGGCAGGAGCAGGCGGAGACAATGGGTCGACCAGGGCAGTCAGGTTTGTGGATTGTGGGAAGGAGATAGAAGCGGGCGGTGCGGGGCCCGCATGGGCCTAAGCTACGCCTGCCTCTTTGTAGGTTACGTGGAACAATCCCTCTTCCGTACCTATACTGGCCCTAAACCCCACCTCTTCCTCCGTTACATTGATGACTGTATTGGCGCCGCCTCGTGCTCCCACAAGGAGCTTGAACAGTTCATCCACTTCACCAATACCTTCCACCCCAACCTTAAGTTCACCTGGACCATCTCTAATACCTCTCTCTCCTTCCTGGACCTCTCTGTCTCCATCTCCGGCAACCACCTGAAAACCGATATCCATTTCAAGCCCACCGACTCCCACAGCTACCTAGAATATACCTCCTCCCACCAACCTTCCTGCAAAAATGCCATCCCCTATTCCCAATTCCTTCACCTCTGCCGCATCTGCTCCCAGGATGAGGCATTCCATTCCCGTACATCTCAGATGTCCTCGCTTTTCATGGACCGCAACTTTCCCCCCCTCAGTGGTCGAGAACACCCTCGACTGTGTCTCCCGCATTTCCCGCAACTCATCCCTCACACCCCCTCCCCGCAGTAACAACCAAAACAGAATCCCCCTCGTCCTCACGTACCACCCCACCAGCCTCCGGATCCAACGCATCATCCTCCGACACTTCCGCCATCTGCAATCCGGCCCCACCACCAAAGACATTTTTCCCTCCCCACCTTTATCTGCTTTCTGGAGGGACCACTCTCTCCGTGACTCCCTTGTCCGGTCCACACTCCCCTCCAGCCCCACCTCACCCAGCACTTTTCCTTGCAACCGCAGGTAGTGTTACACCTGCCTCTACACCTCCCCCCTCACCCCCATCCCAGGCCCCATGAAGACTTTCCACATCAAGCAGATGTTCACCTGCACATCTGCTAACGTGGTATACTGCATCCGCTGTTCCCGTTGTGGCCTCCACTACATCAGGGAAACCAAGCAGAGGCTTGGGGACCACTTTGCAGAACACCTACGCTCGGTTCGCAATAAACAACTGCACCTCCCAGTCGCGAACCATTTCAACTCCCCCTCCCATTCCTCAGACGACATGTCCATCCTGGGCCTCCTGCAGTGCCACAACGATGCCACTCGAAGGTTGCAGGAACAGCACCTCATATTCCGTTTGGGCACCCTGCAGCCCAATGGTATCAATGTGGACTTCACAAGCTTCAAAATCTCCCCTCCCCCTACCGCATCCCAAAAGCAGCCCAGCTCGTCCCCGCCTCCCTAACCTGTCCTTCCTCCCACCTATCCCCTCTCCCACCTACTAACCTCATCCCGCCCCTTGACCTGTCCGTCCTCCCTGGACTGACCTATCTCCTCCCTACCTCCCCACCTACACTCACCTTTAATGGCTCCATCCCCACCTCTTTGACCTGTCTGTCTCCTCTCCACCTATCTTCTCCTCTATCCATCGTCTATCCGCCTCCCCCTCTCTCCCTATTTATTTCAGAACCCGCTTCCCCTCCCCCATTTCTGAAGAAGGGTCTAGGCCCGAAACATCAGCCTTCCTGCTCCTCTGATGCTGCTTGGCCTGCTGTGTTCATCCAGCTCTACACCTTGTTATCTCAGATTCTCCAGCATCTGCAGTTCCTACTATCCCTGAAGGGATTATGATGTCACTGTTTTGTTCACAGTAGCCCATTGGAATCCAAAATGGATCCTATTTGCGTCAGATTTATTCACAAATTAAAATATTACAGGTATGTATTGTAGTGATTTGTCAGCCAGGTAGACCTCATAGAATATGGGTTCCCTGATTGGGACTGTTAATCTAGCAAATAACAGGAGTGTCACACATCCTAATCACTCTGAGAGCTGGCTCTGAAAGAGCTGGATCAGTGTCAAGGACTCTCCACATGTACATAAAGGGTGACTTGGTGATGAGATACCGGCCTCTGTGGAGTTATTTCATACATCTCCTGACTTCATTCCATTCTTGTATCAGTCGTGTTTCTTTTTACTCTTTTGCAAAACTAAATTAAGCCAAATAATTAAGTAACATTGCCTTAAATGGGCAAAGTATGTCTTATATAAACACAACATACTCAACTTCAATTAACATCAAAAGGCTCATTAATGAACTCAACTGAAATCCAGACATCTTCAGGCTAGATTACCACATTGGGTCATCCTGCTCCCAACTTAACTGGGGCAGATTTTCCAACACCTGGATTCTGATGCAAGTATTTCTGCCCAATTCTCCTGACCACCGCCATGATAGGCTCAATTAAATTGTACCCAGTTTGTAAGGATGAGTGCATAGATATACATGAGTGGCTCCATCCTCTACCTCATTTATCACCATCACCAGTTGAACTTGTTCTTCAACTTGCCCCACAGGGGAGGTGATTGCCTCATGGTATTATCGCTGCACAGTTAATCCAGAGACCCAAATAATGTTCCTGGGACCCAGCTTCACATCCCACCATGGCAGATGGCGGAATTTGAATTCAATAAAAATATCTGGAATTAAGAATCTAATGATGACCATGAATCCATTGTCGACTGTCAGGAAAAACCCATTTGGTTCGTTAATGTCCTTTAGGGAAAGAAACTGCCATCCTTACCTGGTCTGGCCTATATGTAATTCCAGACCCACAGCAATGTGGTTGACTCTGAACTGCCCTCTGGGCAATTAGGGGTGGGTAGCAAATGCTGCCTAGCCAGTGACGCCCTCATCCTGTTAAAGAATAAAGAATAAAAAAAAAGCATGACATTGCTTTCTAGCAAGTACTCTTTTATTATGAACATCTTTAATTTTTTTTCTGAACTTCACTTTCCTTTATCGAACATAGAACAGTACAGCACAGGAACGAGCCCTTCAGCCCAGGATGCTGTGCAAACAGGATGCCAAATTAAACTCCTCTCAACATTCCTTGCATATTCATGTGCCTTTCTAAAAGTCCCTTAAATGCCTTTATCATAAGTGCCTCCACCACACCTCTGGCAGCTCCCACCACTCTGTGTAAAAAAACTTGCACCTCCTTTGAACTTTTCCCCTCTCACCATAAATGCATGTCTCCCAGTATTAGATGTTTCAGCTCTGGGAAAAAAGATTCTGACTGTCAAACCCTATCTATGCATCTCATAATTTTATAGACTTCTATTGAGTCTCCTCTCAGCCTCTGCCGCTCCAGAGGAAAACCTCAGTTTTTCTAGCCTCTCCTTATAGCATATACCCTCTAATCCATCCATTCTCCCTATTATTTCAGAATATAAAAGGCTGAGCTGAGATGGAATGTAAGGAGACTCATGTGGAACATCAACACAAACACAAGGAGTTGGGCTAAATGGGCTTTTTTCTGTATGTTCTATGCAGTTCTATGTAATATGGCACCACTGGTAGATCTTGCACTCTGACATTTCATCCAGCTGCCCATTCTTCCTGTGTGAACTTGGATAATGAGTTTTGGCAAGCGCACCTGACATCCACACAAAGTGGGTAAAGATTTTCCTGCATCACATCAGATTTCTGGAGACTGAGTTGTTTGAAGATGAATTGCAGTTAGCAGCATCTCTCATCCAATCTCCTCCAGAAGTGCTTTATCTGCTCCTTACATTTACACATAACCACCCTGTCTTGTTCTTGCTATCCACCCAAAGTACTACCCTTTGAACCGGATCAACATCTGAGGAGGCTGATGCTATCTACAGCTCACTGGCTTTATGAAAGTTAAACCCACAGTGCTGTGCACCTTAGACTGATTTCTATGAGCGCACATTCCTGACCCTTATCAGTTCTGGCAGAAATCACAGTTTCTGCCAGGAAATCAATTTTTCAGTCATATCTTTGGAAAGAAATCACTGGATTGCAATCTGCGTTTGAAACCCTAAATAAATGTTTCCTGTCCCCCAAGCTCAGTTATACTGAAACCAAGCATATTTCTGGATTATTACTGAGGTTTATATTGGTTAATTCAAAAAACCATAGATATCCAAGGTTTGTATAAAATCAATTTTCCCAACCCATTGCAAATTTTCCAGTTGTAAAGTTTTGGAAATGGCACTGGGTCAGGCAGTCAGTCTTCCTGTGGTTTCGAAGAAACAGATAAACTGGGGTCTACATCTGAACTAGGTGCACATTCAACGTCAAGTTGCAAGTGAGGAGCAAAGGGAGTCTCAATTCTGGTTGTTATGGTGGTCCATCAGTTGCTCAACTGGAGGTACAATCAGAAAGTTAAGCATTGCTGCATTGAACTGGGGACTCTGCACAAGTCCTGGAGATTTATAAGATAGCTGTGAATCAGCGTCATTATTAATCCAACCCTTCTTCTAAACAAAATGAGGGCTTGTGATCTTCTGGGTGCTCGGCTGTAATGCAACTGGATTCAAATCTCCTCCCCTACTCCCTGTATTAATTGACCTGCACGGAGGATACACTTGTAACCATGTTGACAATCAGGAAGGAACACTGGTGCTTAATTCCACACTGGATGGTACATTGAAAAGTAGACTAATCAGGGTATCAATTGAAGACAGCAGTCAAAACTAAATTCAAAGCAAAATTTTGTACACAAAGAATAGCACAGTCCCATAAGTAACACATGCAATTAAACTGGGTTTCCTGTTCAAATTTTCATCCAAGTATTCGTTGCATAAAAATATTCTCACACTCTGGTCTTGACATGTGTTTCAAAGAATTATCATAATGTACATCAGTAAGACATTACTGACACTATTGTTGATGTTTAAAATATTTACGGCTGCGTCCACACAGCTTTCTTATCTACTCAGGTTTGTATGGGCAAACTATAAATTATACTTTACTTTTCAAGAGGATACACTCCTCAGGGTAGACATCTAGCCCTTTTTTAAAATTCCCTGGAGCAGTGTGAATCTTTGTCTGATCCTCACCAAACATGCTGAGCACATAACAAATAACTGATTTTTTAAGAGGATGTGCAAAAAATTGTTTGTAGTTTGGTTCTTCCTATCTCTAATTGGCTGAGGTTAGGTTTTTTTTTGAAGGGGGGGGGCTTGGATTTTAAGTTAATCAAGGTAAAGCTCTCTCTAATTGGGGAGCATTAAGTTTTGGCATAGCACTTTGCTAATTTTGTCACTTGGCACCAAATTTCATTTTCTGCTTTTATTCTGAACCCCAGGCCTGGGTTGTCAGGACTCTCACACACAGCATAATATCAAAGTGTTGTTGGGACCACATGTGCTGTCAAACAACATGTATTCAGTTGGTGGGGTCAGCTAGACAAAAATCAGACAAAGAAAAGTCTAGGTATTTTCTAAAGATATATGTTCAAAGGCATATGTTCAAAGCTTTAATATCAATCAACACTGGTTAACACTACACTATGCCTGGCCCGAGAGCTTTTTGCCTGTCCTGGAAGCTTCAGAAATTATTGAGTCATACATTTGAAATAATTTATATTATTTAATGATAAATGTAACTGTATTGCGTCTAATTTTTAAACACAATTTATGTGACTGCATGAAAGCATTTGAGGATCTTCAAGAAAGCCAATTAAAACTATGATAATTTATCACGAGATATTTATATTGCATTAAAAGTTTTGAAGAAGTCACGGAGTCTCGTTAGATTAATACAAGCTACAAAAGACGAGGTTGGTAGAATTTAACTTTGAAAGACAGTTGACATCAGACCATTGACCCCTAAGGATCAGAGTTCACACACGATTCACATTTAATCAGTTGCATGTGAGTCAGCAAATGTTCTTCAGTTTGTTGCGTTCTTAGATAAAGACAGTGCTTTGAATTATCTTGCCATGAACGTTACGTTAAAGCTGATGATCCCGTAAATAACATCTGAAGTGCATCAGTGTTCTGCATGTCATCTACAAGAAAAACGGTAAAATCTGGGGCTGAATTATATCACCCATCAAGAAATTGGCTGAGTGTAGGAATACTTATAAAATGGTGGATAAAGTTTAGAGGAGAGGGCCATGATAGCTTCCTGCCAATATTCTCAGTGGGAGGACAATGGGATCAATTAATTAGTCAATTAAGGTGTTGTGACAGGTCTCCATGACATACAGATGTTAATAGCGGGTGATTCAATGACGGTAATGCTACTGAATGTCGAGGGATAATGGTTATATTCTCTTGCTGTTGACTGTCATTGCCTGGCACTTATATAGCGCAAATATAATTTGCCAATTGTCATTTGTGGCACGGTAGCTCAGGAGGTAGCACTGCTGCCTCACAGCGCCAGGAACCCAGGTCCAATTCCAGCCTCTGGTGACCATCTGTGTGGTGTTTGCACATTCTCCCTGTGTCTGCGTACGTTTCCTCCAGGTGCTCTGGTTTCCTCCCACAGTCCAAAGATGTGCAGGTTATGTGGATTGGCCATCCTAAATTTCCCAAAGTGTCCAAGGATGTGCTGGCTTGGTAGATTTGCCATGAGAAATGCAGAGTTACAAGGATGGGGGGATGGGGTCTGGGTGGGATGCTCTTTGGAGGATCAGTGCGGACTCAATGGGCTGAATGGCTTGCTTCCACATTCTAAATTTCTACGATTCTAAACTTTGACATTGTCCAGGTCTAGGTGCATTTGGACATGAAATGCTTCAGTATCTGAGGAGTCACGAATGGCGCTGAACATTGTGCAGTTATCAGCAAACAAACCCATTTCTGACCTTGTGATGAAAGGAAGGTCATTGATGAAGCAGTTGAAGATGGTTGGGCCTAGAACACTACCCTGAAGAACTCCTGCAGAGATGTCTTGGAGCTGAGATGACAGACCTCCAACAATCACAACCATCTTCCTTTTTTCAGATTTCAGTCCAACCAGTGGAGAGTTTTCCCCAATTCCAATCGACTCCAGATTTGCCAGGGCTCATTGATACCACACTCATTCAAATGTGGCCTTGATGTCAAAGGCAGTAACTTTCACATCACCTCTGGAAGTCAGTGCCCTTGTCCATGTTTGGACCAAAGCTGTAATGAAGTCAGGAGCTCAGTGGCCCTGACGCAACCTGGACTGAGTGTCAGTGAGCTAACTGTTGCTCAGCAAGTCCTGCTTCATAACACTGTTGATGACACCTTTTATCACTTTACTGATGATCAGTAATAGATAATGCTATTCTAAAGGTGACGATCAATAGTAGATCAATTCTATTCTAAAGGGATTTCTGAAGCAGAGAGACCTGAGTGTATTCATACATAAGTTATTAAAGGTGCAGGACAGGTGGAGAGAGAGTAAATAAATTAGCGAGTATTCTAGGCTTTATTGATAGGGTCATATAATACAAGATCATGGAGGTTATTCTGAAACTATACATATGCATGGAAAATTAGGGAAAAAGTAAAAGGGGTCGGAGAACTCACCAGAGGTCATTAAAGTTTCCAGAACAAGTAACAGGACAGAGAGTGTGATAAGGGTCAGGAATCTAACTTCAGGCAGAGGAGATGAAGGGACAACTAAGAGAAGGGGAGGAGCAGTCATTACAGGACTGATGGTGTTAAATGTACACAAAATATGAAAGAAGGTAATTGAACTTGTACAGCATACTGAAATTAGCATGTACACTGCTGTGGGTTCAGAGAGACGTAGCTGCAAGGGGATCAGGGCTGGGAACTAAATATCCAAGGCTAAGCGTTCTATCAAAAGGACATGGGCAGAGGGCACGGTGTTATCTTGTCAGTAAGAAATGAAATTAAATCAATAGGAAGAAACAATATAGGGCCAGAAGGCATAGAATCTGTGTTGGTAGAGATGAGGAACCATAAAGGAAAAAAAGACCTTGATGGGAGTTGTGTACAGGCCTCCTAGCAGTAGTCAGGATGTGGGGAAGAAAATGCATCCGGAGATAGAAAAAGGTATAAGAAAGGTACTATCACAATAATCACTGGGGACTTCAACATGTAGGTGGATTGGGAAAACCAGGTCAGTAACAGATCTCAAGAAAAGCAATTCATGGAATGTCCATGCGATGGTGTTTTGGAGCAGATTGTAGTAGAGCCCACTACAGAACAGACAATTCTGGATTTGGTGATGTGTAGTGATGCAGACTTGATCAGGGAGCTTAAGGAGAAGGAACCCCTAGGAGGTAGTGACCATTAAATGATAGAATTCATCCTGCAGCTTTTTCCTCTAAAACTGCAATCAGATGTAACAGCATTACAACTGAGTAAAGGTAAAGTCCATTATTAAGTTTGAGATTGTGGAGTACTTGGAATTGCATGGTAAATAGGGTTGACTCAGCATAGCTTCATCAAGGGGAGGTCATGCCCGACAAATTTGTTAGAACTCTTTGCGGAGATAATGAGCAAGTTCCACAAAGGACAGCCACTGAACGTGATCTATTTGGATTTCCATAAGGCCTCTGACAAGGTGCCGCATGGGAGGCTGCTAAATAAAATGAGTCCATAATGTTAGGGGCGAGTTACCGGTATGGATTGAGAATTGGCTGACTGGCAGAAAGCAGAGCATAGGGATAAAGGAGACTTTTCCAGGATGGCTGCTGGTGACTAGTGGAGTTCCGCACGGGTCAGTGTTAGAACCACATCGACTCACGTTTTATATTAACAGTCAAAATGAAGGAACCGAGGACATTGTTGCTAAGTTTGCAGATGACATAAAGATAGGTTGAGGGACAGGTAATGTTGAAGAAGGGGGAAGGCTGAAGAAGGACTTGGACAAGCCAGGGGGGTGGGCAAAGAAGTGACAGATGGAATACAACGTGGGAAAATATTCTTCCTACAACATTGCATAATCGAAAAGAGACGTTGTTTATTTCCTACACGGGGAAAGGCTTTGGAAATCTACAACACAAAGGGTCCTGGGACTCCTTGTTCAGGATTCTATTAAGGTTAACATGCAGCTTCAGTTGGAAGTAATGAGGGCAAATGCTTTCAATTCAATAGGGTTTGAATACAAGAATGGAAATGTATTGCAGAGGTTGTTTAAGGCTCTGGTCAGACCACATTTCGAATATTATGAGCAGTTTTGGGCCCTGTATTTTTTCCTTTATTCATTAACCGGATGCCCCAGAGAAGCGTTAAGAGTCAACCACATTGCTGAGGGCCCGGAGTCACATGTAGGCCAAACCAGGTAAAGATGGCAGTTGCCTTCCCTAAAGGGTGTTAGTGAACCAGGTGGGTTTTTCCTAACAATCGACAATGGATTCATGGCCATCCTTAGACTCTTAATTCCAGACTTTTTTTAAAATTGAATTCAAATTCACTATCTGCCATGACAGGATTTGAACCTGGGTCCCCGGACTGTTATCTGGATTAATAGTCCAGTGATAATACCACTAGGCCATCGCATTCCCAAGTATCAAATGAAGGTTGTGCAGGTGTTGGAGGGGATCCAGAGGAGGTTTACAAGGATGATTCCCGGAACAAAGGGCTTGTCATATGAGGAGTGGTTGAGGACTCGGAGTCTGTAATCAATGGAGTTTAGAAGGTTGAGGAGGATCTGATTGAAACTTACAGAATATTGAGAGACCTGGATAGAGTGGACATGAAGAATATGTTTCCATTAGTTGGAGGGACTAGGACCTGAGGGCACAGCCTCAGAATGAACGGACATTCCTTTAAATTGAGGTGAGGAGGACTTCTTTAGCCAGAGGATAGTTAATCCTGGATGTTCTGGTCTATTTTATAATTCCTAGTGTGGTTTCTACTGTGGTCATTCAGGTGATTACCTTGTTCTACCTCAAGAACTATGCACATATCTGGCCTTTTCTCAATCCATGGATCATGCAAGTACTTGATACATAAAAGTATGCACATTAAAAATATATTCATTCTCTGTCCACAAAGTGTTCTTCGCTATTCAGACTTGTGTGAGCAAATTAATTACCAAGCCTTTGTCACCTCCAGATCTGACTAGTACAGAGATCTTCTGCCTAATTTCCCAAACAACTTAAGCTGATCAAATTCTGTAGCCCATAACTATCTCAACTTCATAATTGTTAACATCATTGACTGTCCCACCCTCTACATCCTCGAGGATATCAATGATTAGAAACTGAACTGGACTAGCCATTTAAATTCTACAGCTATAACAACAGCCATAGGTTAGGAGACTAGAAATTCTGCAGCGAGAAACACACCTCCTGACTCCCCAAAGCCTGTATACCATCTATAAAGCACACATCAGGAGTGTGATGGAATAATCCCCACTTGCCTGGACGGATGCAGCTCCAACAAGACTCAAGAAACTTGACACCATCCATGACAAAGCAGCTGCTTGAACTGCACCATAACGACTCCTTCCATCACCAATGCTCAGTAGCAGCAGTGCGTATCAGTTACAAGATGAATCATAGAATCCCCACAGTGTGGGGACAGGCCATTCAGCCCAACCAGTCCACGCCGACTCTCCAAAGAGCTTCCCACCGAGACTCACCAACCTCCCCCCCACCCTATCCCTGTAATCCTGGATTTCCCATGGCTAATCCACATTACACATCCCTATGGGCAATTCAGCATTGCCAATCCACCTAACCTAACATACACATCTTTGGACTGTGAGAGGAAACTGGAGCACCCAGCGAAAACACACACTGACACAGGGAGAAACGTGCAAACTCCACACAGGCAGTCGCTCGAGGCTAGAATTGAATACGGGACTCTGGCGCTGAGAGGCAACAGTGCTAGCCACTGAGCCACTGTGACACCCTATACCATGCTTTGCAGAAATTCACCTGGGCTCCTCAGACATCACTTTCCAAATCCACAATCACTTCTATCTAGAAGGATAAGGGAAACAGATACTTGGGAACACTACACCTGCAAGCCATTCACCGTCCTGAGTTTTTTCAGTGTCACTGGGTCAAAATCTTGGAATTCCCTCCAAAAATGGCATTATGGCATATCTACACGACTGGATTGCAGAATTTCAACGCGGTTGCTCACCATCACCTTCTCAGGGCAACTAGGTGTAGTGCATTCTTCCCACAACTCCAGCTGTAACAATTTATCACAACATTCCTGCATGAAGCCCAAAACTGACTGCAATGATAAACTGAGCCTTTGCATGTGTTCAGTGTTTAGATTCATGCTCTTTAATTAAGAATCTCCCTGAAATTATCATTAACAAGGTGTAGAGCTGGATGAAGACAGCAGGCCAAGCAGCATCAGAGGAGCAGGAAAGCTGACGTTTCGGGCCGAGACCCTTCTTCAGAAATGGGGGAGGGGAAGGGGGTTTTGAAATAAATAGGGAGAGAGGGGGAGGCGGACAGAAGATGGATAAAGGAGAAGATAGGTGGAGAGGAGACAGACAGGTCAAAGAGGTGGGGATGGAGCCAGTAAAGGTGAGTGTAGGTGGGGAGTTAGGGAGGGGATAGGTCAGTCCTGGGAGGACGGACAGGTCAAGGGGGTGGGATGAGGCTCATAGGTAGGAGATGGGGTGGGGCTTGAGGTGGGAGAGGGGATAGGTGGGAGGAAGGACAGGTTAGGGAGGCGGGGACAAGCTGGGCTGGTTTTGGGATGCAGCAGGGGGAGGGGAGATTTTGAAGCTTGTGAAGTCCACATTGATACCATTGGGCTGCAGGGTTCCCAAGCGGAATATGAGGTGCTGTTTCTGCAACCTGACTGCCCTGGTCGACCCATTGTCTCCGCCTGCTCCTGCCCCACCGAACTTATTTCCACCTATCTGGACTCCATTTTCTCCCCCTTGGTCCAGGAACTCCCGACCTATATCTGTGACACCACCCACGCCCTCCACCTCCTCCAAAAATTCCAATTCCCTGGTCCCCAACACCTCATCTCTACCATGGACGTCCAGTCCCTATACACCTACATTCCCCATACAGATGGCCTAAAGGCCCACCGCTTCTTCCTGTCCCGCAGGCCCGACCAGTCCCCCTCCACGGACACCCTCATCCGCTTAGCCGAACTCGTCCTCACCCTCAACAACTTCTCTTTCAATTCCTCCCACTTCCTACAGACAAAGGGGGTGGCCATGTGTATCTGCCTGCCTCTTTGTAGGATACGTGGAACAATCCCTCTTCCGTAGCTACACTGGCCCTAAACCCCACCTCTTCCTCCATTACATTGATGACTGTATCAGCGCTGCCTCATGCTCCCACAAGGAGCTCGAACAGTTCATCCACTTCACCAACATCTTCCACCCAACCTTAAGTTTACCTGGACCACCTCTGATACTTCTCTCTCCTTCCTGGACCTCTCTGTCTCCATCTCTGGTAACCACCTGGAAACTGATATCCATTTCAAGCCCACCGACTCCCACAGCTACCTAGAATACACCTCCTCCCACCTACCTTCCTGCAAAAATGCCATCCCCTAGTCCCAATTCCTTCACCTCTGCCGCATCTGCTCCCAGGATGAGGCATTCCACTCCTGTACATCTCAGATGTCCTCGTTTTTCAAGGACCACAACTTCCCCCTCCTCAGTGGTCTAGAACGCCCTCAACCGCGTTTCCTGCATTTTCCCCAACTCATCCCTCACACACCCTCCCCGTAATAATAACCAAAACAGAATCCCCCTCGTCCTCACGTACCACCCCACCAACCTCCGGATCCAACGCATCATCCTCCGACACTTCCACCATTTTGCAATCCGACCCCGCCACCAAAGACATTTTTCCCTCCCCACCTTTATCTGCTTTCCGGAGGGACCGCTCTTTCTGGGACTCCCTTGTCTGCTCCACACTCCCCTCCAGCCCCAGCACCCCCGGCATTTTTCCCTGCAACCGCAGGAAGTGCTACACCTGCCCCTTTACCTCCCCCCTCACACCCATCCCAGGCCCCAAGAAGACTTTCCACATCAAGCAGATGTTCACCTGCACATCTGCTAATGTGGTATACTGTATCCGCTGTTCCTGTTGTGGCCTCCTCTACATCGGGAAAACCAAGCGGAGGCTTGGGGACCGCTTTGCAGAACACCTACGCTTGGTTCGCACTGAACAACTACACCTCCCAGTCGCGAACCATTTCAACTCCCCCTCTCATTCCCCAGATGACATGTCCATCCTGGGCCTCCTGCAGTGCCACAAAGATGCTACCCGAAGGTTGCAGGAACAGCACCTCATATTCCGCTTGGGAACCCTGCAGCCCAATGGTATCAATGTGGACTTCACAAGCTTCAAATCTCCCCTCCCCCTACTGCATCCCAAAACGAGCCCAGCTTGTCCCTACCCCCCAACCTGTCCTTCCTCCCACCTATCCCCTCCTCCCACCTCAAGACCCACTCCCATCTCCTAGCTATTAGCCTCATCCCGCCCCCTTGAGCTGTCCGTCCTCCCTGGACTGACCTAGTCCCTCCCTAACTCCCCACCTATACTCACCTTCACTGGCTCCATCCCCGCCTCTTTGACCTGTCTGTCTCCTCTCCACCTATCTTCTCCTCTATCCATCTTCTATCCGCCTCCCCCTCTCTCCCTATTTATTTCAGAATCCCCTTCCCCTCCCCCATTTCTGAAGAAGGGTCTAGGCCCGAAACATCAGCTTTCCTGCTCCTCTGATGCTGCTTGGCCTGCTGTGTTCATCCAGCTCTACACCTTGTTATCTCAGATTCTCCAGTGTCTGCAGTTCCTACTATCCCTGAAATTCATTCCCACCAAATTATTTAATCAAGATTCTCCCTGGAATTCATTCCTGCCAAATTGAAACTCTGAGGAAGTCGATGCATCAAGTTCTCCAGATGACGAAAACATTTTACGCCAAGTCAATCATGCACAAAGAAGCTTTCTCCAGTTATTAGATTAGGTCATGATGGTTTCATCAATCACAAATCAGATCACATAATTGTATTGGTTACATTCCTCTGACCAAAGACTTGGTCATAAGAGATCCAGCTGAAATTAATCCCTGACAGCCCAGTGGAAATCAGAGCCAGAAGTACCTGTCACCACTTATATTTTAGCTAAAACAGAAACAGCTGCTAAAATATCAAGAGACATGTAGTATCAGGTCAACTGCCTTGAAGAATGCATTAATCGTGGTGATGTGCAGTCTGTTCTCAGCTTGCTTATGCTACCATTAAGAAATAAATAGCCAGAGATATTACCACCATTGTCAATGGTACTTTTGAAATAAACTATAACTTCATTCAATTGTACTCTGATGAGAAACTCAAGGTCTGCAAATAAATAGTGACTGTTACTCAGGTAGTCTACATTGCGCATAGCAGTTGAGAAATTGGATATATTAATAACTTTCTTTGGACAGTACAAATGCTCTTAGAGCTCCAAACAGTGTCCACACACTTTCACACATTGCAACAGATGTTGTATTGCTACAGCTGTTAAAGTCTGTGGACATCTCGCAGGAGTATGCACAGCAGGTAGACAAAGATGTTAATTAGAAGGCCAGAGATAGTAGGAACTGCCGATGCTGGAGAATCTGAGATAACACGGTATAGAGCTGGATGAACACAGCAGGCCAAGCAGCATCAGAGGAGCAGGAAGGCTGATGTTTCGGGTCGAGACCCTTCTTCAGAAATGGGGGAGGGGAAGGGGATTCTGAAATAAATAGGGAGAGAGGGGGAGGCAGATAGAAGATGGATAAAGGAGAAGATAGGTGGAGAGGAGACAGACAGGTCAAAGAGGCGGGGTTGGAGCCAGTAAAGGTGAATGTAGGTGGTGTAGTTGTTTGTTGCGAACTGAGCATCTGCTAATGTGGTATACTGTATCCGCTGTTCCCGTTGTGGCCTCCTCTACATCGGGAAAACCAAGCGGAGGCTTGGGGACGGCTTTGCGGAACACCCACACTCAGTTCGCAACAAACAACTACACCTCCCAGTCGCGAACCATTTCAACTCCCCCTCCCACTCCTTAGACGACATGTCCAACCTGGGCCTCCTGTTTTGCCACAATGATGCCACCTGAAAGCTGCAGGAACAGCATCTCATATTTCGCTTGGGAACCCTGCAGCCCAATGGTATCAATGTGGACTTCACAAGCTTCAAAATGTCCCCTCCCCCGAACGCATCCCAAAACCATCCCAGCTCGTCCCAGCCTCCCTAACCATTCCTCCCACCTCAAGCCCCACCCCCATCTCCTACCCACTAACCTCATCCCGCCTCCTTGACCTGTCCGTCCTCCCTGGACTGACTTATCCCCTCCTTGACTCCCCACCTACACTCACCTTTACTGGCTCCAACCCTGCCTCTTTGACCTGTCTGTCTCCTCTCCACCTGTCTTCTCCTTTATCCATCTTCTATCCGCCTCCCCCTCTCTCCCTATTTATTTCAGAATCCCCTTCCCCTCCCCCATTTCTGAAGAAGGGTCTAGGCCCGAAACGTCAGCTTTCCTGCTCCTCTGATGCTGCTTGGCCTGCTGTGTTCATCCAACTCTACACCGTGTTAAGGAGAAGGCTATGCTGATTTGATGCTGGAAGAGCCATTTTAGAACTTAATGCTGAGGGTAATGCCATCTCAATCTTGCGCACCTGAGCATTTATTCAGTGGCACCAATGCTATTTCTTCTAGCTGTTGTAATGATGCTATAAATGCACAGTGCTTTCTACAGTTATTTAATGTTGCAAAGTCCACTGGGTGGACCATGTGGTAAAGGCTGAATGATTTTTGTTGGATTCAAGGATTCTGCAGCAGATTATTGGTCCCAGACTTGGAGCTATTTCCTTGAAATAACTTGGAGAATGAATACAGTCCAAATGGATCAGGACAAAAGGCTGGAAGGGGGAGGTGGGGGAGAAAGGTTGTCAGCAGAAAGCCATATCACCAAGGACTTAAAGAAAATAATTCTCTGGGTTGTACCTCAGCAAAGAGTGATATACCATGCTTTGGTAACATAATGTCTTCATTGAAATCTTCTACCTACAGCCATAACTCCAACCTTAGGCCATAAGATCTATATCAGAATTGGACTATTTGGCCCATTGAGTCCATCTCAGCCTCCTCCAGTGGTTCCCAGACTTGGATTCACTCCACATTAAATCAAGAACAGTTGGAGTTGTACCTGGCACATAGGAAGATGGTTGTGGTTGCTGGAGGTCAGTCATCTCAGCTCCAGGACATCTCTGCAGGAGTTCCTCAGAGTTGTGTCCTAGGCCCAAGCATCTTCAGCTGCTTCATCAATGACCTTCCTTCCATCATAGGATTAGAAGTGGGGATGTTCGCTGATGACTGCACAATGTTCGGCACCATTTGCGACTCCTCAGATACTAAAGTAGTCCACGTTCAAATACAACAAGATCTGGGCAATATCCAGGCTTGGGCTGACAATTGGCACGTAACATTCGCTCGAAAAAGATTTTCTGTGCAGAGATTAACATTGCAAAAATAACACTTATGCCAATAATTATTAGTTTTTGAAAAAAAAAGGAAATATTCAAGATGGCATTCAGTTAGCACCCCAACACATATGGACAACAAACATAGGCAGCTGGCACTAGGACCTTTGCAGACACCATTCCACCAAAACTTTCAGAAGAACTCTTTTACAATTTTCAGGAAAACAGCTGTTTAGTGTTTTAGATCTCAGACGTGGGTCGGCACGCATCCTGGAGGGGCTGAGTCCCTGGAGCGGGGCCAAGGGACCAAGTCCCAGAGCAGGTGAGGTGCCGCGCACCCAGAGTGACGGTGAGGCTACACACCTGGGGCTTTGTGGGGCCGAATCCCAGAGCAACGAGTGGCTGAGAGTGCTCTTCGGCAGCAGCTGATGGGCTCTGGAGCAGCGGCGGTGTTTTCAGAGGCGGCAGCTGAGTCGGTCAGTCGGCCTGTGAGGCCTGGAACGGGGTTTCTCATTTTCCAGGCGGATTAGGCCCCCAACAGCTGCATGGTCTGGACTGGTGCACCCGAGAGCAGGATACGCTCGGCAGCATAGCGTGGGCTGGAAAGCCTAGAGTGGGGCTCTGGCGGTGGTATCGCAGCAAAGAAGGAAAGTTGGACTCTCAAGTTTTCTTCCTTTATTTTATCCTGTGAATGGCACTTATGTATGAGCAACGGTGCACACTTTTCACTGCATTTTATTTTGAATGTACGTGACAATAAAAGATATTCAGATTCAGATCACACTGATCACACTCCCTCGGTCTCTAAAACTATGTCCCAATGATTCCTTTTAGTGACGCTTTTTCAAAAGAAACAGCCGAAGTATCTCTTCAGTCGTTCAAATGAACCGCTGTCCACAATCCTTTAAAAACATATGCTCAAAACAAAATAATAATGAAGCATTTTCATAATAACCTGAGTGCAACGATATCACTGCAGGAATTCCTCAGGTTAGTGCCCTAGGCCCAACAGCGATTAGCTACTTCTGTTATCACCATTCTTCCATCAAAACTTCAGAAGTGGAGATGATTTGCTGACGATTACACAGTGCCTACCATTTTACAACTCTTTAGATAGTCAAACAAACCATGCTTGTTTCCAGCAAATCCTGGACAATATTTAGTCTTGGGCTGATAGTAGGCAATGACCATCTCCAACAGGAGAAAGAATAACCACCTATTCTTGACATTCAACAAAAATAATATCACTGAAGACCCATCATCAAAATCTTGGTGGTATTATCATTAGACTAGCCATATAAATACTGTGGCTGCAAAAATGGGTCAGAGGCCTTGAATTCTGGGATGAATAACTTGCAGCTGACTCCCCAGATTCTGTCCACCATCTACAAAGCACAAGTCAGGAATACGATGGAATACTCTCCAATAATTTGAATGAGTTCTGCGCCGACAACCACTCATGAAGCTTGTCACCATCCCAGACAAAGCAACCCATTTAACTGGCATCATGTTGCAGCAGCTTTAATATTTATTGCTCCAACACCTACCAATGTTTCCCCAATTCTATTTCTGTACAGGCTTCTGAGTTCTGCGCACAATATGTTTTAATGGAAATGGAAGTCATACAGCAGAGAACGACTGTGTGTGTGTGAGGTTCCCTAACAGCTGCGCATCTTACAGGTAACGGTGCTACAAACCCACATTGGCAGCAATGCGTACCATTTACAAGAGGCACTGAAGCAACTTGCCAAGATTCATTCAACTGCATCTGCCAACCCTGTGACCTCTATTATCAAGAAGAACAAGGATAACAGTCGCATGGGATCATCACCACCTGTAAGACCCCTTCTAAGTCACACTCACCACCTAGACTTGCTACTGCAATCTTTCAAAGTCAATGGGTCAAAATCCTGAACACTCCCTGTGACAGTTCAGGAAGGTTACTCACAATCATCTTTTCAATGGTGATTAGGGATGGGCAATAAATGCTGGCCTTGTTAGCGACATCCACATCCCAAGAATAAATTTGTAAAAATCTTCAATGAAGTAACAAGTCACCAGGCCACTCGCAGGAATCAGGCAAGGGTTGACAACAAGCTACAGAAGGAGCCAATTAACCATACAAAAAAGTGGCAGGTTTTTGGAGCTTTATAAGGGAAGAGGTAGAAAGACAAGCAGCAATTTGTCCCCAGGATCTATTAACACAATAAAGTCATCAGCTTGTCCATTTGCACTTGGTATTCATCAGTGCCAACTTCAGGTCACATATATAAAAAAAGTTCTTGTGTTTGTATAAACCTTATCAGATACTATTAGTCCTCATGTGAATCCCATTCACGTGCACATGTTTCACTTCCTGTTTGTCATGAAGCAAACCACTGGATCAATGCCAATTAGGGCTGAAATTGAGGGCAGCTTTGTGGTTTCCAATCCATTAAATTAAGTAAGGCTGTTCAACCTTGTTTGACCTTAGATCCAAACACCAGGGAGATATTAGCATTGGATTCTAACACTAGTCACAGGTGTATTCAATGCATGACAATAAACTGCTCCTAAAGCACGGGTTCAAGTCCAACTGGTCGAGAGGTGTGAACAGGTTGTTTAGAAAATATTTGCACCTAAAGCACAGATCTTCAAATTAGAATTGTACCTGTGAGATTTTCAAATAATTAACAACCTTTTTACCGTTAAGATCTACTGTCAGTATTCCGAATCGCAGCTGATATTTATTTCAAAGGTTAAAACAGTCTGAAGGCCAATTTTCTTTTATCAGTAAAAACCAAAAGAACTGCGGATGCTGTAAATCAGGAACAAAAACAAAGTTGCTGCAAAGATGCTGCAGGTCTGGCAGCATCTGTGGAGGAGAAAACAGAGTTAACGTTTCGGGTCCGGTGACCCTTCCTCAGAACTTTGTTTTTATTTCTTTTATCAGTTCTCGCTGGGGCAATGACACTGCAGTACTCCGGGAATTTCTAGATGCTGATACAGGATCAGGAAGACCAGGAGCAATTCAAACCTTAAAGGCTGGACCATTAAAGATGATGACAAAGGCAGAAATTGGAACAGGGGCGCAGGGAATGGTGATTGCAAGAAACAAACTAGATTTTTTTTAACAACAACAAAAACAGAGGTTGCTCGAAAAGCTCAGCAGGTCTGGCAGCATCTGTGAAGAAAAAAAATCAGAGTTATCGTTTCGAGCCCGGTAACTCTTCCTCAGAACTTTTTTTAAAACAGCTTTTCTTTTTAAATTGGGACATCTTTGGATAGCATGTCATATGTTTTTCATTTATCTGGCACCAGAGTTTTGGGGAGCATTGCAGTGGTCTTTAAATTAACTTAAAGATATTTTTCAAAATGAATGAGTTTCTGGTGCTGTGCCATGGTTGAAATGGCAGCAACACCCAAGTGGATATGAGCATTCCAGCAGTCAGCTGGGGAGATGGTAAGAGGGCAGCAATAGGAGGAAGAACAGGTGAAATGGATAAGAATAACAGAGCTACTGGAAATATTTGACTGTGAATATCTTGAGTAAACCTGACCTACATTCCCTAGAGTTTAGAAGAATGTAAAATATTAGGGGTGAAACTGATCTGCACCAGCACATGAAACAGGCTCAGGGCGAATCAGTAATCAATTTGGCAGTGCATTGATTGTCTTATCTAAAGGTTAATGGTTTAGAGACTTTCTTTCATGATTCATTTACTCATTACAGTTGGAACCTGAAATCTCTGCAGCATTTTCAAGATCAATGGAAAATAAAAACTGGCACAACATGTAAGGGGCTACAGATTCACTACACGCCTATTTTGCATTGCTAGCATCGAGACAAAATTCTCGAGTTAGGGTGGATGCTGGAAGGACACTTGGAGCAAGGTTGCAATGGCTGTGTTGTAGGGAATTATGAAGGCCATCAAGAAGCAGAGCTACATCTCACACGTATGGAATGCACAATAACTGCTGAAGCATACAAAGTCTTTCTACATGGCTGAATCGTGAAGACAGGAAGCAGTCAAGATTCATGCAAGATGGGCCCCATGTTGAGATGGCACAGGTTAGGCTTTCACTTAAGTTAGAAATAACCGGTTCAGTGTCCACAGTCTAGTTTGACTACAGCATATTATCAAAGGGAAACCACGCATCTCTTCCCTGGTATTCATTCACAGATCCTTACTATAATGCAAAATAATTGGCCAACAAAACCCTGCAGCTCTGCTAGATTTATTAAAACTCTGGTGGCTAAAGAATGCCCACAGCCAACAACACAAGAGACTCAAAAGGCTCAGGGGTCTCCAGCTGTGGAGCATCAAGCAGATTCGGACATGGGGGAATACAGGGTTCAGTGTTATCGAACAGAGAGGTTCCACCGAGGGATTACAGCTAAATCCAATTGTCAATGCTGCAGTTGTCTTTGCATGACCAGGGACACAGTCACCTATATCTGTAGCTGCATGACTTGGGAGGAAGCTTACGGCAGGCAAAGATCATAACAGTATACCACCTCCTTCCCATCAGCTTTGTTCAAAACACATCTGGGGATTTGTGTGGTAACTGCCCAATGGCCACCCCTAAATGAAAATGAGAGTTCACAGACACTCTTCTCAGGAAAGCACATCTGTTTGTCCCATTAACAATGGACCCAGAGAGCCACACTGCTTACATTGTTGGATTTAGATTCCTTCAGGTACAAGGGGCCATCAACTATTTGTGTGTGGTAGTCTGAGCTCCATGGCACCATCCAGCCAGATTTCTAAATAGGTATCCAGGGAGCTATCACAAAGCTTACATTCTACAAATTTTCACTCCCCTATATCTTCTCCAGGACAGGCTTGTGGGTGATCAGGAATATTGTCAGAGGGCATGGCTAATAGCCCCAGTGTACAACACCTAAACTGATGCTGAACACTGATACAATGTTGCCCATACATTCAACAGGGCAACCGTTGAACAGGTTGTTCCACTAAAGATGCACCAATGACTCCTGCAATTTCTGGGCAAGGACACCAGTACAAAGTTATGCTGAAATATATGACGGGGCTGCGCATTCATGTCTGAAACATCAGCAAATAAGAGGCACTTTCTATTGCAGAGATGTAGAAGGCATACGCAATGTCGAGTGACTTTCCAAATCCACATCTCTAGCTGAAGATTGCACTTCCTTCATGTTTGTCCATCAGAAACAGTACATCTCTCTTTCCAAGATGGCTTGCAGGAGAACTCTAGGGTTGAATCACTTTAACATGGAGCCAATTTCTGTCTGATTGCAGGCATCTTCATGTGGAAACCAACAGGGGATGCGTGATGCTTCTGGATTACAGAGAGTGCTGTTTGGGTGCTTTTTAAATCTGGCCAGATGTTGGAGCCAGGGATGCCCTGGCATCCTTCGGAGCCTCTTGCTCATTCTACCTGCACGTGCATTGGCAATGAGCTGAGGAATAATTCAGAGAGACAACTACCCTGCCCTCAAATGGATATACCTCCTACCTTTAGGCCCGTTGCCACACTTAGTCTCAAAAAAAAACCAAGTTTCTGCTCATTGTTGTCAAGAGGCAGCACGTAGATAAGAATAAGGTAGTCTCTTAAAGAAAATCTATGTGTATAGCCTTCTGACATTCAATTGCATGAAATTTACTTTACTGTGTCCTCTTTAAGCACAGTTAGGTACAGGCAAAAGTAAATCTATGAAGTACATTTATATACAACAGTATCAGGAGCAAAATGGGCCCTTTTGTGTTAAATATCCTTGAGACAGTAATTTTCAATTTTCTCTGGGTTGACGTGTTCCTAAGCACAGAATCAATTATTTTTCCTCAGAAAGAAGCTTTGTACAACAATCCCTGCATTAAGGTTATGTTGCATTTATGAAAAAGGCTGTCTTAACAAACTATATAAATTTAAAACACAAACATTCATAGGAAATTGTTAGGTTAATTACAGCATTCTCTCTAATAACACACTTGTTAGGAGTGGAGGAGGATTGTTAAAAAGAATCTAAAGCTGTAAATCAACTGGGAAAGGGCGAGTTCTGTTATAAGTGGGGATTCATGACATGCACAATGTCAGGCTACATTCCAACTTACTTCATCTAACCCTATTAATATACTTTCTATTCCCTTTCTCATCTAGTTTTTACTTTATGTATCTTTGCTACTTGCCTCAAATTACTCCATAAAGTAGAAACTCAATCTGTATCTCCCTTTAATAAAAATTGCAATTTTCACTTCTTTGTAAACAGAAATATCTTATAAAATATTTATAAAATAAGTAATAGAGAATATAGATTAATTATGCACATTCTTGAGAAGCAAATCAATTAATATTAATTACACAAATGTAGACGCAATTAAACACATCACAGGAGATTAAGACAAATTCCTGAAATCCAAAGTATAAGGGAATTATCTTTAAACTAAAACAGCTAATTAGATATTAAAAAATAGTTTTGACTCCTTTTCTAACTAGGTACAAAATAATGTTTTCACACATGTCCTTTTCTTCATAATCAACACCTGAGTCTCACACATCCACAGAAATGTGAGAATCATTCCACTGCCAGCACCTAAGGCTCAAATTGCACACCATAGACAACATTTGAAATATTAACCATAGAAAATGTTCAATACATAACACAGAGCTTTAGTTAATGACACTGAAGCTGTAGGCACATACATAAATATGTAAAGTTAAGTAAATACTTATATTAATTTCTCTTCATGGGTGGTCTACTGTTTATGCTGTGCATGTTTATACTAAAGTTTAAAGATGATTACATCAGAATTAGTCAGCCTAATTCTTGACTTACATAATTAAATGAGCACACATAAATTAGGAAATCTTCAAACAATATTTTTAGGATATTCAGTGCTTACCTGGCACCTGCAACATCAACACCAACCATCAACTGTCCATTCAACAACAACACTTCATCTCGAATTTTAATCTTCTCACACTTTGCAGCAGGACTATGCTTCTTGATTTCTGTCACCCAGATATATCCAACATCCAACACAGGGCCTTTGCTACTTTTTTTCTCTCTTGACTTTCTGTTTTCTTGATTACCTGGAGAATCCCAATAGATTGGGATGTTGCCAAAACGTACTCCGAGGTTACCTTCATCTCCCTTTGCTCGGGTCAAATGAGCTGTACAAATTTCAAAATCTTCCCTTTCCTTTTGGTCAGGTTGCACAGCACTTGCTTCTACTCCAAAATTTAAGTATATGTATTCACAAAGCATCTGAATGGCTGACTGGCATAGCTGAAATCCTGGAGTTTGCTGTTCTTCCCTCAGCTTAATATGAAGCCAGCGTTCCAGGAGGGGGAGATAGACCTTAGCACTTTCTGCAGTTATTGGCATTGTGGGTCCTTCAGCATTTCCACATTAGCCCAACTGGTGGAAAACATTTTGCTTGTACATGGATCATATATCTTCAGGTAATTACAGATAGCACCTTTAGGCTCTCTCACTTTAACAAATCTTTGTTGATATATCATGATGTTCTTTCCTGGTGCAGGTACAGAAAAAAGATGGACAACAAAATTACTCTGTTATTGTGGCAGAGGCAGCTCTAAAACCTACATTTATAAAATAAACATACTGAATTGGGCAGGATGTAATCTGGAACGTCTCAGAAGAAAAATGGCTGGTCATAGAACATAGAACATAGCTTCATCTTTAGCTTCACCCAAGGCCTTTTCAAAAAAAGAAAGACAAAAACAGTTCAGAACAATAAACATAATTCATGGAAAGAATTTAAAGAATTATTTTGGCGATTACATCAATTTCCTCATCAGAAAGCATAATACAATATTATTTTCATCAATCTTTCTTTTTCTATGCAGTTATCACTCCTTGCATCACAGAATGGTTAATGTAAAATGGTTCATATCCTGGTAGTCTCACTTCTGTGCCAGAAGATTGTGTTCACATCCCATTCAGAGATCTCAGCACAACATCTAGGCTGGCACTCCAGTGCAGAATTGAGACTGTGTTGCTGCTATTGCTTTGACCAACAGGACAGTAAACTGAAATTAAAACAAAAAGCACTTGAGAAACTCACTATGTCTGACTGTATCTCTGCAGAGAGAAACAGGGTTAACGTTTTGAGTCCAATGGCTTCTTCAGAATGTAAACTGAACTGCTAGCTGCTTTTTCAAACAAAAAGGGTTCTCTGGCAATAACTAAAGAAGTGCAGAGAATTCTTTCCAGTGTCCTGGCTAATACTCTTACATCAACCAATATCACTACAACAGATAATCTTGTTGTTATCACATTGTGTTTATGGGAACTTGCTGTGTGCATAGTGGCTACTGCACTTGTATTTCAACACTTTTCATTGGCTGTGAATCACTTTGGGAGATTCTAATGCGGTGAATTACTATATAAATCTTTAAGAAGCTCAGAATTGTGCCATTCAAAAATAAAACGCTGTAACTGCGTTACAATATGAATATCGTGCCACAAAGCAAACTTACCTGATTTTGTAATGGCTTAAATAAAAGAAAACGGCAAGCACAACTGATTTCAATAGAAAATGAGTTACAATATCTTCCACGATATGTGGTTTTGGTAATTGGTGGGATGGCAATAAAGCCCCAGGGATAAAAAATAGCGTGGCATAATTACATAAGGCAGTTACTCTATAATTTCTTCTTTAACGTCGTTTTCAGGAATCAGATGCATCATTACTTACAGCACAAGTATTCAGGAGAATCTCAATCATAAATTATTTTTTGAAAAAAGCTATTCCTATTGTTAACCTAATAAATTACTGCACTAAAATGTTACACCATACCTGTGAAGCCCCACACATGTATCCAAAATCTATCAGGTCAATTGGAGAAGACATGCAAGCATTAAAAGAAAAGGAAGACTATTCATTCTGCACCATTTTAATTCAGTCACTGATTCAAGAACACAAAAGCAAATGTCCAGTATGGAGGTCTGGACAGTGAGATTTCACTGAAAAAGACAAGTCAATGTTTTAAATACAGCAAGTTAGCATCTCTGTAGATCTGATTTGGAGTCAGTGGGAGAGTGACATGGATTGTTCTTATGGTGACATGACTTAAACAATCTTTTTTCCTGCACAAGCACAGGAATCCGGGTGTCAGTGAGCAAGAAATTTTTGAAAGGAAGGTGATGAATTTTAAGTGAAGAGGTCTGAAGGTGGATAAATAACCAGGACCAGATGGACGACACCCCAGAGTTCTGAAAAAGATAACTGAAGAGATACTGGAGGCATTAGTGGGGATCTTTCAGGAATTACTGGAGTCAGAGAGGTTCCCAGAGGACTGGAAAATTGCTAATGTAACCCTCCTGTTTACGAAGGGAGTATGGCGAAAGATTTATTTTGACAGCACTAGAATATAAAAGCAGAGATGTACTTCTGAGACTTTATAAAGCTCTGGTCAGACCATATTTAGAGTATTGTGAGCAATCTTGGGCCCTATACTTGAGTAAGGATGTACTGGCCCTGGAGCGGGTCTAGGGGAGGTTTGCGAGAATGAAACTGAAAGAACTGCGGATGCTGTAAATCAGGAACAAAAACAAAGTTGCTGGAAAAGCTCAGCAGGTCTGGCAGCATCTATGAAGGAAAAAACAGAGTTAACATTTCGGGTCCAGTGACCCTTCAATTCTGCGGAAGGGTCACCGGACCCAAAACGTTAACTCTGTGTTTTCCTTCACAGATGCTGCCAGACCTGCTGAGCTTCACAAGAATGATCCCAGCAATGAAAGGCTTAACATATGAGGAACATTTGAGGAGTCTGGGTCTAAACTCGGAGTTTAGAAGGATGAGGAGGGATCTAATTGAAACTGATAGAATACTGAACAGCCTGGGCAAAGTGGACGTTGGGAAGATGTTTCCATTGGTAGGAGAGACTAGGACCTGAGGGCACAGCCTTAGAGTAAAGTGAAGACCTTTTAGAACAGAGATAATGAGAAACTTCTTCAGCCAGAGTGGTGAATCTATGGAATTCATTGCCACAGAAGGCTGTGGAGGCCAGGTCATTGAGTATATTTAAGACAGAGATAGATAGGTTCTTGATTGTCAAGGGGATCAAGAGTTACGGGAGAATGGAGTGGAGAAACTTATTAACAATGATTGAATGGCAGAGCAGACTCTGCACCGATTGGCCTATTTTCTGCTCCTATGTAATTATGGTCTTAAGAGGGAGGGAATTCCAGAGTGCTCAATGACTGAATTAACTCATAATTTATGTCCATCTTCAGGAGATCTGAAGCATAGAAATGTGTGTAGCACATTAGAGGAAAGATAATGACACCATATAAGCTGCTTCATTAATGGAGACTGACCCCTTATGCAAACAGGATGCAAAGTGAAGACTAATGACTGTATCAATATCTTTTATATTTCATTTTAATTGCCAACTGTAAAGCTCAATGGATTTAATTTCCAAACTCCTTTTCATTCAGTTTACCATAAAAAAGAATACTGTTGCTTTATATGTGGGGAAACAAACACATTCCTAACCTCTAATACCATATGAAAGCAATTTATGCATTCATGAATTTCTGTTATGTCATGTTGCAGCTGTACAAAACTCTGGTGCAGCCACGCTTGGAGTATTGCGTACAGTTCTGGTCACCGCATTATAGGAGGGATGTGGAAGCATTGGAAAGGGTGCAGAGGAGATTTACCAGGATGTTGCCTGGTGTGGAGGGAAGGTCTTATGAGGAAAGGCTGAGGGTATTGAGGCTGTTTTCGTTAGAGAGAAGAAGGTTAAGAGGTGACTTGATAGAGACATACAAGATGATCAGAGGATTAGATAGGGTGGACAGTGGGAGCCTTTTTCCTCGGATGGTG
This sequence comes from Rhincodon typus, assembly GCF_021869965.1. Taxonomy (NCBI): domain Eukaryota; kingdom Metazoa; phylum Chordata; class Chondrichthyes; order Orectolobiformes; family Rhincodontidae; genus Rhincodon; species Rhincodon typus. Next base: position 46,726,186 of record NC_063332.1, on the reverse strand, counting down.
ATGGCTAGCAC
>NC_063332.1:46699566-46716175 GCF_021869965.1 Rhincodon typus | reverse complement strand
GTGTTCATCCAGCCCTGCACCTTGTTCAGTCATCTAACCCACCTATGGCATTGCTGCCTGTGAGCTCCTCTGTTGCTCCCCAGGCTGCTGGGGTCTAGCTGAGCACTGGATAAGTAAACGTCAAGTCTGCTACTTAAACCCACTGTTGTGGTTGTGTTTAGCCTAGTTTTCCTGTCAGAATATGATGATGAAGACAACCTAAATTGTCAGCCCAACATTTACAACAACAGTAGCATTTCTCCATGAAAGTTCACCCAATGCAAGAGATCATCCCTGTTGCCTACCCTCATTATAGGGAGAACGACATGTAACTTTAATTCCAAAATGGTCACATGCTGTGCCATCAGCTCTGATGAACAGCCAAGGTGCTGACAAAACATGGGTGCCATGCAACTTTCATAGGATCTCACAACACTCTCACTATGCTGCCGAACTGGTATTTAATTTACACCAGTTGCCCACTCAATACTGTCATGTTGATGTCACCTCTGGCAACATTATTAGGAGATGGAGCCCGACGGCAAGTTAATCCAACCCAGTGAGTTTTCAAACTTTGTCTCCAGTCTTGTCTTTCTTTGAAGTAAATATAGTTCAATATGATCACCTGTAATATTATCAGGTTTAAATTTACTATCTTGCGAGAGAGTAATGAAGATTTCAGAACCACCAAGTAACAAATCTGACACACAATAACAACTACAATATCTTCTGCACGTTATAGGGTTAAATGCTGTTTTGATCATCTCATATTACTTGCAGGCATTTCTTTTGAATATATCATGTATTTATAACAGCATCTGATAACCTTTATATTGAATTTTGAAAGCAGAAGCTGCAATTTAATTGTTCTAAACCTTACTGCAACAAAAGACTCTATATTGTGCAGTCTTCGTATAAACTAGCAGCAACTTACAATATGCACAAACAAGAAAAAAAAATTTCAAACGAGGTAACAGTACAGCCTCAAGAAAATCTGTTCTATCAGCTACAGCTCACTATGAAATTAAAAGCACAGACCTGGAGATCCCAAATGTCTCAGGATGTCTGGGTATCTCCTGGTTTGAACTTTGTTTCTTCTCTTTCTGTTAATGTTATTTTGCAACATATTTCCATCCACCACAGTCATTGAAGAAAAAACGTTAAGTATAACACAAGGTATCACTAAGATCTTTGGTTCCACCCTTAGCAAACAACTCAAAAAACAGTTTTTGAGTTTCTTAATTTTGTTTTTGTCAGTTAACCATCACAAGCACTGGCTCTGAAACAGTACTGTTCTGTTTCTAATAAGTGTGTTATAAGTGTACTATCAATAAGATACACTCAGTATAGAAAGCCAATTTTGTCTAGTAAATATGAAATTTCCTAAAATTCCTACCACAAGGTGTTTCATCAAATTTAATTATTTATTTATAAATCAGTATCTAAAATGTACACAAATCTTTCAGGTAAACATGCTTAGAGTAAAAGGGAATGTCTCCTTCTCTTCCTATTCATATCACTGTCACACCACAAAGTTTTATCCTGACTCTGCTATTCCCCTTTAACTGTTACTGAATAATATAGCAGGGGTTCACAAGTAAAAACTTTGATTTAAATGAAAACTTGCACATTTTCTTTAAGAAATACATAAGGTGTGCTGTACTTTAAGTATCGCTGGCTTGGATCACCAGTTACGAGTGTGCAATAAAAACAGTAATAAAGCTGTCAGGTTCAACTGACTTCAGAAAGAACTCACAGCTTTCAACCTGTGGTTTATGGCATCCACTGAACTTGTTGAGTGTGTTACAATGTACATCAACATATAACTAAATACATACACATGTACGTACATGTTGATTTCTCAGTAGTGTTCCAATCTCTTGTCTAAGGCAATTATTCTCTGGCACAGCACACCTATATTATTTTCACAGCAAATACTGTGCACCTTATGATTCTATGATTCACAAGTCTTTGGGGTAAAGAATTCCAGACCTCACTATCCTCACAGAAGAAATTTGTTCACATCTCAGTTATAAATGAGTGTCCCATAATTTGAGATTCCCAGGTCAGTGACCAATTATTTTGTCTATATGCAGAAAGGAAACAAAAATCCCATTTCAATGTGGTATTGTAAGTGACTATGGTATTGGACGAACAACTCAGAGATCTTGAGCTCAAATCCAAGATCATAGAAAGCAACTGTTATAAAGCCTCAAACAGTTCCAATGCAAGTGATGAACCTCTTTTACTCACCATTGAGACATTGCTACAATTGTGGATCAACTCCTCGACTAATTGTTTCCTGTTGTTTTACTGTCAAGAGGCAGAAAATACTAGAAATGCAGCAGGTCTATCAACACCTGAAAGAACAAAAGCAAAGCGATGGTTCAGAAGAGAGTTTCGGTGACCAGAACTAGAACTTGACTACACTTTCACTGGCTTAGCCATATTTTCATTTTGCAACAAGTTGCAGTATACTAATCGATTGACAATGCTTTGAGCAGCTTTGGTTAATATTGCCTTTCAAAAATATGATAGTAATACACACCAGCTTATTCAGTTATATTCTATTCTCACTCACAAAATGGGCACAGAAATAACTAAATGCAGTAACTAAATGAGAGTACTGTTATATAGTGGTTATATAATTGGAATACTAACCCAGATGCATGAGTTCGAAACCCACTATGACATCAAAGGAGTATAAATCTGAATGAGAGGCTGGTATCAGCAATGGTGATCAGGAAACTGCCACATTGTTGTAAAACCCTATCTGGTTCACAAATCTTATTTAGGAGAAGAAATCTGTTCTTATCTGATTTGGTTTCTATGCAATACCAAATCTACAGTAATATGGATGCATCTTAACTGCCCTCTGAAATTACCTAGCAAACCACACAGTTTTTTAGGGATCAAAGTAAAAGCTGGTCTTGTCAGTGATGCACTGATCCACTGAACAAGTAATATTTAAACAATTTTTTTGTCCATTAAAATAATTAAATTTATGAAACCAAAGTTTAATGGTCTCTGCCTAGAGCTGTAGGTGAATGAAAGATATGTTGCATGCAATTCTTCTAATTTTGCTGTTAGTGAGAAATATTTTTTATTAAAGCCTAATGTTCCTCTAAAATAAATGTTTTGAAATTTTGTTTCAATTGCAGGAAACAACTCAGTATTCCCTGAAGAGCGCATAGTTAAAATAAACTATTGGTGTCAAACTAAACAGGACAACAATAATTCCTTGCATTTATCAGCACCCTTAACATAGTAAAACACTCCCTGGTTTCATAGATCTGTTAGAAATTTTGAAAGGGAGGAAGAAACCAGGAAAGTATAGATAAGTTATATCTATTCTACAATTTTGGTAGGAATATGGGTAAATGTGTGTTTTTCTGGTCGGCGGTCAGTGGCTAGTGGTGTGCCTCAGAGATCAGTGTTGGGACCTCAATTGTTTACAATTTACATAGATGATTTGGAGTTGGGGACTAAGTGTGGTGTGTCAAAATTTGCAGATGACACTAAGGTGAGTGGTAGAGCAAAGTGTGCACAAGACACTGAAAGTCTGCAGAGGGATATAGATAGTCTAAGTGAGCGGGCAAAGGTCTGGCAGATGGAGTACAATGTTAATAAGTGTGAGGTCATCCATTTTGGTAGGAATAACAGCAAAATGGACTATGCTTTAAATGGTAAAAAAATTGCAGCATGCTGCTGTGCAAAGGGACTTGGGTGTCCTTGTGCGTGAATCGCTGAAGGTGGGATTGCAGGTGCAGCAGGTAATTAAAAAGGCAAATGGAATTTTGTCTGCCATTGCTCGAGGGTTGGAGTTTAAAAACAGGGAGGCTATGCTGCAGCTGTATAGGGTCCTGGTGAGGCCACACCTGGAATACTGTGTGCAGTTTTGGTCTCCTTACTTGAGAAGAGATATACTAGCACTGGAGGGGGTGCAGAGGAGATCCACTCGGTTGATTCCAGAATTGAGAGGGTTGGATTATGAGGACAGACTGAGTAGACTGGGATTATACTCATTGGAATTCAGAAGAATGAGGGGAGATCTTATAGAAACATATAAGATTATGAAGGGAATAGATAAAGTGGAGGCAGGGAGGTTGTTTCCGCTAACGGGTGAAACAAGGACTAGAGGGCATCACCTCAAAATAAAGGGAAGCAGATGTAGGACTGAGGTCAGGAGGAACTTCTTTACCCAAAGGGTTGTGAATCTGTGGAATTCCCTGCCCAGTGAAGTGGTTGAAGCTATCTCACTGAATGTTTTTAAGGCAAGGCTACATAAATTTTTGAACAGTAAAGGAATTAAGGGTTATGGTGAGTGGGCGGGTAAGTGGAGTTGAGTTTCAAAGATCAGCCATGATCCTATTAAATGGTGGGGCAGGCTCGAGGGGCCAGATGGCCTACTCCTGCTCCTAGTTCTTACGTTCTTATAGTAAAACGTGTTGCAAATGGGTCTGGAAGGGTTCCTTCAACACCATTTGTTATGACGGTATCATATTGATTTGTGGGCAGTACAGCTCAGGAACTCGAAGGAGTAACACCCAGTATCTAGGATCTCCTCAGGGTCTCTATAACAATGTCTACAATTAACATAAATAGTTGCTAACATGCAATAAACTATCCATGTTTCGTACAAGAGCCTCATTTAGTTAGACAAATAAGTAGCTTTTATCAACTACACTAGACCATATAGGCGCAGCAGTTAGTAGACAAAGTGGATGTGGCTGGAAACATACCACATGTTTTGGTGCTGTCTTTGTTTAAGCTGCATATACAACTGAGGAGACTATACACCGCCTGGTTTGCATTAGCATGAACTGGACAACGTAGCAACAAGATCTACTTGTACACAGACAGATATACAAAACCACCAGACATTGCCACACAGGAATACAGAAATAGATGAGGATCAGTGAGCTGGTCGAGTCTAATACTATCATGGCTGATCACAAACTCCAATGTCTTTTAATCACACTATCCCATTACCCTTTATGCTACTGATAAAACTTTATCAACCTCTAGTTTAAGTATAGGCAAAGACTCAGCTTCCACAGCTTTCTGAGGTAGAAAATGCCTATAATCCGCCACTCAGTAAAAAGATCCTTCCTCATCTCAGTCGTAAATAGCATCCCCTTATTTTTAATTTGTGCTCCCCGGTTCTAGACTTCACAACCAGGGAATCATCTCATCTATCTATTCCTTTATATATTTTGTGGGTTTCGATGAAATCATCTCTCATTCTTCAAAATTCTATGGAACACAAGCCCAGTTTGACCAATCTCTTCACAGGACAGTCCTGCCAACCTGGGAATGTGGGAATGTTTATTGCACTCCCTCTGTGCAATAATATCTTTCCTGAGATAAGGAAATCGAAACTTCACACAGTACTCCAGGTGTCATGTAACTAAATTCCTAGGAAGTTCAATAATGTCTAATGTCCTTTAGGGATGGAAACTGCCATCCTTACCTAGTCTGGCCTACATGTGACTCTAGACCCACTGCAATATGGTTGACTCTTAACTGCTCTCTCTGGGCAATAAGGAATGGGTTATAAATGCTGGCCTAGCCAGTGATGCCCTCATCCCCTGAATAAATAATCTCTCAATGGCCTGATGATCTTGGAAGGACACAGGAACCTTTGAGTTCTCTAGTATATAGGCGATAGCAACTCCAAAGATATCTGGTCAGACTCCAGAATCTGGCTTCAATGGTCACATGTAATTTGAACAGTAATGGACTTGTCTGTTGACCACCACTGAAGGTTTATGATAAGAAGCTGTCAAAGCAACATAGTATAGTTGACAGCACCCAACACCTAGGGAAAGCAGGAATGGTGGAGATTCCCACTGCCCGAGATCTGTAACTTACCACTGGGGAAGGATATGAAGAGCTGTGCCCTGAAAAAAATGGTGTCAGTTCATCCCAAAGATATTTACAGGTTGAAGTTTGGAAGGTGCCAGGTAAGTCCCCATCTGTTCCTTAAAACAAAGCTCTGGCACAAATATTCAAACAGCTGAGATCTTGGCAGACACAATGACAGAATTGGTGTACCACCATATTGACTTCCGCATGTGGAGTTCAATGCAACATATGGCATTAGGGGGATCATAGGAAGGGATTGCTGATCTGTCCTTAATGCAGTGATGATGAACTGGCACATCATTTACCAGCGTTCACACAGTCAAAGAAAATGACCCAAATAGTGTAATGAACCTAGATTTAATTCCATCCCAGCAGATCAAATTAGCAGAGGTTAAAGTTTCCAGAAGAAGTAATAGAACAAAGAGTATGGAAGAGTTCACAAATCTAACTTCAGGCACAGGAGATAAGGAGACAACTATGAGAAAGAGGACAGTTAATGCAGGAATGAGGGTTTTGTACTTAGATGCATGCAGTATCAATGAGCTTGTAGCACAGATTAAAGTGGCAGGTACATGTTGTGGGTATCACACAGGCATGGTTCCAAAGGGATCAGGGCTGGGAACTAAATGTCCAAGGATACATGCCCAATTGAAAGTATAGACATATGGGCAGAGGGGGCAGGGATGCCTAGTTAGTAAGCAATGAAATAAAATCAATAGTAAGAAGGTCAGAAGGTGTAGAATCTGAGTGGATAGGGATTTGTTCTGAAGAAGGGTCACTGGACCTAAAAGATTAACTCCACTTTCTCTCCACAGATGCTGCCAGACCTGCTGAGTTTTCCCAATAATTTCTGTTAATTGGAAAGGGAGCCTCACAGGGAAAATGGTGGAGCAGTAATGGCAGCATTTTCTGGGGGTAATTCAGGAGACACAGCAGAAATTCAGCCCAAGGAAGAAGAAGCCTACTAAGAGGAGGATGAGATGGCAAAGCAAGTCAAGGGCAGCATAAAAGCCAAAGCAAAAACAAACAATGTAATGAAGATTAGTGGGAAACTAGAGGATTGGGAAACCTTTAAAAAATCAGCAGAGAATAACTTAAAAAGCAATAAGGAGGAAGAAGATGAAATATGAGAGTAAGCTAGCTAGTAATATAAAGTAAGATTGCAAGAGATTTTTTAGATATCAAAAAAGGTAAGAGAGGCAAGGGTGGGCATTGGACCACTGGAAAATGAGGCTGGAGAAATAGTAATGGAGAATAAAGGAATGGTGGATGAACTGAATAGGCACTTGGCATCAGTTTTCACAGTGGAATACACCAGCAAAATACCAGAACTTAAAGAGAGTCAGGGGACAGAGATGAGCATAGTAGCCATCACTAAAGAGGTGCTGAGGAAGCTGGAAGGTCTGAAGGCCATAAATCACCTGGGCCAGATGGACTGCACCCCAGAGTTCTGAAGGAGATAGCTGAGGAGATTGTAGAGGCAATAGCGGTGATCTTTCAGGAATCATTCAAAGGGTCTCAGAGGACTGGATAATGGCCAATGTGACAGCCCTGTTTAAGAAGGGAAGGAGGCAGAAAACAGGAAACTATATGCCAGGTACCTGACCTCAGTCATTAGCAAGATTTTAGAATCCATTATTTAGGATGAAATTGTAGCGTACTTGGAAGTATATGGTAAAATATAGCAAAGTCAGCACAGCTTTGTGAAGGAGAGGTCATGCCTGGCAAATCTGTTATAATTCTTTGAGGAACTAATGAGCAAATTTGACAAAGGTGAGCCAGTAGACATGAGCTATTTGGATCTCAAGAAGGCCTTTGACAGGGTGCCACACAGGAGGCTGCTAAATTAAGTAAAAACAGTGTTAGTGGCAAAGTATTGTTATTGATAGAGGATTGGCTGACTGGCAGAAGGCAGAGAGAGGGGATAAAAGGGTCTTTTTCAGGATGGCAGCTGCTGACTAGTGGAGTTCCGCTGGGGTCTATGTTGGGAGCACAACTATTCACAATATAAATCAACAATCTGAATGAAGGAACTGAGGGCATCGTTACTAAGTTTGCAGATAACACAAAGATATGTGCAGGTACAGGTAATATTGAGGAAGCGGAGAGGCTGTGAAGGACTTAGACATGCTACGCAGGTGGGCAAAGAATTAGCAGATAGGATACAATGTGGGAAAGTATGAAGTTATGAACTTTGGCAGGAAGAATAGTGGCCTGGACTATTTTCTAAACAGGGAAAGGCTTCAGCAATCCGAAGCACAAAGGGGACTTGGTAGTCCTAGTTCAGGATTCTCCTTAGGCTAACATGCAGGTTGAGTTGGTGGTTAAGAAGGCAAATGCAATGTTAGCATTCATTTCAAGAGGGCTCGAATACAAGAGCTGAGATGTACTGCTGAGGCTGTATAAGGCCCTGGTCAGACCACATTTGGAATATTGTGAGCAGTTTTGGGCCCCATTTCTAAGAAAGGATGTGGATGAAGGGCTTGTCATATGAGGAGCAGTGGAGGACTCTGGGTCTGTACTCAATGGAGTTTAAAAGGATCAGTGGAGATCTGAACAAAACTTAGAATTCTGAGAGGCCTGGATAGAGTGGACATGGAGAAGTTGTTTCCACTAGTAGGAGAGACTAGGACCCGAGGGCACAGTCTCAGAGTGAAGAAACGACCCTTTACAGCAGAGATGACGATTTTCTTCAGCCAGAGGGTAGTTAATCTGTAGAACTCATTGCCACAGAGGGCAGTGGAGGCAAGTCACTGAGTGTCTTTAAGACAATGATTGATTGGTAAGGGGATTAAGCATTACAGGAGAAGGCAGGAAAATGGGGTTGAGAAATATATCTGACATGAACGAATGGTGGACCAGAGTTAGTGGTCTAAATGGCCTAATTCTGCTCCTAAATACCTTATGGTGTTTCAATTTACTTCAATAAGATCTGGAATCAAAAGTCCGATGATGACCATAAAACTATTGTCAATTGCCATAAAAACCCATTTCTTTTCCTAGTGACCTTCAGAGAAGGAAAACATCAGTCCTTATCTGGTATGGCACACATGTCTTCAGATCTACAGCAATGCGGTTGACTCTTAACTGCTCTCTGAAATGGCCTAACAAGCTATTCAGTTATAACAACTACTAAAAGTTTTAAAAAAGGAAAGAAAACACGCGGACCATCTGGTATTGATGGAGGTACCAACAATGGCAAACTCAGCCGTCAATCCTGAAAAGTCATACTCAACAACTTTGGATTAATGCCAAAGTGGGAGAGCTGTCTCACAGATTGGCCAAGCAACAACCCAACATAGTCATACCCCTGGAATCATAACTTAAAGACAAAATCCTAGACACCACTAACCCCATCCATAGATGTGTCATCCCACCAGCTGGACAGACCTAGCAGAGGTGGTGGCACAGTGGTATCCAGGCAGGAGGGAGTTGCGCTTGGACTCAATGAAGTCTCACGGTATCAGATCAAACATGGACAAGGAAACTTTTTCATGATTACCAAGTACCACTAACCCTTGGGTCACAAATCCAGACTAATCCATGTTGAACACCATTTGGAGAAAGCACTAATGGTAGCAAGGGTACAGAATGTACTTCGAGTGGGGAGCTTCAACACCTATCATCAGGATTGGCTCACAGCACCAGCACTGACACATACTGCAGGTGTGACATTGACATAATGTACTGACATGTCTGCCTCTTTCACTGTTCAGTGCTCCCGCCATCACAAGCCACCTGACTCTCTCTCTCAGTTAAACAACAATGCAAGCCACAGAGAGTGGCAGCTGTTGCTGAGCACTAAAGACCCTGTGTACTGAGAGCAATACAAGCCGTACAAAGGCTAGCACCCCTTAAGTCAGTACTGACGTCAATGAATGTGCGCAAGGAAAGCAATATGGCGTATACAGAGGCTATAAACTTCCACACAAATACTAAAGTGAGTGAATGCTACAAAAGCAAGTGATGATTCATAAGATGGATCCTATGTAAGCACATGAAATGAGTGCATGTCCCTGCATGTAAAGCGAGCTGGCAGAAGAATGCAAGTCATAGGTGTCTGTGAGCTCCAAAGTGTTGGAGATCCGAATTGGTGTCTGAATTGGTCTAACAGCAGGCATGATGATGTTGTGAAGTTTGAGGCTTGCCAATGCCGACTTGAATGGACAGTGGGTCAAGAGGTTTAGTGACCATGGACTAAGCAGGGATGTTGTTATGAAGTATCATTTGAATGATGGCCAGGACAAGCAATCAGTGAGCTGCAGCCGTCAGGTACCCGCTCTGGTGAATTTGCACCACCTAGTTTCTTGAAGTGGAGGGGGATTTGAGTTGGTGTATCAATAAGGCAAGTTAGGTGATGAATGAGATGCAAATGTATGGAAATAAGGTAATTGTTGCTCTGTTGCCAGTTGTAAACTTCTGAACTCACTAGTTAGGGATCAAGGGGAAAATTGGAAAAAGAAAGTTCTTGCTGTTAAGTAACTGATTGTTCTTATTCTCTCCATAGTTTCCCACTGTTCCTATAATTTCTCATGGCATACGAGGGAAGGAAAATTCCATTCTTAAAAGTGGGAAGTCTTTTATTCTCCATCTCTGATATAGTTCATTTTACACAAAATGAAATACCCAGCAAGATTCTTTTTAATATAAGGACTTGATCCAACATTCTACCACGTTGTGAAGTAACCAGAAAACTGCTAAAGCTGAAAATCTTTAGTCAAAACAGAAGTCAGAAACAGAAAATGCTGGAAAATTTCAAATCATTAGTAATTCTATTCTGTTTAGCTGCTAATTGAACTGCCAGCTATTTCTAGGCAACCTGCCTACCTTATATGAAAAGAGCTTTATATTTCACGGATATAGTGCCAGGATTTGCAAAATTGGACCAAAATGAACACAGAAAAGGATTTTAGAGCATTGGTCCCACTCACATCATAGGGTATGGTATTAATATTAATGGTGTAATTTAGAAAGAATTGCCATATGTGTTTTCTTTTAGAAACTTTTAAAATCTTGGTTTATAGTGCACATGTTAAAGAACATTTTCTTAAAAGCAAGTGGAATGTAATAGTAATCAAACAGTTAATTAGGTGGGAATAAAATAGCCACTTTTCCTTAGATTGGTATTAATCCAAAAATAGGAAATTGCCAAATGTCTGTTAACACCTGAAAGAAAGAATTGCTGCATAAACATTTGTGAATGGAAGCATTCAGCAATTTCATACAATTCACTACAGTTCACCTGGTGATGTTACTAATAAAGAAGTATTTGTTATACAGGCTGCATCATTAATAAACAGTAAGTCATTTCCCTCAAAGAACAAATTCTCTAAGGATGATAGAACTTAACTAGAGTTGTGCTTGTTAATATAATTGGCTCTTCATAACAAACATTATTATAACTTAGTAATGGGATTTTTCCTGCCCTTTCTAGTGATGGCCTAGTGGTATTATCACTGGACTATTAATCCAGAGATGCAAGTAATATCCTAGGGTCTCAGGTTCAAATCACTCTGGGCAGTTAGGGATGGGCAATAAATTCTGGCCTGGCCAGTGATGTCCACATCCCATGAATAAATAAAAACTACATTGCCACAGGAAATACACAAATTCACCGTTTGGAACACACGATAGGGCAATCCTACCTTTTTTTAAAAAGAAAAAGAATCATAACAATAGGACAATATACTAGCAAGTTCTCACTAACAGTGTGAAATAGGATTTAGTAACATCAGGCGGAGATATTATAATTACCTTTAACATACTTTCACCTAAGATAATGATGCCAACGGAACATTAATTCTGCCAGTGGTTGAAAGCCCGGAGGAGTGGGCAGTGAAGGCGTCTGTTGTAAACTCTGGCACCAGCAGCACCTTGACAACATTTACATAATGATTTAGCAAGGGAATTTCAGAGCTGCGGGTCCAGACAGCTGAATGCAAAACCGTCAATGATGGAAGAATTGAAACTTTTGATGTGCTCGAGGCCAGAATTGAAGGAACTCAGATAAATCAGCAAGGTTGTAGGACATTATGGAGAAAGGATTTGCAAGGCAAAGTTTGGATTTGAGAACATGATCTAACACTTTAAAAATTGAGAGTCTGCCAGGTCAGGGGCCACCGTTGTTCAGTTAATCAAGGGTGCTGAGTATATGGGACTTGGTGCAGGTTAAAATTCAGGCAGAGTTTTGAATGAGCTCAAGCCAATGAAAGGTTGAAAATAGGAGGCTAGCTAAAATAGCATTGGAACAGACATGTTGAGAGGTAACAAAGGCATGGATAAGAGCTCAGCAGCAGATTGGCTGAGACAGGGGCAGATACAGACAATATTACAGAGCTGGAAGTAGGCAATACTGGAGAGGGAGCTGATATGGAATTGAAAGCTCAGCTGAAGGCTTCTGCCCAAGACTCTAGACAGGGAGAAGGGTGCAGATGGTAAAGGGAATAGGGTCAGTGGAATTGGTTAGAAAATTATGTGATTCAGTCATCCCAATATATCTTGTTGGAATAAATGCTTTCTCATCCAGTATTAGATATCGACAGCGGTGTTAAAAACCAGAGGTGATAGAGGGGTTGAGAACAGCAGTTTCAAGGGATTTCTCCAGCCTGATAAGCACTATTATTTCTCCTATGTGTACATGAATTGAAGACAGGAGAACACAAGCAAGTAACTAATCAATGATTTTCTTTTCCTTTTCAATCATTAACAAATTTACAAATCCTGAACACCTCTTGTCCATTGCCACCACAGAATGTTAGATATAATAATGGAAAATGTAATATTTTTTAAACTATCTTATTTATTGCATTCATGTAGAAGGGTACTTCAAAGGTCAGTAAAAAGAGACAACAGCAAAATTACCACCCAATTTCCCGCTCTGCCTGAATTACGAGAAAAATCCAAGTAACATGATTCAAACAGCCTACTACCTGAATTTCAACTTGGCTTTCATCAGACTTCATATCATGTACAACTCGGGATTATGATGAACTAAAAATTGAACTGGACTATTTATTTAAGTATTGTGCCTACCAGTGCAACTCAGAGGCTGGAAATTCCACAGTAAGGAACTTACCTCCTGATTCCCCAAAGCCTGTCAAGGCACAAGTCAGGAGTGTAATGGAATATTCACCCCTTGCCTGAATGGATGCAGCTCCAACAACAACTGACATCATCCTCTGCCTATTTGCTGCTTAACATCATTCTGGCTAAATATCAATTATTATTACCTGCTAATTTTCCTCCAAGCCACACTTCACCCTGACTTGGAACTATGTCACTATTCCTGTGCTGTCACTGGGTGAAAATCTTGGAACTCCCTTCATAAAAGCACTGTACCTATAAACTACATGGACTACAGTGTTTCAAAAAAGCAGCTCACCACCATTTTCTCAAGGACAATTAGGGCTGGGCAATAAATACTAGCTCAGCCAGTGATGTGCACGTTCCAGGAAGGAACAAAAAAGACAACATAAAAATGAATCTGCGCTCACATATTTTGTGATCACATAACAAATAAAAATCAAGCAGGTGAAACAAAAAACAGGAGTCACAAGAAACACATACCAGGCCACTCATCATCAGAAGAGGTCACAGACAAGACTTTTAGCTGCACACTTCCGCAGAACCCCTGCCAAGTGAGAACATTAATAAACCCACAGAGGAGTTGGTCATTCAGATCAACAAGGTTCCAACTTCCTTCTTGGATCATGATTAGTTGCATAACTTCAGAACTAGCTGCCAGCGGGAGACGGCCAGAGGTCAGCAGTTGGGGGACATCCAGAGCAGCAAACATTGACTTGCAGAGGGAACTCGGGGTTGATTTACAGGAGGTCTTACCCTCGTAGAATCACAGAACATTTTCTATGAAGAAGATGACCATCACGTCTGCAGTGGCTCATTGAGCGTTTTAAATTGGTGCTAATTTCCTGCTCTTCCCTATAACTCTACACATTGTTTAAAGAGAAATAATCATCCAAGACCCTCATGAATGCCTCAATTGAAACTACCTCCAGCACATTTGCAGGCAGAGCATTCCATACCACAAGTACTCACTGAATAAAAAGAAGTTTTCCTCACCTCGCAGTTACTTGTTTAAAACAGGGCCTTCTGGTTTCTAATCAGTTTCTGAGTGGTAACAGTGTATCCTTATCCACTCCGTTGAGAACCATCAGAATTTTGAAAACTTCAATCAAATCTCCTCTTAGGCTTCTCCTCTCCAAGAAATACAGTCCCTAATACTCCAATCTTCCCTCATAACTAAAACCTCCTCATGGGAACCATGCTCATAAACCCCTGCTGCACCCTCTCCAATGTGTTCACATACTTTCAAATCTTTAACACTCAGAAGTGTACATAATACTCCAGCTGAAGTCCAACCACTCTCATATAAATGCATCCCAACCTTCTTGGTCTTGTACTCTATGCCCCTACTTATGAAGCTTAAAATTCTGTATAGTTTATAAAAAGCTTTGTCTTCTTGTCCTGCCATCTTTAATAACATATGCCCCTAGGTCTCTCTGCTCCTGCACAAATTTTAGAATAATACCTTTTATTTAATACTGCCTCAATGTTCTTTGTACCAAAATGCATCACCTCACACTTCTTCACGTTACGTTTCATCTACCATGTATTTGCCCATCCCACCAACTTGACAATGTCCTTTTGATGTTCTCCACAGTTGTTCCTCAGTTTACAAACCTCCCAAGTTTTGTACCATCCGCAAAATTTGAAAAGTTGTTTCCAGCACATCTAGATCAGGAAAGGCAAGGGTCCTAATATCAACCCCTGGAGAACTCTTTTACAAACATTCTTCCAGTCCAATAAACACCCTGTACCATGACTCTCTGTTTCCTATAACACAGTGTTTCTGAAGAAGGGTCCCGACCCGAAATGTCAACTTTCCTGCTCCTCTGACACTGCCTGGCCTGCTGTGTTCCTCCAGTTGCACACTGTATTATCTCTGACTCCAGCATCTGCAGTTCTTACTATCTCTCTGTTTCCTATACCTATTTTGCATCCACGTTGCTACTATCCCTTTTATTCCATACTGCAGTGATTAGAACCAGGTGGACCTTGTTGCCTATGAGATCCTTGATTAGGGTTGTTAACCTAGGTCAATCAGGAAGCCCTGGCTGACCAATATAAACAGGGGATTTAGAAGCTCCTCAGTGGAGCTGGCTGGCCACAGCCAATGTACTGTGCACAAGTAAATAAACGGTGGCTTGGTGATGGGATATTGGCCTCTGTGCAGTTCTTTCAAAAACCTGTAACTTTCCTCATAAGCTTGCTATCTGGTGCAGTATCAAACATCTTTTGAAAATCCATACACACCATATTAACGTCTTCTCCTCATCAACCCTTTCTACTACCTCTTCAAAAAAATTCTAGCAAGTTAGTTAGACTCCATTTTCCCTTAACAAATCAATCCACATTTTCCACGTTGCTATTAATTCTATCATGAACAATTGTTTCTGGAAGTGTCCCCACCACCGAAGAGGTAGCAGGATGGTGCTGATTAGTAAACCACCAATCAGCATGGAGGAAGGTGACAGACAAGGTTGGTTGAGCCGTGGTGCATTCACTCAAACTTCCCATTGAAAGATCATGAGGTTTCCAACTCTAGTTTGGCTCAGGGTGTAAACAAAATAGAATAGAAATAGTTTAAAATCCTGCTTCTGGTTTAAAACATCCACTGTTAGAACCCAGTGTGCAAATGAAAAACAAATAAGGCATTTAAATGGAGATGGGTCTTAACATTGTATGGTGCATGTAAAGTTATAGCAGAACAGAGGATTCTGGTATCTTGTAATAAACTATGTCCTGGTTCAGTTTATTTTAAAGAAAGTGAGGCAGAAATGTCACTGCAACAAAAATCTGCAATTTTATTCACAACCTTCAGGAAATGGGTGCCTAGGAAGGGTGGCCAACTCTAGCTGGACATATTCCAGGACATGTCATCACATAACCTCTGATCTTCAGCTGTCTCTTACCAGAATTGTTTGCCCAATATGTCAATTATCATGGAGCCCTGCCTTGTCTCAGCTTTATGTGTTGTCCTGCTTTTGGCTTTGGAAAATCTGTTCACCATGTTGGTATCTCAGTTGTGGTATTACTGCTGTAAATTCAGAATAAAGGAAGTGAAAAGATTGTATTCTGATAACAGAACAAATAACATAGAAAGGAAGAGTCAATCTGCCCTGCAATTAAACTCTTCACCATAGCTGATGACAGAATAATCTTACATATCATTAAGAAATAGTTGCAGCATGCATCATATTAACCATCTTATTCGCTGATTGTGTGCTTTCAAGTTCCAGTAATGATGTGGAGGTGCCGATGTTGGACTGGGTTTGATAAGGTCAAAAATCACACAACAAACACTCCTTCACTACACTTGATGAAGCAGCAACTCTGCGAAAGCTAGTGTTTTCAAATAAACCTGTTGGACCAAAACCTGGTGTCGTGTGATTTTCGACCAAGTTCCAGTAAATTACTAAATACAGCTGCATCTGAGCTCCTCCAAGTGGCTAACACTGGTACTGGAAAATATACAGTTTTTTAAAATCAACTTTTTTCAGATGTGTTATGACACACTCCTGGTGGGACATGAACCTCTGGGCCAGAAGATCTGGGTTAAAGGTCCACCTGTTCAAGAGTTGTTCCAGAGGCAACAGCATCTCTGAATAAGAGATAACAAGGTGTAGAGCTGGATGAACACAGCAGGCCAAGTAGCATCAGAGGAGCAGGAAGGCTGACGTTT
>NC_063332.1:46688906-46699466 GCF_021869965.1 Rhincodon typus | reverse complement strand
GGGAGGAAGGACAGGTTAGGGAGGCGGGGACGAGCTGGGCTCGTTTTGGGATGCGGTAGAGGGAGGGGAGATTTTGAAGCTTGTGAAGTCCACATTGATACCATTGGGCTGCAGGGTTCCCAAGTGGAATATGAGTTGCTGTTCCTGCAACCTTCGGGTGGCATCGTTGTGGCACTGCAGGAGGCCCAGGATGGACATGTCGTCTGAGGAATGGGAGGGGGAGTTGAAATGGTTCGCGACTGGGAGGTGCAGTTGTTTAGTGAGAACCGAGTGTAGGTGTTCTGCAAAGCGGTCCCCAAGCCTCCGCTTGGTTTCCCCGATGTACAGGAGGCCACAACGGGAACAGCGGATGCAGTATACCACATTAGCAGATGTGCAGGTGAACATCTGCTTGATGTGGAAAGTCTTTTTGGGGCCTGGGATGGGGGTGAAGGGGGAGGTGTAGGGGCAGGTGTAGTCCTTCCTGCGGTTGCAAGGAAAAGTGCCGGGTGAGGTGGGGCTGGAGGGGAGTGTGGAGCAGACAAGGGAGTCACGGAAAGAGTGGTCCCTCCAGAAAGCAGATAAAGGTGGGGAGGGAAAAATGTCTTTGGTGGTGGGGTCGGATTGCAGATGGCGGAAGTGTCGGAGGATGATGCGTTGGATCCGGAGGTTGGTGGGGTGGTACGTGAGGACGAGGGGGATTCTGTTTTGGTTGTTACTGCGGGGAGGGGGTATGAGGGATGAGTTGCGGGAAATGCGGGAGACACGGTCGAGGGCGTTCTCGACCACTGTGGAGGGGAAGTTGCGGTCCTTGAAAAACGAGGACATCTGAGATGTACGGGAGTGGAATGCCTCATCCTGGGAGCAGATGCGACAGAGGCAAAGGAATTGGGAATAGGGGATGGCATTTTTGCAGGAAGGTAGGTGGGAGGAGGTGTATTCTAGGTAGCTGTGGGAGTCGGTGGGCTTGAAATGGATATCGGTTTCTAGGTGGTTGCCGGAGATGGAGAAAGAGAGGTCCAGGAAGGAGAGACAGGTATTAGAGTTGGGCCAGGTGAACTTAAGGTTGGGGTGGAAGATGTTGGTGAAGTGGATGAACTGTTCGAGCTCCTCGTGAGAGCACGAGGCGGTGCCGACACAGTCATCAACGTAACGGAGGAAGAGGTGGGGTTTATGACCAGTGTAGGTACGGAAGAGGGATTGTTCCACGTAACCTACAAAGAGGCAGGCATAGCTTGGGCCCATGCAGGTACCCATGGCCACCCCCTTTGTCTGTAGGAAGTGGGAGGAATTGAAAGAGAAGTTGTTGAGGGTGAGGACGAGTTCGGCTAAGCGGATGAGGGTGTCAGTGGAGGGGGACTAGTTGGGCCTGCGGAAAAGGAAGAAGCGGAGGGCTTTTAGGCCATCTGTATGGGGAATGCAGGTGTATAGGGACTGGACATCCATGGTAAAGATCAGGTGTTGGGGACCAGGGAATTGGAAGTTCTGGAGGAGGTGGAGGGCGTGGGTGGTGTCACGGACATAGGTAGGGAGTTCCTGGACGAAGGGGGAGAAAATGGAGTCCAGATAGGTGGAGATAAGTTCGGTGGGGCAGGAGCAGGCGGAGACAATGGGTCGACCAAGGCAGTCAGGTTTGTGGATTTTGGGAAGGAGATAGAAGCAGGTGGTGGGGGGTTGGGGAACGATGAGGTTGGAGGCTGTGGGTGGGAGGTCACCTGAAGTGATGAGGTTGTGAATGGTTTGGGAGATGATGGTTTGGTGGTCGGGGGTGGGGTCATGATCAAGGGGCGGTAGGAGAAGGTGTCGGAGAGTTGGCGCCTGGCCTCGGCGTCATACTACAACTGCGCCTCCCTTGTCCACGGGTTTTATGGTGAGGTTGGGATTGGAGCAGAGGGAGCGGAGAGCTGCACGTTCTGTGGGGGAGAGGTTGGAGTGGGTGAGAGGGGTGGAGAGGATGAGGCGATTGATGTCATGATGGCAGTTGGAGATGAAGAGGTCGAGGGAGGGTAGGAGGCCTTGGGGTGGTGTCCAGGAGGAGGGGTGTGTTGGAGGCGGGAGAAGGGGTCAGTAGAGGGAGGGTTAGGTTCACGGTTGAAGAAGTAAGTGCGGAGGCGGAGGCGGCGGAAAAACTGCTCTATGTCCAAACGTGACCGGTATTCGTTGATGTGTGGGTGGAGGGGGACAAATGTGAGCCCTTTACTGAGGACTGACCGTTCGTCCTCAGTAAGGGGGAGGTCTGGGGGGGATGGTGAGGACTCGGCAGGGCTAGGTGTTGCTGTCTCCTCTGGAGCTGCTGGCTGTGGAGGCGGTGGGCGGAGCGATGTTGGCGTCGGCTGTGGGCGGAGTTGCGTCGGCATTGGTAGTGGGCGGAGTGCCGTCGGCAATGGGCGGAGTGGGGTAGGAGGCGGCAGCAGCGGTGACAGTACGTGCATCCTCAGTGTCTATGGTGTTGGCCTCGGAAATGGAGGCGACGGCATCAGCAGCGGTGTCGATGGTGTTCGCTGTCCCGGAAGTGGTGTACCCGGCGGCAGAAGATGTGACGTCATCCGTGGTTGCTCCAACAGTGGCCACGTGGCCAATGGCGGCGGGCACATTGTGGGGAAGGTCCTGGGTCGGGTTGGGATTTTGGGAGGTGGAGGAAGCTCGTTTTGGGTGGTAGGCACCAGTAAGTTTACTGTACTTACGGTTTTTTTGTGTCCAATAAAGCTGAGTAGAATTGTGAGTTCAGGTTGTGGATCCTACGAAGAATAAAAAACAGGAGAGGTCCTTTGCAGGTCTGAGAGAGGGAGGCTCTGAGCTGGGGTAGGCTTAATTGTAGTGCCAGGAGATGCCGACGCATTGCTGCGAGTGTGTGTTTCAGGAGTCGCAGGGAGAAACGCTTCTGAAGGATCTCAATGTTCTGAATGTAGACATTGTCATGGTTGGGGTCAAATTGGGAAGGCCTGAATGTGGACTGTAGTGGTCGAGCAGTTTCAAGGCCGAAGAGATTACGAGAGAGTTGCAGTGCGAGAGAGATCCACTGAGGTTTTTCCGGAGGGAGGAGGGTAACTTCTTCAGGGTAGGCATCCTTAGAAGAGGCTTTGCAGTGTTTCAGAGATTGTAAAATTGTTTTGAGATAGAAGGAACTGCAGATGCTGGAGAATCTGAGATAACAAGGTGTAGAGCTGGATGAACACAGCAGGCCAAGCAGCATCAGAGGAGCAGGAAAGCCTTTGTTTCAGGCCTAGACCCTTCTTCAGAAATGGGGGAGGGAAAGGGGGTTCTGAAATAAATAGGGAGAGAGGGGGAGGCGGATAGAAGATGGATAGAGGAGAAAATAGGTGGAGAGGAGACAGACAGGTCAAAGAGGCGGGGACGGAGCCAGTAAAGGTGAGTGTAGGTGGGGAGGTAGGGAGGAGATAGATCAGTCCAGGGAGGACAGGATGAGGTTAGTAGGTAGGTGGGGGGGGGGGGGGGGGCTTGAGATGGGAGGACGGGATAGGTGGGAGGAAGGACAGGTTAGGGAGGCGGGGACGAGCTGGGCTGCTTTTGGGATGCGGTAGGGGGAGGGGAGATTTTGAAGCTTGTGAAGTCCACATTGATACCATTGGGCTGCAGGGTTCCCAAGCGGAATATGAGTTGCTGTTCCTGCAACCTTCGGGTAGCATCGTTGTAGCACTGCAGGAGGCCCAGGATGGACATGTCGTCTGAGGAATGGGAGGGGGAGTTGAAATGGTTCGCGACTGGGAGGTGCAGTTGTTTAGTGCGAACCGAGCGTAGGTGTTCTGCAAAGCGGTCCCCAAGCCTCCGCTTGGTTTCCCCGATGTACAGGAGGCCACAACGGGAACAGCGGATGCAGTATACCACATTAGCAGATGTGCAGGTGAGCATCTGCTTGATGTGGAAAGTCTTCTTGGGGCCTGGGTGGGGGTGAGGGGGGAGGTGTAGGGGCAGGTGTAGCACTTCCAGTGGTTGCATTGGATCCAGAGGTTGGTGGGGTGGTACGTGAGGACGAGGGGGATTCTGTTTTAGTTGTTATTCCGGGGAGGGGGTCTGAGGGATGAGTTGCAGGAAATGCTGGAGACACGATCGAAGGTGTTCTCGACCACTGTGGACGGGAAGTTGCGGTCCTTGAAAAACGAGGACATCTGAGATGTACGGGAGTGGAATGCCTCATCCTGGGAGCAGATGCGGCGGAGGCGAAGGATTTGGGAATAGGGGTGGCATTTTTGCAGGAAGGTGAGTGGGAGGAGGTGTCCGAATAGGTTGATTAAACAATATCTAAACTACTAAACCTACAGGAATCTTGTGGTGTTGTCACAGTGTCCCTATAAGCTGTGTAACATAAATACCAGCTAAATATTATGCTTTCTATGCAATTTGTGATGGCTTGTCAGTCCAGCATTAATTGCCCATCCCTAACTACCCTGGAGGTAGTGGTGGTGAGCTTCCTTCTTGAACCACTGTAGTCCTTTTGGTGTAGGGACACCCCCACAATATTGTTGGAAAGGACTGTGAAGGAACAGCAGTATATTTCCAAATCAGGACAGTGTGTGATTTGGAGGGGAGCTGACATTTCTATGCATCTGCTAACCTTGTTTTTCTAGGAAGTAGAGATCATTAGTTTGGAAAGTATTGTTGAAGAGCCTTAATGAGTTACTGCAGCACATTTTGTAAGGTATTCACAGTCTTCAGTGTAATTGAGAGTAAACATATAGGATAGTAATTGGCTAGGTTGGATTTCTTTTGCATAATTTTCTACATTCTCAGGTAGATGCCAGTGCTGTAACAGCTGCCTCGGGATGGGACTAGATCAGGAGTCGAAGTCTTCAGTGCTATTGCTAAAATGCTGTCAAGACCCCCAGCTCTGCAGGATCCAGTCCCTTCAGCTTATCTTTTGCACTGATGTGCTGGATTCCCCTATTATCAAAGATGCGCATGTTTGTGGACCCTTCTCTTCCAGTTACTGATTTAACTATTCCACCACCATTTATAACTGGATATGGCAGGACTGCAGAGCTTACATCTGATGCATTGGTTGTAGCATTGTTTAGCTCTATCACTTGCTGTTTGGCATGCTATTTTGACACCTCATTTTTAGATATGCTTAGTGCTGCTCCTAGCATGCCCCCATGCACTTTTCACTGAACAAGGGTTGATCCCCTGGCTTGATGTAATGGTCCAGTGCGCTCATGAGATTACAGACTGTGAATGAACACAATTCTGCTGCTGATGGTGATCCATGGCACATCACTGAAACCCATTTTGAGTTGCTAGATCTGTTCGAAATCTTTCCTTTTTAGCACGTTGGTAGTGTCATTCAACACTATTGAGGATGGACAACAGAACTTTGTCTCCATGATGACAATGTGGCTGCTGATATTGTCAAGGATGGTTGCAGGTGTGGCAGGTACATAGGTGAGGATCAGGTCCTAGTTTTTCCCCTTTTGTCGCTTCCCTCACCACCTGCTGCAGACCCAGTCTAGCAGCTATGAACTTTAGCACTTGAACAGCTCGATCAGTGGTGCAACTACTATTCACCAAGGCTCCTCAGATACCACCTGCAAGTTTTCCTCTGAGCCACTAACTATTGTGACTTGGAAATAAATTCATATTCAGTGTTACTAGTTCAAAGTCCTGGAACTTTCTCCTCAACAGCATTGTGGTATACTATACCAAATGGACTGCAACAGGTCACAATAATAACTCATTACATCCTGCTCAAGGGCACTAGGAATGAACAAGAAATGCTGTGAAGTCCATATCTCATGAATAATAACAAAACTACCAAGCCACTTTTGGTAACAGACACTGAAATCCTCTACACAAAATGCATTCTGTGCCCTTGCTATCCTCAGGGTGGAGGAGTACTGATTCTGTCAAGGGAGGTTGGTAGGTTTCCTTGCCCATTTCTGGCCTAACGTCATGAAATTTAAGGGGTCCAGAATCAATATTGAGAACACCCAGGGCAACTCCCTCCTGTCGGTATTCCATTATGTCACCATCTCTGAAGCATCTACCCTTCCAGTAGGACACACACTGAGGGATGGTGATGTCTGGGATATTATCTCTTAGGTATGATTTTGAAAGTATGACTGTGCCAGGCTGTTGCTTGACTGACCCATGGGATTTAAAAGCACAAGCTCTGAGATGTTGATTGGAGGACTTTGGAGGGTCTGATGAGTCATACTGGACTCATTAATTCTGCTTCTCTCTCTCTCCAGATATTGCCAACCTGTTGAATTTCTTCAGCGTTCTCTGTGTTTGTTTCTTTGCAGGGTCCAAAGGTGCTGTATTTGCTGTTGTCATTTCTGGTGCCTAGATTTGATGATCGGTGATCTGTCCAATTTCATTCCTTTGTTTAGATTTTGTAGCAGTTTGACGCAACCGAGTGGTTTTCTAGGCTATTTCAGAGGTAAGTTAACAGTCAAAGACATTACTCTGGGTTTGTAGTGTCATGTTGACCATACAAAAGGTAAAGATGGCAAATTGCTTTCGCTAAAGGACAACATTGATCCAGATGGGTTTCTATGACAATGAACAATGGTTACATTGTTATCACGAGGCTAATTTTTAATGAAATATTTTGTTGAACTTATTGATGCTGGATAACATTTACCAACTGAGATAACAGTAGCTACATTACATACTAATTAATGATTTTGGCTGACCGTACATACTGAATGTACTAACATGGGAACTGATCATAATAATAAACAAACCATCTACCACACATACTAGTTAACAGTGATGCTGGCTGATGTAGGTACTGATTAACTGCGAAGCAAGTTAACATAGCCAGTATCTGTTAAACAGTACTTAAAATAGATGGGACAGAATTCTCCCCTTCCTTGCAGGCACAAGAAGTAGAGTGAAACTGAAAAAAATCAGCTTCTCGATGTCTCAAAAAAACTTTCCAGATTTTCCCCTCAAGCCATAAACGGTAACTTAAGTATGTTACCATTGAATGGTGACTATGTTATTGCATTTGCATCTCATTAAAGCCCCATCTCACTTTATTAATATGCTACTTCCATTTCTCCTCTCCTTCAGAGAAATGAGACGAAACAAGTTCACAATATGTTCTGAGGAAGGGTCACCAGATCCAAAATGTTAACTCTGATTTTTTCTTCACAGATGCTGCCAGACTGCTGAGCTTTTCCAGCAACTTCTGTTTTTATTCCCGATTTACGGCATCCACAGTTCTTTCAGTTTTTATTTCCCAATATGTAAAGCAGATCAGGTACATGGTAGGTACAGCTTGCTGAATGCCCTGACCATCCAAGTGAGCTTCACAACAATGTTCTATGGTCATGCTCCATGGCCACCATCCTCCAACATAGAACCATAGAAAAAAATACAGCACAGGGAGAGACCATTCAGCCCATCATGTTTGCACTCACTGAATAAACCAGCCACCCATTTCTAATTCTAGGTAGAGTCTCCAAGGGCCAAATAGCCTCCTTCTGCTCCTATCTTCTACGTTACTATGTTTCTCTGAATAAGGAAATCCAGGTTCAAGTCCCCCCCACCTGCTCTGAAACCTGGTTCAGATATTTTCTAATCAACCTGTTCAGACATGTTATTACTACCCAATTGCATAACTAATAAGATGAAGAGCAGAAGATTGCATAAGACAATTTCAGACATTCACTCCTCTCTGAGTGAAGAAACTCCTAATTTTAGGCCTACATAGCCTACTCTTACACTGAGCCTGATCCTTGAGCTGGGGTAAATATGCTTTCTGCATTTGCCCTGCCTGGCCTTTTAAAGAATTTTGTACGTTTCAATGGGATCACCTCATTGTTCTAAACGTTAGAGAATACAGACCGAATCTCCTCAATCTGCTTTTAGAGGACTGTCCCACTAACCATACTCATAAGCATCAGCTGCAATCTCTCTACAGAAATGATACACTTCCTTAATTAAGGGCACAAAAACTGCACACAATACTACAGGGACAGTCTCACACCAAATCTATATACTTGAAGCAAGATATCTTTACTCAGATCCTCTTGTGATAAAGCCCAACATACCATTTGCCTTCCTATAATACAAGTGAATTCCATATTAAATTTCAATACACAAAACTGAAGTCAGAAACAAGAATCTTGCCAATAGCATAGGTCTGAAGGGGGATCTGGCTAGGGTTGAATGAGGAAATAGACTAAAACGAATGGCATTAAACAATCAGTGAGCAAAACATTTTTAAAGATATTTAATGAAAACATATTCAAAGTGGAAATGAAATATTCATGAGAAAAATACTTTCATAGCTTACTAAAGAAATTAAGGATGGTATTGGACTGAAAAGGTCATCTGGAACTAACCGCTCAAAGGGTGGTCGAGTCAGAAACTCTTGTAACGTCTATGCAGTATTTAGATATTCATTTGTGACACCATAATCTTCAGGTCTATGGGCCAAAAGATGGAAAATGAGATTAGTGTAATCAGATTTTTGTTGATTGGCACAAATGCCCCCTTATGTGCTGTAAACATCTATGAGTCCATGAGTCTATTAAACAATGGAATGCATTTTGTTGATATAGTAACACTGTTAAAGATGACTATTCCAGTCTCTTTGTTGGATTTACTGCTATGTATGTCCATATTAGCCCTGACACCTTGCCGGATTGCTAGACATTCACACTGCATTAAAAATCAGACAAATTATTCAAAATCCCACAATATGCATGCACCGGATCAACTAAGCCTGCCTTCAGTGACTCACTGTCTTCACTGGATACTAGTTTGTGGCAGGATAGCTAGGGGCTCAAACTCAACAAATATGTATTACTAAAGAAGTCTTAACAATATACTTGGAAAATGATAGTATAATCAGATAAGTTAAATGTGTTTTTTTTTAAATCTATTTAACAAGTTTATTTAAGTTTTTGAAAATGTAACTAGTCAGGCATATAAAAAAGAGATTGTAGATGTATTATACTTACATTTCTGAAATGTATTCAAATTGGTGCCAAATCAAAGGTTAATGCAGAAAGCAAAGGCTCATTAAATTTTGGGGTAATATGGGAACATGGAAAGAAGACTGGTTAAAAGACTGAAAGCAGAAAGTAGGGAAAACAGGGCATTTTCTACTTTGCAACCTGTAATCATTAAAGTGCTGCAAAGATCAGAATTGGGACCTCGGCTATTTAAAATCTATGTTAATGGCTTAGACAAAGAAAGCAACTGCAATGCATTCAAGTTTGTTGACAATCCGAAGCTAGGTGGGAATGTTAGCTGTGAAAAGGACACAAAATAAGGTACAAAAAGATATAAAGATAGGTTAAATGAGTGAGCAACAAGGTGGCAAACAGAGTGTACCATGGGCAAGTAAATCAATAGACTTTAATAACAAGAATTGAAAAGCATTTTTTGATTTAAATAAGGTCTTAATCTTCCAAAGTTAATGCTCAAAAATATCTGGATGTATCTGAACAAGGAACACACACACACACAACTAGCAAGCAATTAGGAAGACAAAAGACTGACCTTCACTGCAAGGCTGCTGGAGTACAAGAACAAGGATATCTTATGATAACTGTACAAGGTTTTGGTAAGATCATACTTGAATTAGTTTTTATCTCCATAGCTAAGGATGGATATTCCTGCCTTGGAGGCAGTACGTCAAACAATCTCTGCATTAGTTCCTGAGATGAGCAATTGCCCCATGATGAGGGGCTCAGTAAATTGATCTAAACTCTCTGGGGTTTAGAAGAATGTGGACTGACCTTATAGAAATGTACAAGATATTTAATGCACTTAACAGGGTGGAGAAGTTATTTTCCCAAGCTAGAACCTCAAACATGGAAGTACAATCTCAGGATAAGGGGCCAATTATTTAGGTCTGAGATGAGGTGAAATTTCTTCATCCAATGGACTTTAAGTCTTTGCAATTCTCTACTCCAGAGGGCTGTGGATGCTCTGTCATTGACTATATTCAAGGCTGAGTTAGAATCATTAAATCCCGACAGTGTGGATGCAGGCTATTCGCCCCATCAAGTTTGCACCAACCCTTTGAAGAGCATCTCACCCTATCCCTGTAAATCTGCACTTCCCACTGCTAATCCACCAAGCCTGCACATCCCTGGACTCCACAGAGCAACTTAGCATGGCCAATCCACTTAACCGACACATCTTTGAAGTGTGGGGGAAAACCAGAGCAGCCGGAGAAAACTCACACAGACACAGGGAGAATGTGCAAACTCCACAAAGACAGTCACCTGAGGGTGGAATCAAACACGGATCCCCTACGCAATGAAGCAGCAGTGCTAATCACCGATCCATCGTGCCACCCAGACTTTTTGGTCTTCCAGGGACTGTAATGGGACGAATATGTTGTAAATCAAGCTCCAGTATTCCTCAAGCTACACCATTTGTTGGTTCAAAATGGCCAATTCCACTCTCTTTCTACTATACCCAGAATAAAAGAATCATCTACTCGGCTTCTTTAAATGAACTCAAAATAACTTACTTATTTTGAAACAAAACTTATTCTTAAAGAAGAGATAACAAGGTGTAGAGCTGGATGAACACAGCAGGCCAAGCAGCATCATAGGAGCAGGAAGGCTGACGTTTCAGGCCTAGACCCTTCATCCT
>NC_063332.1:46621549-46678906 GCF_021869965.1 Rhincodon typus | reverse complement strand
ACACCACCACACCACCACACACCCCCCACCACAATTTCGTGTAACTGATAAGACTGATGAGTCCAAGGGTCATCATTCATTTGGATGTGGGTCGCAATGAAGTTTAATCTTCCACATTGTGAAGTGAGCCTGGAGCTTAGATGCACACCATATATGCCTATTTTTGTGTTATTTATTCATGGGACATGAGTGTTGCTGCCTGGCCAGTATTTATTGCCTGTCCCTTGTTGAGTTTGAGAAGGTGACGGTGAGATATCTTCTTGAACCGCAGCAGTCCACGTGCTGTAGGTAGACCCATGATGCCCTTAGGGAGGGAATTCCAGGATTTTGACCCAGTAACAGTGAATGAACAGTGATATATTTCCAGGTCATGATGGTGAGTGGCTTGGAGGGGCACTTGCAGGTGGTCATGTTCCCAAGGATCCACTGCTCTTATCCTTCTAGACAGAGGTGGTTGTAGGCTTGGAAGGTGCTTTCTGAAGATCTTTGCCGTACATCTTGTGGATAGTATACACTGCTGCTACGGAGTGTCAGTGGTGGAAGGAGTGGATATTTGTGGATGTGGTGCCAATCAAGGGGGCTGCTTGGTCCTGGATGGTGTCAAGCTTCTTGTGTATTGTTGGGGCTGCATTCTTCCAGACAAGTGGGTAGTATTCTGACTTGTCCTTTGTAGATGCTGGACAGGCTTTGGGGAGTCACGTGGTGAGTTACTCACCACAGTATTCCTAGCCTCTGACCTTCTCTTGTAGCCACTGTTTTTATATGGAGAGTCCAGTTGAGTTTCTGGTCAATGGTAACACCATGGATGATGATGATGGGGGAATTCACTGATGGTAATGCCACTGAACGTCCAGGGACAGTGATTAGATTGTCTGTCTGTCTGTCTCTTATTGGAGATGGTAATTGACTAGCATTTGCATGGCACAAATGTTACTTACCACCTGTCAGCCTGGATATTGTCCAAGTCTTGTTTTTTTGAACATGGGCTGTTTCAGTATCTGAGGAGTCAGAAATGGAGCTGAACATCCCCACTTCTCACCTTAGTGAAGGAGGGAAAGTCACTGATGAAGCAGCTGAAGATGTTTGGGTCTAGGACACTACCCTAGGAGCTCCTGCAGAGATGTCCTACAGCTGTGATGACTGACCTCTGACAACCACAAGCATCTTCCTATGTGCCAGGCATGACTCCAATTAACAGTGAGTTTGCCCCCGATTCCCACTGATTCCAGTTTTGCTACAGCTCCTTGATGCCACTCTTAGTCAAATCCAGACATGATTTCATGGTCTCACTTCCTGGAATTTAGCTCTTTTGTCCATGTTTGAACCAAGGCTACAATGAGGTCAGAATCTGAGTAGTGCCCAAACAGCATTTCAATGAGCAGTTTGTTGCTGTGCAGATGCTACTTGATAGCACTGTCTTCACTGACACCTTCCATCACTTTACTGATGATCAAGTAGACAGATAGGGCAGTATTGGTCAGGTTGGATTAATACTGCTTTCAGTGTACAGCACACACCTGGGCAATTTTCCACATTGTCGAGTAGATGCCAGTGTTGTAACTGTACTGGAACAGCTTGCTATGGGTGCAGCAAATTCTGGTGCACAAGTCTTCAGTTCTATTGCCGGAATGTTGAGAAGGCCACAGTCTTTGCAGTATCCAGTGCCTCCAACCGTTTCTTAAAATCATTTGAAGTGAATCAAATTGCCTAAAGACTGGCATCTGTGATGTTGGGTACCACTGAAGGAGGCCGAGCTGGATCATCCACTCAGTGCTTCTGGCTGAAGGTTGCTGAGAATGATTCAACCTTATCTTTTGCACTAATGCATTGCGGTCTTCTATCATTAAGGATGAGCATGTTTGTGGACCCTCCTCCTCCAATGAGACTTTAACTGTAATATATGGTAATTCATTGGATTTCTGTTGTGTGCAATTAATCTGCTGGTTGGTTTTTAACCATCTGACAGGAACCACCTTTAAAATACAATTGCTTGATAGTACAGAACTTAAGTACTGCTGAAAAAGGAGGCATCCTGTCAAAGCTTTTCATTTTGCATTCATTAGGGCGGATGTCTTGATTTCTGTTCTGATGGATGAGAGACAATAAACTTCAACAAAATATCTCTTTTCTTAACAAACCTCTTTTTTTCAAGAAAAAGTTGTGGTGTTCCATCCATGGAAATTTTATAACCTATATCATCATCAAGTCCCTACAGTGTGGAAACAGGCCATTCAGCCCAACAAGTCCACACCTCTGAAGGGCATCACACACAGACCCCATCCCCCACCCAATATTTCCCGTGGCTATCATATCTAACTACACATCTCTGACCACTATGGGGCAACTTAGCATAGCCAATCCACCTAATTGGCACATCTTTGGATTGTGGGAGGAATCCAGAGAAAACCCCCAAGAATGTGTGGAGTTTGCACAAACAGTCATCTGAGGGTGGAATCCAACCCAGGTCCCTGGCACTGTGAGACAGCAGTGCTAACCACTGAGCCACTGTGCCGTATTTGGGGCAATCCTCTGAAACAAAAAGCTTGAGAACCCCTCCTCTCGATTATCTCACCACATTCCTTACCAGGCTCCAACTTTCCACCCTTCATGCCTCACTAACAAACTACTTCGACAATACCTTGCAAGTTTCAACAAATACAGGATCATTGGATTTGATCCATAACACACCCTCTTTACAAGAAATTATTCAATACAGGAACTTTCCGCAAAAGAACAATAGTTGTCACTAAGAATACTCTTTATTGTTATTATCCTAAAGCTATACTCATTTCTCTAGGGGATGATCCACTTCCTGCAGTTAGTGACAGTCTATGTTAAGCATTGAACACCACAAATCAGTTAATCGAGTGTAAGGAGCGATATGCTTTTGTTTGGACAGTTTCCTTCCTATACCTTTGGATCTGGGCCAATGCAGCACTCAACAAAATAGATAAATTCCTAAAGCTGCTTTTCAGATCAATTAAGAGGCTAACAGCAGAATGCGATGCACTTTGGCAGTTACGTCTTGTACCTCCATTACTAATTGGCACCCTTAACACTCCAGTTTAAAATGCTGATTCAATTGCAAACAAACTCTTAGGATCTGCTTTCATTGTATTTGTAACTGTAACTGTAAACTGCAAACTACATTATTGTTAATGATTCCACCTTCCTTTCTAAATGACTTGATGTTTAGCACAGCCAACAAAAGCTTCAGATTTAGGTCATGACATCATCTTGCTCACCAAATAGGAAATCAGCTACAGGAAGGAGCGTAAAATGCAAGAGAATCAACATAGTTGTTTCTCAGCAGACACGAAAACAGAAGTCAGTTTGTTGAACATAACTGATTTCAAACCTGTGATTTAGAACATTACAAAAATAATACTAATGCCAGAACAGTGTAGTCACAAGCTCAGGTGCTTTGTGTCACTTTAACCCAATACATCAAGTGGGAAATATTCACTTGTATACATTATAACAGGTTAACCAAAGAGTGAATAAAACAGACACTAAAGGGCAAATCAGGTTTGTGATGATGCTGTAGCTTTTAAGGGGTTATTTTGTCTTGGCCTTTTTTGAAGAGAGGTTGTAAGGTAGAGGCCAATAGTCTACCAAAGCCACTGGAATAAACAGCTCATCAGGCCTTGGAGTTCTTTTTAAACAATAGAAGCAGCCTGGAAGGGTGTGGCCAGCTCTCACAGACCAGGATTTCTAGTTTACTTTAGTTTTAGGTTTAGCTTTAAGCAGTTGCTGTTGTGGGCTTGAACAAGTGGAAGCTATGTTTCCCTCTCTTGATTACAGCCAAAAGCTGGGGGGTTTTCTTCCTAGGCTGGTAGATTGCATGAGACAAAATTTGTTTTTCTGAATTTTCCTTTTGCCAAAGGGTGTGTTTATGGGATGTTACTATATTGGAACAGTTAATTAGTAATAGTTTCTGATTCTTAGTTTGTTAAGTTTTCCAATTGGAGGAGTTATTCTAAATTCCTTTCTTTTCTGGTATTTTACCTATAGTGTTTAAATTGTGTTTTGCTTAATGCTGAGTAGTTTGATTAGTCACATTGCACCTGGACCATAGCACTTTACACTGGCCTTCAAAATAAGAAAAAGTTAGGGTCTAGGCTACCTTAAAATATTTTGAGGGGGTCTGGTCTGATCCATAACAGGATTCAAGCGATGGTTAGAAATTATCTAAGTCTCAATTAGATCATATTGTCCGCAACAATCAATAATTCTCTAAATGTAGTATCATTTGCCCATTAATTAGTGTTTAATCTGCATTGATACTGACTGATAAAGCAAAAGGTACATAAAGCTGAATCTTGTTCATAATTTCTTGATTTGAGTTCATACACTAAATTTGGATATCTTTGTTTATAGTCCCCCCACAGTGATCAGAGCAAGATTATTACTGATTACTGATTATTACCTCTAACAATTGACGAGAAAACCTGAACCACACAACATCAATCAGTGGAGATGCCAGAGGATCTGGTAGAAGCAGGTACAATTACAACATTTAAAAGACACTTGGACAGGTAAATGAATAGAAAAGGTTGAGGGGGATATGGGCCAAATGCAGGCAAATGGAACTAGTTCAGTTTAGGAAAGCTGGGCGACATGGATGAGTTCAGGGATGTGATGGTTAGGTGGATTAGCCATGGGAAATGCAGGGTTACAGGGATAGGGCAGGAGGATGGGTCTGGGTGAGATGCTCTTCAGGGGCTCAGTGTGAACTTGATGGGCTGAATGGCTGCTTCCACACAGTACGATTCTGAGTTGGGCCGATAGGCCTGTTTCTGTGCTGTATTACTCTATGACTCATTTCATTTTAATGTTATTTAAATAGTTAACGATGGGATTTAAAGAGATCAGCAATTTAAACATTCAGGACGTACAACAATGCAGATGGAATCAACAAAGCCGAGGTAATATTCAATAACATTGCCAAAACAGCAGAATACAAGTTAGAGGAAATGATTAAATTAAACAGTGTTCAGGACCGACTAAAGTTTGAATAGCACATCCTGGGCTGGTTGTTGAGAAACAAGATTTTTGGAGACAATACAGAGAAAAGTAATGACACTCATCCCTTGTGTCAAATGTTCAAGTTATTAAGAAAGTCAGGGAGACTTTGGTTTTATCATCAAACAGAAGCATTTTTTTTTAAAGAGCTAAGTGGGAAGGAAATATTAACAAAATACAAGGAGCAGAAATTCAAACAGCAGATATCAGCAAGTTGTTCTATACCCAAAATTGACAAATTTCATTAGAATAGACAGATTGTGATCTCGGACCGAAACACTGCACTAGATGGGTGAATTTAACTCTATTTCTATCCATCAGATCGCACTTCAGAAGAAGGGTCTAGGCCCGAAACGTCAGCTTTCCTGCTCCTCTGATGCTGCTTGGCCTGCTGTGTTCATCCAGCTCTACACCTTGTTATCCCAAAATGCTGTGGATGCTAGGTATCTGAAATGTAAATAGAAAATGCTAGATACACTTGGATGATTATAGAACTCTGCTCAATCCACCTGACCTGCACATCTGTGGACTGTGGGAGAAAACCAGACACCAAGCAGAAGCCCACACAGACACTGAGAACATGCAAATTCCTCACAGACAGCGTCCCAAGGATCGAATTAGAACCTGGGTCCCTAGTGTTGTAAGGCAGTAATGCTAATCACTGAGCCACCAGGCCACGGAGATTAGATAGAAGTTGTCAACACAGAAACAATGTTAATGTTACAGGTCAACAATCTTTTATCAGAACTGGGGAAAGTTAAATATGTAATAGTATTTAAGCAAGTTCAGAGACAGGGAAAGCAAGAGGGGAAGAAAAAACAATCAAAGCCTGGGATTGGGTGGAAGAGACGAGAGATGAAATAACAAAAACAGATGGTAATGGGACAAGTAACAAAATATGGCTCTGAGCAGGTGTAAATAAATGGAATGTACTGAAGCATTGCCAACAGCTGCTAGCAGAATCAATTGGAGTTATGTTTACCATTCGAAATTGTTAAGCAAGCAGTTGATTCCAGAGGCTGTAACGTACAGCAATACTGTACAATTCAATTAACACTCCTGGAACATGCAGGGGATTCAGACTAGGGTCAATGCGTTCTTCTAGGACATATACATCTTGTCTGAATTTTGTATGGCCTTCCCTTTGCTGTGTTCTACCAATGCTCACACTCATGCACAAAGGTCACTTGTTACAGGAGCACTTTTGGTGCTCATACAGCTATTAATATCTTCAGCACAATAGCAAAGATCAAAGAGAAATAAAAACTTGGGGGACTCGGGTATTGGTATCAAATCGCTCACTTATGCATACAAGTTGCCTTTGGTCATGTCAATTTAACATACAGGTGTTGACTAGTGTTTTTTTAAATTCATTCATGGGATGAGGGCTTCACCAGCTAGGGCAACATTTATTGCCCATCACTAATTGCCCAAAGGGCAATTAAGAGGCAATCACATTGCTGCAGATCTGGAGTCACATGTAGATGAGACCAGGTGAGGATGGCAATTTCCTTCCCTAAAGGATATCAGTGAACCAGATGGGATTTTTCCTGATAATGAGCAATAGATTCGTGTCATCATTTGACTCTTAATTCCAGATTTTTATGGATTTCAAATTCCACCATCTGCCATTGAATGCAACCTCTCAGGTATCATGTCAGTCTGGGGTCAACATGTGATGCATTCAGACAAAACAAAAAAAAATGCAAACAGCTCAATGGTAACTGCTACATTCCTCATGGGCTCTCCTCAGTACTAAGGATATATTGTTGCTCTGCTCATTCTTTCCAGCTGAGATGAAATGCTCATGATTTAAATACAAAGCCTAGAAAAGAATCCACTTAAGACAGGTTAATTGACAGATGTCAAAACTGAAAAAACAATTAGAGACAGTGCAACTGAAAGCTACAGTCTTGAGAGTAAGGTTATCCATTTGAATTCTGTCCCTATTGGTCGAGATTTGGAATTTTAGCTGATGCTAGTTCAATTACGTTTTAAAGCTGAGATCAACAAAAATCTATCAATCTAAATTGACTGAACTCTAAGAAAAGTGGTATTAAAGTGACATTGGGCAAAACTTGGCTACATGCAGTTAAGTCACAAATCAGACACAAAATCACTGAATGGTGGAACAGGCTCCAGGGCCTAAATAGCCTACTCCTGCTTTCATGTTCCCAACTCGACTGACTATCACTTGATGTGATCAACATGCAAACCTGTAATGTCTGGTTCATGCCAAAACCGTCACTACTGATAAATCAGGTCAATACTCAAAGGAGAAGCAGGAATCCCAGGACTTGGCTATGCTTCGGGTCCATCATTTGTCTCGTAAGCAAGAGACTGAACTTCAATCAGAAATTATGCCAGTGACTCCAGGCCACCCTCAATTGAAGGTTCTGCCAAGAAACTCGGGAGTAGGATTTCAAGAGGAAATGGAACAAAGATCTTGAAAAGTGGGGGAAGGAGACTGAGTTTTGGAGCAAAGCAAGTGATAGGCCAAAGCTAAAAAGTAGCATGTATAACAAAACAGACAAACATAAAGAACTTAATCAGCGGCAAGTAAGGTCAGTCCCTGCATTAGGAATATCCATTATAATGAATCTTATAAAGGCATTACCCACCAATACACAACCGAAAGTAAGCTCTATTTCTCGTCTTGTACACAAAGTAAGCAATACTATGATGAAGTTTCATGATGTTATTGATATTGAGAAACTTGAGTTCTAAAGTGGGAGAACCATGTTTAGTTTTAAATTTGATTTGTATTTCTATAATTTGTGTTAATTAGTGGCAATATAGGGCTGTTAAGTTTGGGGAGTTTCGTGGTGGGTGTCCTGACATGGCTGATCACAACTTTTCTCCATGTCTTCTGTTCTTCACTTCAACAATTATGTAACCCAGCCTCTTTCTCGTGCAATCATGCAGCATGAGGGGCAGAATTCCTGCCACCACCGGAACATTCTGGCAAATAAGCCACGATGCCATAGTTAAAATCCAGCTGCACATCACTTCAGATGCTGCAAGGCAGGAAATACCACACCCAACATCCTCTTAGGAAACAAACATCTCACCAAAGGATGCTAGTACCCAGATTTCCAGACACTGGACAGGATGGTCAAGAGAAACATTTTCCTCTACCCAGTGGATCACCAGAGGAGGCCAAGGCATCAAACACAGCGAGCCTGGATATAAAGTGGCTCACATCAGTGCTTCCTCCAGGATCAGACAGAATGCCAACAGTGTAGGAGAAAGGTCAATGATCTTCTGCGCTCCACAAACCTTTGAAGGGAAGAAGTGCCACCATCTTTTCTATACATTCACTCCAATTCTACCAATGCACATAAATCTCACCCCCTCTCATGGACTACGAGCCTCACGGCTGCATGCACCTCATCCTTCACACCTACTAAACCTTCCTGTGCTCTGAGTAAAATGCTATGTAATCCAGAGGCTAGCAGCCTCCAAATAAGTGCAAATTGACTAAGCACTAAGAGCCAAAAAAATGCATCCTGTGTAGATGGATGAGATGGCTGTGTGTTCCCATGAACAAAGCATCCTAGCAGGAGTATGAATGTCCCTGAGTTCCAAAGTGAAGTCCTGAAGAGTGAAAGTGGATTCTGACCACGTCATACAAATCAAGGGAAAATTCCACTCTCAATTTTTCAATTTTGACTTTGGAGGCTGGTACTGGTTTTTTCTGGAAGTTTATTCTCTTGAATTAAAAGATGTCTTTACAACCGCTGAGGTGAATAGTTCAGTGCATTAAAAACAAGGGTAGTGGGAAGAAAACAAAATTAAGCTGTCATCAGCATTTTAAGAAATAATTGCATTGTTTTAACAGTTTGTTTACAGGGCTCAAGAAGATATGTTAACTAAAGAAATAACACAGTGAAAGCAGAATGTTGCTGAAATGAAACCGGATTTTAGCCATGTTGACTCTACTTTAGAGTAGAGACAGGGTGACCCTTCATTGAGGTTTGAGTATCTGTAAGCTTGTTGTTAAGGCAAAAATAATTGAAACTTTATTTCCGGTATCTGTAATAAGATAATTTCAAATGATATAGTGTAATATAGGGGGAGGTGATGGCCTAGTGGTATTGTCGCTGGACTGTTAATCCAGAGATCCAGATAATGTTCTGGGGACCCGGGTTCAAATCCTGCCACAGCAGATGGTGGAATTTGAACTCAATAAATATCTGGAATTAAGAATCTAATGATGACTGTGAATCCATTGCCAATTGTTGGGGAAAAACCGACCTGGTTCACTAATGTTCTTTAGGGAAGGAAACTGCCATCCTTACCTAGTCTGGCCTACCTGTGACTCCAGAACCACAGCAATGTGGTTGACTCTGAACTGCCCTCTAGGCAATTAGGCACAGGCAATAAATGCCATTTACCCAGCAACACCCTCATCCAGTGAATGAATAAAGGATAAAAAAGTGTTTTTTCCCCCCCTTTGCATGTAAAAAATTTTTGTTGTTTTTCTCAGTTGGAGCAGCAATGACTGCAGGGAAGAAGTGAAGTGAACCTGGGGCAGCAACAGGAGCAAACCTGCTAAAAGAATGAGGAGTAGGGCCTGGATCAAGCTCAGTTGGACCAGTGGGAGGGGAGCAAACCTGGGGATGAATGGGAGCTGAATCCAGGGCAGAGCTCTTGAGGTGACATCTCAATTCAAGAAGTGGCATAAGGCAAGAGGATTCACTGTTCCGGAAGTAGGTCTAGACATTGAGTGAGTAACATCAGGAGGGAGACAGCGTGTAAAGTCCTTATTTCTGTGGTTTGCAGTTTGTTAGCAATAGAGAAAGAAATCTGATTTGGGGATTGGCAGGTAAGGTGGAGTAATCTGTTCCTAGTTTATTGTGAACCTTATCAACTACAAACAATGCCACGAGATGTTGACCTGTGGAATGATCATCCCGAAACATGTAGAAATTCAGGGACACTTAAAGGGGGTGTAAGAGGTGGGTCATTGCATTATTG
This sequence comes from Rhincodon typus, assembly GCF_021869965.1. NCBI lineage: Eukaryota > Metazoa > Chordata > Chondrichthyes > Orectolobiformes > Rhincodontidae > Rhincodon > Rhincodon typus. The sequence continues at coordinate 46,668,901 of NC_063332.1, read as the reverse complement.
ACAAAGAACTCTGTCATTACTACAATGATGGTCAACATCATGGAAGGGTCTTCAAATAACACCATCTGGGTAAAGCTTAGAAATAAAAAAGGGGTGATTACCTTGCTGGGATTGTACCACAGACCTCCCAACAGCCAGAGGGAGACAGAGTAGATATGTAAGCAAATCATAGAAAGGTGTCAGAGAAACAGGGTTATTGTTGGATGGGACTTCAACTTTCTAAATATTAACTGGGATTGCCTTAGTGTGAAAGGATCAGATGGGGTGGAATTTTTAAAGTACATCTAGGAGAGCATTTGGTACCAGTATGTAGACAGTCGTAGTGCGAGACATAATCCTAAGGAATGAAGTCGGTCAAGTGGCTGAAATTTCAGTGGGTGAGCATTTTGGGGATAGTGGCCGTAACTCCATAAGTTTCAAAGTTTTTATAGAATGGCATAAGGATAATGCAGAAGGTAAGAGTCTAAATTGGGGGAAAGCCAATTTCAATATCATTTGACAGAATCTGGCAAACCTAGACTGGGAGTAGCCATTGCAGGTAAGTCTACATTTGGTCTTCTAAAAGTAGTACAGTGAGAATTCAGGGCTAGTGTGTTCCTACAAGAGTGAAGGGCAAAGGCGGCAGGTCCAGACAACCCTAGATGTCAAGGGTTCTGAGAGGTGAATAAAGTCTAAGAAGGAAGCATACGTCAGGTACAGTGCAATAAAAATAGAGGAGGCACAATCAAAAGTATGGTGAGTGGATGTGGGTGGCTAATATCCAAAAACATTTGCTAGAAGCTGTTGCCTATAAACAGTGCCTGAAAGACTGAAGAATTAATGTGTCAATTGCACTGTGTTTTCATAATGAACTGAAAGAAACTAGAATTAAGTGATCAGAGAGCAAAAGGATTTTGAGAATGTGAAAACAATACCTCAACAAATCCTGTGAACTGGTGATATTGAACTGTGTTTCTCTGCTATTTTTACCTCGTCTCACATCATTTTGTTTGTGTGTCAATGTCTGTCTGCAAATGTGTGTAGGGCTTTAAATAGTCTTTAAAACCCTTGAAATAGTCAGGCTTGAGTGCCAGCTCACCTTTCCTAGTGATTCATGACATGAGGCATTCATTTACTTAGCCAACATTTCTTTTTGTAAGTGGCAAAGCCAACCTCAAGGAGTCAGCATTCTTCTTCTGGGTTACCCTTCCAGAAGGAGGTGCATCTGCCATCTTGTTCATTGAGGGGGCCTTCTCCTGGCTGGCATCTCTCACTTGGGGCAGTGATGTCAATATCAGAGTACCGGAATTCCTATAATAGCAAGGCAACATGGAGGTCTGTTGCTGCTATTGTCTGTAGCTACTAATATTCAAGATCCCAAGCCTCAATTTGAGGGGATTGAAGATGCCCGAGTGTGGGTTCCTTTAATGTAGGGTGACCAATGCATAATGTCTACCATGCAGTCCAGGCGGAAGAAGATCACTGCCTCATGGCAAGGGTAGCTTAAATAATTGGAGACCAGACTTCACAACACAGACAAGGACTATCACACACACATTCTGTCGTCACTAATCCCTCCCCAGTCTAGGCACACTTTGTTAACTATTTATACTGCGGTAAGTATAGTCTGACAAATGTTAAGCTACTTGGGGACCAAAGGGTTTTAAATCCTTGATATTTGCTTACTAGTAATGCAAGATAAATTAGGAGATTTTTCATTAATTTAATTGAAGTAAAAGTTGTATTGACTCCTTTACATGACCACAGCGGCTCACATGATTTTATAGTATTATACTGACCCAGGCAATCCAGTACACCATCAGTGCCTCTTTATTTTGAAGGCTTGAAATGCATTAGTCCGGCATCCAATCGTTTTATTTTTTAATCTTATAATGGAGTTACAAAAACCTCAAGGATAAAAGCCAGAGGAGAATAAGTTCACACAGCATTTTAAAATTACCCCATTTTTAATGCATTATTCCAGCATTACATTAACATTCAGTACATTACAGACAGATAATATGAACCCTCACTACAGAATAAAAGAGCTGTTATCCCTTACTCATTATGTGTGGCAGCATAATTTATCATGCTCACAGTACATGTACAGTATGTCTATAATCAATAAAAATACTGTATTATGTGTTCCTTTAAAAAATATGAAAAATACACCATGCTAAGCTTTAATTCTTGCACATATCAAATCTCAACAACTCAATAGTCTGGGTTTTCTGAAAACCGAAGAGTCATTTCTGCGGAGTAGATGTGAATGGAAGGTGCGGACTCTACGGAATCTTCAACATTGCAGACTCCAAAGAATTGTCCAGAACACTGAAGACTCAGATGGGCAATTCCTCAATAACTGCTCAGAAAAAAGTACACTATTTAAAAAAAAAAGAAATCTAACATACAAATACTATTCAGCTGCCACCCACACCGTCTCACTGCAATACCAGACCTTCCATCCCCGAGGAATGGTCTGGCCCCTCTCCAAAGCCAACATTCTATCCTCTACATCCTTTACTACCTTCCTGTAACATTCTTTGTCTCTCCTCCCACAACACTCCCTAATGCAGGATGCAAACTCACTTCGACTGCCAGCCTGATATCTCCACCCTGACCTACCCTAAATAATCTATCGCTTACCTGGCTCCCTCGCCACTTTGCATCCCCACACCATACTGTCCTGCCACCCCATGTTCTATCCCACCTGACATCATATATATAAACGCACACACACGCACCAAACTGCCCACCCCACTTCCCCCTGCCCCACCCCAAGTTCAAAATGCTCTTAAGATTAACAATCAGGTTCAGTTTGCATTTGCCTTTCTAACTGCCATGTTAGTATTCATTACAACAGCAGAGACATACAGCTGAGGCTGTATAAAGGTTCTAAATGCGGTCAGACCAGAATATTGAGAGTAGTTTTGGACCGCATATCTAAATAAGGATGTGTTAGCCTTGGAGGGGTTCCAGAGGAGCATCACAGGATAATCCCAGGAATGAAGAGCTTGTTGAAAGGGTTCAGGAAAGATTTACAAGGATGTTGCCAAGGTTGGAGGGTTTGAGCTTTATGGAGAGGCTGAATATGGTGGGGCTATTTTCCCTGGAAGCCTTAGGGTTGACCTTAGAGGTTTATAAAATTATGGAGGGGCATGGATAGGGTAAATAGACAAGGACTTTTCCCCAGTGTAGGAAAGTCCAAAACTAGAGGGCATAGGTTTAAGGTGAGAGAGGAAAATTTAGAAGGGACCTAAGGGGCAACTTTTTCATGCAGGGGATGGTCCGTGTATGGAATGAGCTGCCAGAGGAAGTGGAGGAGGCTGGTACAATAACAACATTTTAAGGCTTCTGGATGGGTATATGAAAAGGAAAGGCTTAGAGGAACATGGTCCAAATGCTGGCAAATGGGGCTAGATTAATTTAGGATATCTGGTGGACATGGACTAGTTGGACCAAAGGGTCTATTTCCGAGCTGTATGTCTCTATGACACTATATGAGGAACGGTTGAACTGACATGAGTAGGAATTTCCTCAGCCAGAGTGATGAATCTGTGGAACTCCTTGTTGCAGAAGACTGTGGAGGCCAAGTCATTAAGACAGAGATTGATAAAGACTTGATTAGTAAGGGGATCAAGGGTTATGTGAAGAAGGCAGGAGAATAGGGTAAAGAAACATATCAGCCATTATCAAATGGTGGAGCAGACTTTATGGGCTGAATGGCCGAACTCGGCTCCTGCACTTTGTGGTCTCTTTTGGTGTAGTGGTAGTTTCCGTACTTGTGAGCTAGGAGATCTGGGTTCAGGTCCCATTTGTCTGGAGGTGTGCAATAATGATTGATTACAAGATATGTCAAAATCACAAACCTATTTATGAATTAACAACTTTTGGTAAAATAGTATGTATGTACAGCAGTCTGGCAGTATTCAAATCAGCAATGAGGTAAATTCAGGTTTGTTATCTCCAATTAGTCTGATTATAATCTACACCATACAATTTAATCCCATTACTAAACTCCAAATAGAAACAGGATGTTGCAGCAGTTCATGTATGGCAGATTTTTTTATAATGTATTTTTCTGTTGATTAATGTAAATAAAATTCTCAAATGAATGGATAAAAAGGTCTAACATAAAATGTTATAATTAAAATAATTCTTATCCATGCAAAATGATTGCAATGATTCTAATTGTTCACCAATTCCAATCAAGACAATTTACCTACAAAATGATACAACAGCTGCCAGATTTATTATCTTCTAATTCTCCTCTTGCTATCTAAACTCAGACTTGAATACAGATTAAGTGATGTCAGTTACCCTCCCCTCACTGTCCCGTAATTATGTGTGAGTGAGACAATGAGTATTCACAGGCAATTTAATGCAAGAAGGTAATGTAACAAAACCCAATTCTATACTTTTTGTTACATTAACATTTGAACATTGCCCATCATTGGAATTAATGGAACATTAAGAACCTGGCTGATTTTTTTCTATCCTTAGTCTAGGTGATGAGCAAATCAATGTTAGCCTCTGCTCTCGGATTGCTTTTGATACCAAGTTAGAATCAAAAACTCATGATACATTGATGTGAAATCAAAATTTATTTTGTGCTGAAGCCATGCACAACTTATTGATTAGATTTTTAGCATTTCTTTCATCTTTCAGCCCTGACCACATATATTTGAAGTTAAATAGTCCTTACAAAATCCCTCATTAGTCAACTTACCAATATTTTGGTTCCAACCTCAAGAGATTTGTAAAGTTTTTTTTTATTGTTTCATGACTTTAGGTCAACTCTCCTTTTAAGTGAAGTTTAAACAAAAGCATTTTTTAAAAATTGTTATGACAGTAACTATAAAAGTGAAATATGGAGAGAATGGTGTACAGCATGAAAGGTATTACTCATAGTTCTAAACTGATGTGTAACTAGATACAAAGAAGGTTGCTGCACCAAACTACTGCAGGTCATTATTCTTTGGAATATTAGTAACATGCATATATGATAAATTCTTCAGTTGACACTTTTCTAATAAAATAATTGGCACTGTGCTCCCAACAGTAAACTACACAGAAAAAGTCAGATTGTGAAAAGCATTAAAGGGAATTGTATAGGCTTCATGCTTTAAACCCCATTGCTTCAGATCTACATGTGAACAAGACTAACTGCAGAAAACATAAATAGGAAGTTCTGTAGACAAGCATAATATGTTTAAACTTTGCGGATGGGATTTCATCGGTTTCATATATTCAAATAATCCATTTTTCACCCCCTATAAACTTGTGGTCATTCCAAAATTCCCATGTCCATATCATAATTTGCAAGAAGTCCTGTTTGCCCAGCACTATTTATTGCTTCCATCAGCACCTCAATTTTACATTACGCCAATTCTGACCTCCTGTGTATCCTCCATTTGCTCCACCATTAGTGTCCATCCATCTGTCCAGGCTTTAAGCTGGATTTCCTCCCTGGATTGCACTCTCTCCCATCTTAAGATACTCCTTAAAACCAACTTTTTCTTTGACCAAGTTTTTGATCATTTGGTCTAACATCTGAACAAATTCCTGCAAAGCGATACTTTCGTTTTAACTTAAGGATTGTTAAGATCTGGAACATACTGCTTGAAAGTGTAGCAAAAGCAAATGATTGAATAGTATAAATTGATATTTACTTGACTGTACTCATTAGTAGGGTTATAGGGGATAAAGCTGGAGTGAGCCAAGAGGCGGGCAGTTTATCAAACAGATGACACAGACATAATGGGCCAAATAGCTTATTTGTGTGTTGTAAAATTCTACATTCGTACGGAGTTTTGAGGTTTAGAGTATGGGGTTTTGCGACATTATATTGAGCAACTGACATGGGAGAAGGGCCACCTCAGTCCCAGGACTTTCCTGTAGAGGCATAAACAGCCAACAATTTTCCAGCACCTTAAGTTACATTTAGGCAGTGCACTATAATAAACGAAATAAAGGTGATTGTAGGCACTAGGAAAACATGCATTTCCCCAAAAAATAAATGTTTACTTTCAGTTCACTTGTAGGGTGTGCACAGATATCATGCTTTGTTTCTCATGGGAGGTAAGGAAAGAATGGCCTTATTGGCACTGAATTTTCACACAGATGGTGATCATTGGCAATGATCATAAGAATGATATTCAGCAGACTAATAATCATGTGTAGGTAGAAAACTCTCAACTCATTCCACTTATCAACATAAACTGGGAAGAGTTTCTTTGATGTTGCCATTGAGATTTTCTCCTCTAGGAAAGACCTTGCTGTTCGAGCATCAATTCTGTGATTAAAATTTTCGTACTGGATTTTTTGGCACAATACATTTAAGTCTGATATATTTAAGGGACAAGGAAGGGGAAGTGATGGCCTAGTGGTATTATCATTCACCTATTAATCCAGAGACTCTGGTGATGTTATGGGGAACCTATGTTTGAATCTTGCCATGGAGGATGGTGGAATTTGAATTCAAAAAGTATCTGGAATTAGGAACCTAATGATGACCATGAAATGATTGTTGGAAACAAAGCCCATCTGGTTTACATGGGTCCTTTTGGGATTGCAACTGGGTTATATGTGACTCCAGATCCACAGCAATGTGCTTTATACTTAACTGCCCTGTAGGCAAATAGGGATGAGTGATAAATAGTGGCCTGGACAGTGACATCCACATCCCATGAATGAAGGAAAAAAAAATGTAGAAACTGTTTGGGTCAGTGTGTTCCCACATAGAGGTGCCCATCTGATTTTCAATTGTTATTTTAAAGTGTAACGGGGCAAGGTGACTGTTTACAGCTGTGCCCCTCTGATCAGTCCAATCTCACTGTTGGCTGAATGTTACCAGGTGCCATGAATCCATGCTCCCGGATAAAAAGTCAAGGGAGAGAGGGTCTCTTGTGGTGCAGAGGTAGTGTCCCCACACTGAACCAGGAGGCCCAGGTTAAAGTCCTACCTGCTCCAGAGGTGTGTTATAACATGTCTGAACATGGTGATTAGAAAAATAGGTTAATAAAAAGTCAAAGGAGAGCCCACTCAGAATTCTGGCACTTACCCTACAGCAAGTTAAAGCTGGGAAAGCAGGACTTCCACTCTTTTCACTAGAGGAACTCTCAATTTAAGAGTACTGTAAACTATTTGGATTGGCTGGCAGCTCTATAGTCTCAGTAGCCCCATCTGGAGCATGGCAACTGCTAGGACTGCAAGCAGTTCACAATGCTGAGAAGCATGATCTGACAGGCATGTCCAAGGTTGGGGGTCTCAGGAAAGGGATGAGAGTGGGGAAGGGTATGGGGAGCTGGGTTCAAGAGGCTGGAGGGAAGGCTGAATGGCAGAATGCTCCTCTAATTGGCCTGAGGATCCTCAAAAGGAAGTTCCCCTCTCGCCTACAGCCAGACACCAGTCTGCACAGCCAAAGCTTAGTGTTTCCTACATGTCTGGAGTCTTCACCTGACAACGGGTAAAATACTAGTGGTGAAAGCTGAGGCCCTTAAGTGGCCATTAATTGAATAAAGTCAAGAATCCCAAGTCCTGCCCTGGAACTCAGCATTTTTCATTTTCACTTGAGCAATATTGAGATTCACCACAACTATCACTAGAGAAAAAGTACTAGGGAAACAAACTGGGCTAAAAGCCAGTAAATTCCCTGGACCTGATAAGCTGCATCTTATGATTTTAAAAGTAGCAGCTACAAAGATAGTGGATACATTAACCATGCTCTTCCAAGAATCCTCAGAGTCAGGAAAGATCCAAAATTTGGAAAATAATCAATATAACAAATTTATTTAAAAATGGAGGGAGACAGAAAACAGGTGACTATAGGGCAGTGAGCTTAACATCTGTCATTGGAAAAACGATAGAGTCTATTAAAAAGGATAGGATAGTAGAGCATTTAGAAAACCTAGTCAGTATGGCATCATGAAGAAAAAATCATGCCCAACAAATTTATTACAGTTCTTTGAAGTAACAAGCAGAGTAAATAGACGGGGAACCACTAGATGTAACATATATGGATCAGTTTAATAAGGGGGTACTGCAATAAGGCTGCTTAATAAGGTAAGAGCCCATGGTATTGGAGGTTGTATAATAGCATAGACAGAGGATTGACTAATAGGAGATAGTTGGGATGGGGTGGGGGTGCTGGTGGTGGTGTATTTTCAGGATGACAACCTGTATCCCTCTGGTTCTCCACAGGTTAATGCTGAGGCCTCAATTAGTTACAATATACATTGATGACTTGGATGACAAAAGGGAATGTACTTTCACTAAGTTTACAGATAACGCAAAAACAGATGGGAAGGCAAATAGTGGGGATGACACAATGTGTCTGCAGTGGGATATAGACAAGTTAAGTGAGTGGGCAAAACCTTGGCAGACAGAATACAACTTTGGAAACTACAAGGTTATGCACTTTAATAGAAGAATAGAAGAGCTGAAGATTATTTAATTGGGGAATGACTACAGAAAGCTGCAGCGCAGAGAGATAAAGGGGTCCTTGTACCTGAATCACAAAAGTTTCATCCAGATTCAAATGATAATAGGGGAGAAAAATGTAATGTTTGGTCTTTATTTCAAAGTGTAAAATTAGGGAAGTCTTGCTAAAACTATGCAAGGCATTAGTCCAATCACAGCTGGAATTCTGTGAATAGTTTTGGTACCCTTATCCGAGGAAAGATATCTTTCATTAGAAGCAGTCTGGAGAAGGTTTACTGTTTTGAATCTGGGTATGGAGGAATTTTCTTACAGGTTGGGCCTGTAATCATTGGCATGTAGAAAAATGAGAGACAAACAACCTTGCTGAAACATGTAAGAGCTTAAGGGATTTGACAGGGTAGATGCATAAAGGTTGTTTCCTCTTGTGGGAGCACATAGGCTCAAAACGGCATAATCTCAAAGTAAGGGGGTCAGCCATTTTCTTTCAGAGGGTAGTAAATCTTGACTGCAGAGGGTTGTTGAAACTGAGTCAGAGTATATTCAAGGCAGAGATAAACAGATTTTTAATCAGTAAAGGAATGAAGTCTTATGGGGAAAAGGCAGGAAAGTGGGGTTGAAGATTATCAGCTTAGCCATAATCTCAGCGAATGGCAGCACAGATGGAAAAGAGCTGTATGATCTACTTTTGCTCCTTAATCTTATAGTCTAATGGAGCACTGTCAGAACCCAGCCAGAATGAGAATTAAAGTAATCGTAATTTTACATTAATCCATTACATTCAATTTAATAGCTTAACCAAGTAGTACCTTGAAGACGACAATGCTGACATAGAAAGAAGAAGTGGTTTAATGAAGTTAGACAGTATCCGAGGAGAAGGAAAGTCAACATTTCGGGCTGAAACCCTTTATCAGGACTGGGCTAAATTCGCCATTATTATACAATGGGAGATTTACTGATCTCTCATAATGACATTAAATTTGTTCTTTAGCTATATTCAGAAAACTGAGCGCAGATTAGAATCAACTCAACAGAGCACGTGACTATCTGATACTGAAACCACCACAATGTGAACCATCAACTCACCCAGTTCTAATGAACACAGATTGTGGCTCCACAGATGACTGCCTTAGTCACTTTTCCAACTGGCAATTTTACATAAGTAGGTTCTATACTCAGGTTGGCGACTCGCTGATTTTAGGTACAGATGCAGAATTCACTTTTTAGTTGGTTACAACTTCCAAAGGAAGACTATGAATACAGCTAGCCTAGTACGCTAAACTAAAATAACATAACTTATAGGACTGCAAAGTTTCAAGAGATTTTAGGACCGTGTCAATGGATGGCAAGAGGTTAAATATTATTTGGAGCCAAACCAACAAGCTTGTGATTGCCTAAATGTAACCTAGCCAAGCTAACAAACCGTAACCAACAGGCAGCTCTAGCATTAATTTGTTTTTGTCCTAAAGACAGAACTAAATCATCAAGAACAAATGCAAGCAATAGTTTAAAAAGTGACAAAAGAATGTGAAATATAGGTAATTCTACTTAGCAGATACCTAAAACTTCCTTCCTTGACCAGGACCTTTATGGGTGTGCCAGCACGTTGCTTTGCACATGTATTATAAAATATGGCCACGCTTTTCTGTTTATGTACTTTACTCAAAAACAAGAACAATTTGATCTTCTGGTTAAAATGAGCAACAACAAAAATGTTCCAGGTGCACAAAACATATGACACAACAAAGAATTGCGAAAAAGATCTAATATTTCATTTATTACAAGTCAATACATGAAGATGGCTGTTATGGGTCTATTTTGACAACTTAACGCATGGAACCTTTCTCTACTCAATCTGAGTCCAAGAAGAATGGTATAAAATCTACACAGCCCTGATCCACATAACTTGTTTGCCTCGAGCAGCAGGTTGCAACTTTCACCTTTTAGCTCACTGTGTTCTTCAGTTTCTATTACCAATGTTTCTCTTAAACCATCTTTCAGAATATCCTTAATGAAAATATTGTCTAATACTAGAATTTGTCTTCACAGAATCAGAAATTCACAGTACCAATGAAGATCTTTCAACCCATCATGTTTAATTAGCTGAAAAATGGCTTCACAGCCTCATTCCACACAAGTCCTTGCTCTGCACCCAAATATTTTTAAAATGTGATGGAAGTTTCTGCCTCAGCCACCCTTTCAGGCAGTCGTTTTAAATAAGAGCCTTAGAACTATTAACCTAATAGTGCTCCTCTGAGCTTTTTCCAAGAATTTATTCTCAGAATATATGACACATTACCTAGGCAATAAAAGCCACATAATGTTCCAAAACAAACGATAAGAATGCCTTGCCTGCAACATTTACGCATTTATCAGAAAAATCTGGATCAACATGACATTGTGATTGAATCTGTTGATCATATGTTCTTTGGGCCAGCCAATAAACCTTGCTGATAATCTAGTTGGTTATATTGTAGATACTCTGCCTAGCAGCAGGCATCATGTCCAATGCAACCAATCTTACTGAGATAACAAACATGAGGCTCTTGATGATAAATGTAGGTATATGCAGACAGAAACAGTGTGACTTATTGAGTTGTTGATTCATTTCTTGATGCTCTCAGGAAACAAAAGTTTATTATGGTTTTATTGCAGAGAAGCCCAGCTTGGGTTGGCAGATCTGAATTCCATCACAGTTGTCAAGAACTGGAATTTTAATCAGATGCAAGGAACTGGACATGGATTTGTTTCCTGATCCCACATTGCTTTAAGCACACTCAAATGAATTTTCAAATCTTCAACAAATTAAATTCCAGTCATAGATGGCAAGTGGGCTCCATTTGCTGGAGAGCCAGGAGAAGGCCCTCTTAACTCATCAGCTGATATGGAACTGCAAATCTGAAGATGGGGACAAGAAACAAGTAGAGGTAAATTTATTCTTACATATTAAAACACCACAGCTGCCTGGTGATGATCCTGCAGGGAGTAACTTCTTCAAGGCATAAAAGCCAAAAACAAACCAAGGAACTGCAGATGCTGGAAATCAAACAATGGCAGAAATTGCTGGAAAAATTCAGGTCAGGCAGTATCCATAGAGAGAAAGCAGACAATGTTGTTTCGGGTCCAGTGACCCTTCTTCATAGCCTATCCAAGATATGTCAAGCAGCTATGTCTGTGGCCCACAGCCCATTATGGGAGGAGTGCAGCCTTACAAGATTCATCAGTCTCAACCCCACAAACCCAACAGGCTGCCTGTATTGTTATGGAAATCTCAATTGGCACAAAAATAGGGCCTTTACATCTGATGACCTCAAGTGGCAATCCAGAGCTTGTGGGTAGGCAATCAATTCAAACCCAAAAGCCCTCATTCAAAACAGTTTGGTTTTAGGATCATGTCAGGGAACAGGCGAGGAGGCCAGAAGCTCCAAACTGTGTCTCTGATATGGACCCCAGTCCCTTGACATTGACAGCTTTAAAACAAACATTGCAATCTCACATTGCAAGGAATAGCAACAATGAGTTCAGGTCTGGCTGTTTACAAAGCATGCCACATTTCCAACTCATTCCTGCCCTTTTGTTGTCCTTTGTGCAGAAGATATGACGAAAATTGCTTTTCACTCCTATAGATGCTTCCTTTAAGCAGGTGAGCAAGGAGACATTTATAGTTAAAGAACAAACTGCATTTATGTATTTACGAAGCTTGCTATGCCTTCCTACCTTTGCAAACTTGGCTTTAGAAAAGATCTTTGATAACACTGGAGTGCATTGTCGTAGTATTGAGTGGATCAACTTGTGGTATACGGTAGTCTAGTGAGATAGCACACTTGATGGTACAATTTAAATCATTTCCATTGGAGGACAACATGACACTGAATACGAACATCTTCGATAGACACATAAATAGTAAAAGGGTTTGAAAATGAGTTAGGAACCTAAAACAGGATATGTTTAGAGGACATGCTGAGGTATTAAATGAGAACCCTTTATCTGTTGATATCAAGAAAGGCGATACTGCCCAAGTCATAGTAAATAACAAGGCAATCATGATATTGGATGGACCAAACATTGACGATAAGTAGGCATTAGATAGCTTTGTTGAGTTTACACTCACCAGGATCAGATGAGATATATTCAAAGATACTGAAAGAAGTAAGTTGGGGGGGTATTGAGGAGACAACAGCCATAATCTTTAAATCCTAAGTACAGGGGTGGTGCCGGAGGCCTGGAGAATTGCAAATATTGCATCATTGTGCAAAGTGTAACGCAATTACAGGTCAGTCAGTTTAACCTTGTTGGTGAGGAAGCTTTCAGAAATGATATTTCAGTCAGCAGGTCTGTCAGCATCTGTGCAGAGAAAGCAGAGCTAACATTTTGGGTCCAGTCGTTTTGGGTCCTTCTTCAGATTGTTCAACGTTAACTCTGCTTTCTCTCCACAGATGCTGTCAGACCTCCTGAGTTTTTCCAGCAATTTCTATTTTTGTTTCGGATTTCCAGCATCTGCAGTTCTTTGTCAAAAATAAACAATCATCAGTAACTAGGATAAACATGGAGGTTCAAAAAAGATTTACCAGATGTTACCGGGAATGGAGGGGTTGAGTTATAAAGAGAGGCTTGGACATTTTTCACTAGAGTATAGAAGGTTGAAGAATGACCTTATAGAGATTTAGAAGATCATGAGGGCATAGATAAGGTGAATAGCAAGGGTCTTTGCCCGAGGGTGGGGAAGTTCAAAACTAGGGTGCCTACTTTTAAGGTGAGAAGAGAGGGATTTTAAAAAGACATGGGGGGCAACCTTTTTATGTAGAACGTGTTTCCTATGTGGAATGAACTGCCAGAAGTTCATTCTGGATGCAGGTACAGTTACAACATTTAGAAGACATGTGCATAAGTACATGAATAGGAGGGATATGGGCCAAATGCAGGCAAGTGGGACTAGTTTGGTTTGGTAACGTGGTTGGCACGTACTGGTCGATCCTTGCCGTATGACTCTATGAAAGCCAGCATGGATTTGAAGGACAAATTGTATTTCTTGAGCTTGTTTAAATATTTGATGCTACGTACAAGGCATATACAGCATGCAACTTCTGCTCCTCCAGACCAGACATATCAGAATGCCAAATTCTACAGTCACAATCATCTCCCAGAACCACCTGGAATATAGAGTAGAGTCACTGCAGTCAAACTTTCTTGCTGGCATTAATCAAAGTTACTGGTACCATGTGGGCGAGGGATGCCCTCATGACACTTTAGCATAGTTTCAATCCTGATGAACAATAAATAGGTTTAATACAGATTACTTGATAGTTACATGACGGACTCTTGTGGAACATCAGGCTCAACTGAAGATTAAGTTCACATTACTGCTAACAAAACATTCCCACAGAGTTCTGGTCATAAACAGAACCAGAAGCAGAACTGGAGAGTGAAGTCTAGTTAGCTCTTCCCAAGAACGGACCTTTGTATCACAGAATTATGATGATGCAGGAGGCCGGTCGGCCCATCATGCTTGCACTGGAATGCTCCTGATGAACTTACTCATGATGCAAGTTCATTCTTTCATGTCCTAATACTTCTTATGCATCTGGATGGGTACATGAATAGGAGGGGTTTAAATGGATATGGCCAAATACTGGCAAAAGGGACTAGGTCAGATTGGGATGTCTGGTCAGCATGGACGAGCGGTCCAAAGGGTCTTTTGGTCCACGACTCTGTGACTCTATGACTCTATACAACAACTCCCCTCAAACCTTTTTTCTGGTTATTAAATTTTTCATACAAGTGTTTCAAGTAAGCAAAGTACTATAAAGTAAAGTAGTTATCACTACTCCCTCAAGTATCTGACTTTATAAATGACTGATAACTTAGTTAGGTTGAACGTCTCCTGTTTGAGGATGAAATACTCAGATATAGTTTATTACCACACCAGTGGATCTTTAATTTCCTAGATGCTGTCTGCCAAGGACATCCTTTGACATCCTCTGGCATAGACATGACTATTGAAGGTTTATCTCCAGTGGAGGATCTTTATTTTCCTCAAGTCATGTCCAAGCATGTAGTTGTGCATCTGAAAGAATTACTCTCCTCTTTTTGACACCGTAACAAGGTAAACTCACAAGTGATCTGTCATTTTTGCAAGCATTCTTTTGGATAACACTGTCAATTGATCAGGTTCAACTCATAGACAGCAAAGTTGACTGCTGCTTTGATTCTTTCAAATAGGTGAATTGGCTATATCAAAAGTCCAACGCTAATTCCCAGTAGCTGCTGTGTCAAGGATATTCAATGATCATATTTAATATTCAGGTACAGTTGGAAAACAATTGAATGATCTTCCAAACTTGTGAAATCAGTGGTATTTCCCAATTTCTCTGTTGTGAAGAGCTGTCAGATATAAATGTAATTAATCTTGCATGGTGTATTTTCTGTTTTCTGTCTCAGAAGGTTGTTCTCTGAATATGTGAAGTCTTCCTCTTAATAAGTAATGTTAAGTTGATCACTGTTATTTTGGTTACTGAACCGATTGACCTTCTTCAACATAGAGAATTTTAAGAGCAAAGCATGCATTTTTTTTCAGAAGCACTGACATATATATTTTACAAAGGATTTGAATACCGTACTTGGGGCTAAAGGGATCAAAGGATTTGGGGAAAAGAAGGAACAGTCTATTGAGTTGAATGATCAGCTATGATCATGATGAATGGCAGAACAGGCTCAAAGGGCCAAATAAACTACTCCTGCTCCTTTTTTCTATATCTGTTCTATCCATCTCTATGTTTTATGGGTATTCCCAGAGTTCCTTTAATCACAAGAGATATTCCGTCAGCACCATGCAGTTCTCTGGCAGAAGACTGTATTCAATATCCTCAACCAAGACCTTTTCAGATAAAATTGTAACATTCATCTGGTGTCAAATTTGAAACTAGCTGGATGACCATTAATCTGCATGGTATGTGATATATGTGGTTCAGATGAGCCTCCTCTAAGAAACAAAAACAGAACTTAAAGGAAAAGCTCAGCAGGTCCAGCAGGATTTCCCCTCCCCCAAGAAAGTTTGATTTATATCTTCCAAAGATGGCCTACCATCCAGTTATTTGAATTCTAATGAATGTTGTATCTTGTATTATGTTTTCTTCCAAAGAAGCTTTTTGTTCTTATAAGCGTTATTAATGTTGTGGTTCAATGGCTGTTTTTAACTCTTGTACATTCTTTGGAAATATCCCACTTTCCTACAAAATTAAACTGGACACTGCTTCTCTATTTTTTTTTCAATTCCACGTCAAAAGCAATAGCAAAAACAGAAATTGCTGGAGCATCTGTGGAGAGAAAGCAGAGTTAGTCTTGAGTCCAGTGATCTTCATCAGAACCAGGCCAAAACTAGAACAATAACTTCTAGCATTAAGGGATTTGAAAACACTTTGCATTGATATATGATGTTTTAGTGTTTTTACATGTCAGTAAGTTGACAAAGTATGATGAGCTACATTGGTTTTCTGTTCCCCTGAATTCCTTGAACGGTTTTCAAGTTTTAGCTTCTTTCAAAATCAGGATAGCTATTTCCAATGCGTGAACCTCTTGATTGTTACATATGTGAGTCCTTGCATCCATCTGTCCCATGAAAACAAGGTGCACTCCCACTGACACCCCCACACACCATTGGCTCTACTACCATCAGTGCTCTCTATTTGTTGGGTTCCAGCCGGAAGACATGGCCTCAGCCATGTTGGAGATCAAGCTGAAAGCTACCCTAAATAGGATCACCAAGAGAAAGGAGGTAGGGGACTCCAAACATGAAATGGGCCAAGATTTTCTGGTCCCAGATTTTTGGAGATAGGCATTGGAACCTGACAAAAGTACCAGCCTGCTGACCTGTGTTGGATTTGCCCAGGAAGTCCGAATTTCTGTGGGCAATTCTCCTGCTCATTGGGCCTCTCTGCAAAATCTCTGATTCAGAATTAGAATCAGAAACTTTGAACAGTTCAGACATACTTGGATAGTCAAAGAAAATGTTAAAAAAGTCCTAGCCCAATCCTGGGTAACTGTACAACTACAATCACCAATCACTCAAACTGACCCACCCACACAACCTCCTCCAGCCACCCGACTACTCTCCTGACCCAACCAGAAAACAACACCTGACTACACACTCACCAAACCAGCCTACAACCTGACAACCTGTCCCAACATACTGCACTTCACCACCCTATCCACCTCCAAACTTACCAATCACACCAACACACATCCTCAACCTTTACTCACTCATTCTTCCATTCATGCATTCACTAACATTCCCACTAGAGACTTAAAACTTATCTTCGGCAGCTAGTGCCATAACAGGATGCAGGGAGGGTGGTGACTTGTCTTCTTCGCTACAATGGAGTTCTGTATGGGCTTGTTCACGCGGCACATCTGTCTCAATCTCAGAAGACACAGCCAGAAAAGCACAAGTGTCAGTGCACAGAAAACTAGGAATAAAGCAACAATCCAACAGTGATTGTCACTTTGTGAAAGATCTGGGTTCATATTTCCTGCATACTTGAAGTTAGTCATAGAGCATGGAAACACACCCTTGGGTCCAACCAGTCCATGCCAAACATAATCCCAAACGAAACTAGTCCTACCTGCCTGCTCCTGGCCCATATCCCTCCAAACCTTTCCTATTCATGTATCTATTCAAATGTCTTTTAAACATTGTAACTGTATCCACATCCACCGCTTCCACAAGAAGCTCATTCCACATGCAAACCACCCTGTGCAAAAATCTTGCCTCATGTCTTTTTTAAAAAACAAGGAGGGTTGCAGTGGGCCACCCCGACCTCCTACCTACCAGCCTCATCCCCGCCTCCTTGACCTGTCCGTCTTCCCTTGACTGACCAAACCCCATCCGAACTCCCCACCTACACTCACCTTTACTGGCTCCATCACCGCCTCCTTGACCTGTCAGTCTCCTCTCCACCGATCTGCTCCTTTATCCATCTTCCATCCACCTCCCCCCTTCTCCCTATTTATTTCAGAATCCCCTTCCCCTCCCCCATTTCTGAAGAAGGGTCCAGACCCGAAACGTCAGGTTTCCTGCTCTTCTGATGCTGCTTGGCCTGCTGTGTTCATCCAGCTCTACACCTTGTTATACCCAGCATCATCCTGGTAAATATCTTCTGAACCCTCTCCAGTTTCATGATATCCTTCCTATAAGCAGGCGACCAAAACTGGCCACAGTATTCCAGATGAGGCCTCACGAATGTCCCGTACAACCTCAACCTGACTTCCCAACTCCTATGCTCAGAGGACTGAGCAATGAAGGGCAAGCATGCTGTATGTCTTTTTAACAACCCTGTCTATAGGTAACACAAAGCTCAAAGAATCATGTACATGTAACCCTAGGTCCCTCTGTTCTACAACACTACCCAAAGCCCTACCATTAATTGCATAACCCCTACACTTGTTTGTTACACCAAAATGCAATACCTCGCATTTATCCAGATTGAACTCCATCTGCCATTTTTTAGTCCATTGACTCATTTCATTAAGATCCCTTTGTAATCTTAGGAAACCTTCTTTATTATCTACAATGCCACCAATTTTGGTGTTGTCCACAAACTTACTAATTATGCCTTCTATATGCTCATCCAAATAATTTATATAAATGACAAACAAAAGAGGACCCAGAACCAGTCCCTGTGAAACGCCGCTGGTCACAGGCCTCCAGTCCAAAAAGCAACCATTCATCATTACTCTCTGTCTCCTGCCATTAAGCCAATACAAAACATATTTTTGAGACCACAACAGGGACAAAAGTGTGGTTATTTTGGTTGCAGGCTGGCCTCAAGTCTTGAATTCTAATGGTAAAAGCCATTTTTTCAGGAAACAAGAAGTTTCAAAAACACTCAGGAAGTCACTGGGGCAGCTCTGTGGGTAGATGTTCTTTTCCCACTTTTTTGGCATGTCTGTATTGGGAAATTCCCTAGATGCACTCTCAGCAATACGGGTGGCTGCTACTTTCAGGATAATTGAAGAACATCTGTACCTCAAAGTTCAGTGGATGTTCCAGTTAGCTCAGTTGACCGGAAGCTGGTTTGCAATGCACTGTGATGCCAACAGTGAGAGTTCAATTCCTGCATCTGCTGAGGCTACCACAAAGGACTTTCCTTCTCAACTTCTCCCCTCCACTCGGGTTAAACTACTACCAGTTGTTACTCTCTAATGAGAGAGTGGCACAACTATGGTGACTTTACTTTTTTAGGAACTCAATCCCAGGTTAAGTTCTGAGACTACTGTCCTATGAATTCAAGCCTATCTAATTTACAATGCAAGTATGCCTTGTAATATTTTTGTTAATCAAAGATGAGAGACGTTGGTTATAGAAACTGGAACAACTTTCCTATTTCAGGGTCCAGGATCAGTTTCAAACCTCACAGACTAAGTATAGCACAACATAAAGTTCCCTTAAAATTGTGAAGGAAGGAAGGGTCACTGGACTCGAAACGTTAACTGCTTTCTCTCCACAGATGCTGCCAGACCTACTGAGTTTCTGTGCAATTTCAGTTCTTGATAAAGTTTCCTATACTCTATTGAAACAATGTGCCTCAATCGGAGTACAGCATCCTCTATCAAATTAGTGTGGCACTTTTATTTCATGTTCCAGCCTATTTGTGAGAGATCAACAACTTTATAGAAAACAGTTAGGTTTAACTTCCGGATAGCAACCTGTAATTAGTGGTGTGCTACATGGATCAGTGCTGGGGCCACAATTGTTTATGATATTCATTAATGACTTGGATGAGGAAAGTGTATGTACTGTTGTCAGTTCTGCAAATAACAAAAAAAAAAGTGGATGGGAAGACAGGTGGTGAGGATGACACGACGAGTTTGCAGAGACACATAGACATGTTAAGCAAGTGGACAAAAACTGGGCAGATGGAATATAATGTGTGGAAAATTTGAGGTTATGCACATTGTCAGGAAGGATAGAGGAGGTGAATATTGTCTAAATGGAACTGGAGTGCAGAAAGCTACAAAACAGGGGGATTTGGGTGTCCTTAAGCATGAATCACAATGTTGGCCTTTATTTCAAAAGGAAATACAATATAAATGTAGGAAGTTTTGCTAGAACTAAAAAAGGCACTAGTCAGACCAGAGCTGAACAGTTTTGGGCATGTTATGCAAGGAAGGATTTATTGGTATTAGAGACAGTCGAGAAGAGTTCACTCAGTTTATACCAAGTACAGACAGACGGCTGAGCAGATTGCCTGTGCTCACTGGAATTTAGAAGAATGAGAGGCAAACTTATTAAAATATACAAAATTCTTACGGGACAGACATGGTAGATAAAGGGGTTGTTTCCCTTTGTGGGAGAGTCTAGGACAAGATGGCATAATCTCAGAATAAGGGGTCACATATTTAAGGCAGAAATGAGGAGAAACTTCTTCTCTAATGAGGGTAGTGAATCTTTGGAAGTCTTTACTGCAGAAGGCTATCACTGCTGGGTCAATCAGCAAGGCTGAAATAGACAGATTTTTAATGTCTATTTTTTACATGAATCAAGGGTTATAGGGAAAAGGCAGGAAAGTGGAGTTAAGCGTTATCAGATCAGACATGATCTCATGAAATGGCAGAGCAGACTTAGTGGGCTGAATGGCCTACTTCCACATCTATATCTTCTAGTCTTATGGTCTTATTTATCCAGTTGTTAATCGGTTTTGAGCTAACGGCAGCTACCAAGTTATACTACTGCCTATTGGGTTGCAGTTATTGTTATTTACACTAACATTAACAGCAACTGCAATTGCTGGAAACATCTTGAGATAAAAAAATCTTGCAGCCAATCAGAGACTGGTCTATTGTTGATAAGTCCAAAATTAAAACTCAAAAATTAAGACACTAATTGGAGGAATGTGAATTTCTGATGAGAAATATTGATAGAAGAGAAATTAGTGCATAAAAACACTAAAATGCAATATTTTGACATTGTTGCACAGATTTTAAATGACACGATTTTACTTATTTATATTTAGAACATGGGTGACACTAACAAGGCTGCATCTATTGTCATAAATGCCCAACAGTACAAGCAGGGTCTCTTTTGTAATAAGAAAATATTTTTCCAAAGTACAGGGCAAGTTCAAACACCAGGCATTTATTATTGCTTACAATTAAAATCACTGAGCCAGCTAACCACTGGATTAGGCATTTAAACATTTATGTAGCAAGTAAATAGCAAATTAACAGTGTGTCTTTTCTAACAGACTCGAGTATATTCATCTTATTTGTCTCTGAGAATAACAGACATATTTGACCCAACATCCATTACTCCAATTTGCAGCATGTTCATTTCTAATTATCTGGAAACTTTGCTAACTTTTCGACAGAAAGAAAGATTTTCCAATAATAATCATCAATTACTAGTCATGCATTTGTTCTGCTGAAAAATGCATTTTCAGTTTCTAAAACTGATATGCATATTGTTTAAGACTAAAAATGAGCCATAAAGATGGAGAATTTTTAGGAATTAATCAGCGTGGACTAAAGTCATACTGACGTTTGGAGGCAGATGTTAAGATTGCCACAGAGGGTCCAATTACACTCAGAACGAAGGGGAGAGAAAATTTCAGGTAGCGATGCAAGAGAGGACCACTGCTGAGAGACATATTCGGATAACTTAAGTGCTACTCTATAGAAAAACAACCTTCTAATACTCACAAGCTACAGTATCTTAATGGGCTTCTTCTGGCCATTGATCCAGCTTCTGGTAGAGTTTAGGCTAACAGAGAAACTCCTCAGTTCTGGCAAAGTATGTGGTGTTAACAGAGGATCCCACTGGTTTATGAAAGGTGTTCTTTGCACCTGCAGCCTTAAATTGTAGATGGTTAGATGGGAGTGGATGAGGGAAATGTAATTCTTCACTCCATTCTAACTGCCCAGTGCTCTCCTACAATTACCTCCCGCTCCACCTTATTCCTGGTTTCTGCTGGACAGGGAAACTAAATTCAGCAAGAATCTTAATTGTTCAGAGAGAGAAATTTGCAGTCTGTAATAGAGTAAGAAACCAGATAGCTTCATAATAGCAAGTTTGAGATATTATATATGGTTTATTATCTTGTACACATAGTAGTATACATGTATTTCATTGGAAAGCTTGATTCTATGCAATCACATAAATCAGTTCATTAGGTTATAATTGTGCCTTCTCTCACTAAAGTATTAGCCATACTTTGCATATAGTCACGAGCATGTAAGAATACACAAAAAAGGTCGAGGAGAAAGTGACCAGCTGGTCCATCAAGCCCACTCCACGCTCAAGGGTTGGAAAATCACTTTCTACCACACCTTGTACACCCAACCTCTCTCAAGAGAGGTAATATCCTAGGAAAGGCAAGAGGAGAAAAAAAAACCCAAGGATAGAAAAAGAGAAAAAAAAAACACTTCGCAAAATTCCTCTCCAAACTCCACAGGAAATCAAAAGCAGTCAAGAAGTCATATGGAGCATATATGTAATCTCTAAATCCACTTCATATGATGCTGTTTCTCTTCCATTCACGAGCCAGTGCAGCACCCTCTTGAAAACATTAGAGTTGTCACCCACCACACCGATCCTGTTGCTTGCATTTAGAATGTGCACTAGGTACACAGATAGTTACAGATTAATGAATTTACCATGAAATACAAAGTCACACTAGTCAGTCCTTGTTGGCAACAAATAGTCCTAAAACTCAAATATCAAACTGTTTTCCTTTATTTATCTATTCAAATTCATTACAATGTTGTGTTTTTGCTTCACTATGAACACTGTAATTGAATTTCATATACTTCCAACTCTGTGCAGTTTCCTCCAGCACTTTGTCACAAATCTGTGGTTTTTCTTTGTGAACGTGTGATGACTAAAAATAGTTTATGGATTTACTTAAATAATATCATTACATAGTCCATGTTGTTCAAATAAAAAGACACCAACTGCACTTTTCAAATCTTTCTTTGTACTGCCATTTCCTCAGAAGGGCTGTAACGAACCTGTATTGCAAAGCATCCTTCTTATAATTAAACACAAAATATTACACATTCATTCTAGCAGAGGTAGAGATTCATTTTAAAATCCAGCCTGGTCAAACCTGAATTTAAAAAAAAAAAAAATCAACATGGAATTCAATCCCAATGCAGGTATTAGAATTCTTTTTCTGGTTTCAGCTTCTAAGCATATCTGTTCCAGGATGTTTCCAGCTGTTATCACAAACCTTTAACTTAAGTTAAACTTCACGCTTACTTGGTTCAACTAATGAAGGACCAAGACCAGGAAGCGAAACGTCCTAGCATGTGTACTGTGCATGTTCAGTGACACTGAAAGTAAAACAAAAAACCGTGGCAACATCACTATGTTATGAAAAACTAATCCTGTTTCTTGCATTTAGAAAATATTTCTCCTATTTCTAGGAAATATTTTGCCACTGTAGAGATTAAAAAAAAAACTATCAGAGGGGAAGACAAGTATACTTTTATCAATATGCCTCAATACATGTCTGTCTGTGCAGAGAAATTACATTCTGTGGCCAGGATCGAAAGTCCCAAAGACTGTGCCCAGTTTCAGGATTTCTCGTCCGGGCTGCAGAGGAACTTGGAGTGGGAGAGGCACGATCCAGTTGTCATGGTCTTAGTAGGGGTCATTGATATAAGTAGAAAGAGGAAAGAGGTTCTGTTCAGGTACGTGAGCAACTAGGGGCTAAATGAAAAAAATAGAACCAAAAGGTAATAATCTCTGCATTACTACCTGAGCCACAAGCAAACTGGCCCAGTGTCAACAAGATTAAAGAGGTAAACACATGGGTCAAAGATTGTTGTGGGAGAAATGGGTTCCAATTAGCACCAGCACTGAGAAAGCAGGGAGCTACCCAATGGGACAGGGACAGTTCCATCTGAATCAGAGTTCTGGTGAATCACAAACTAGACCTGTAGATAGGGTTTTAAAATTAATAAGGAATGGTGGTGGGGGGGGGACGTTCAGTTGCATGGGAAATAAGGAAAATATTTAAAGGTGGAGGGAGGGAGGGATTAGCAGAAGTTATTAAAGTTTCCTGAACAAAAAATAGAACAACGAATATGGAAAGAGTCAGGAATCTAACTTCAGGCACAGCAGATAGGGGAACAAATGTGTGGAGGGAACAGTCAACACAGGACTGAGAGTGTTGCACCTAAATGCACGCAGTACACAAAACAAGGTGATTGCACTTGTAACAGACTGAAATCAGCAGGTACGATGTTGCGGGCATCACTGAGATGTGGCTGCAAAAAGTATCAGGGCTGAGAACTAAATATCCAAGGATATGCATCTTATTGATAGGTAGGTGGGCAAAGGGGTTATGGTTGCCTTGTTAGTGAGAAATGAAATGAAATCAAATCAATAGCAAGAAGTGATATAGAGTCGTAAGGCGTAGCATCTTTGGTAGAGTTGAGGAGACGCAAAAGAAAAAAGATGTGAGTCATGTACAGGACACCAAGCAGTAATCAGGATGTGGGGAAGAAAATAAATCAGAAGATAGAAAAGGCATGCAAGAAAAGCACTAATATAATAATCATTGGGCACTTCATTATGTAGGCAGATTGGGAAAATCAGGTTGGTAGCAGATTTCAAGAAAGGGAATTTGTGGGGTTTTTTGGAGCAGTTTGTGGTAGAGCTCAAGGAAATGGGTAATTCTGGATTTGGTGATGTGTAACGAGGCAGACTTGATTGAGGAGCTTAAGGTGAAGGATCCCCTTATGGGGCAGTGACCATAATATGATAGAATTCACCCTGATGTTTGAGAGAGAAGAAACTGGAATCAGATGTAATCATATTACAATTAAGGAAAAGGTAACTACAAAATACATGGGGGAGGAGTTGGCCAGAGTTGATTGGAAGGGGAGACTAGCAGGGAGGATAGTGGAGTAGCAATGGCAAGAGTTTCTGGAGGTAATTCAGAGACACAGCAAAAATTCATTCCAAAGAAGAAACAACATTCTACGGGGAGGATGAGGCAACCATGGCTATGAGGGGAAATCAGGGACAGCATAAAAGCCAGGGGAGGGCAGGGGCTGGGATTTTGACCAGCTCAGGTAGGTTGATTTGCGAGAGGGCATCGCACCTGCAGAAAGGGGGTGAAGCTTTTCTTTGCCCTGCCATGTCTCACCAGCACTGCCTGCAGGTGAGCCATAGGAATCCTTTGCTGTGTTTTTTTTTGCTCCCCGACATGGGATTTGTCAGCTGGTAACCTTCTGGGGTAATGAGTTCCACTGATTAATCACCCTATAGCTGAAGAAATGATTTCAGTTCTAAAGAATCATCTCAATTGATTTATTGTTACGTGTACCAAAATACAGTGAAAAGCTTTGTTTACAAGCAGTAAAAGCAGATCATTGTAAGAAAAGGATGTACAGATCAAAAAGACTTAGACAGGAGGCATACAGGTTACATTGCAGAGCGTGAGCTTAGCAAGATCAAAGTCAGCAATACCAGTGTTATTTGAAGCTAGAGAGTTCATTCATCAGTCTGATAACAGCTAGAAAGAAGCTGTTCCTGAACATGCTCGTGCATGTGTTGAGGCTTCTGTACCTACTGCCTGATGGAAGAGGCTGTAGGATATCACTACCAGGGTGTGATGGGTCTTTGATAATGTTGGCTGCCTTTCCACGGCAGCGAGCCATGTAAATAGAGTCCATGGTTGGAAGGTTGGCTTCCGTGATGGTCTGGGCTGTGC
The DNA here is from genome assembly GCF_021869965.1 of Rhincodon typus. NCBI lineage: Eukaryota > Metazoa > Chordata > Chondrichthyes > Orectolobiformes > Rhincodontidae > Rhincodon > Rhincodon typus. Next base: position 46,643,768 of record NC_063332.1, on the reverse strand, counting down.
ACACATGCTTCTGCAGTTTCTTACAGTCCTGGGCAGAGCAGTTACTGTAACAGGCCATTATGTACCTTGACAATATGCATTCAATGGTGCATCTGTAGAAGTTGGTGAGGGACCTTATGGACATGACAAATTTCCTGAGCTGCCTGAGGAAAAAGAAGCGTTGTTGTGCCTTCTTGACTGTCGCATCTGTGTGGGAAGTCCAAGACAGGTCGTCGGTTATCATCACTCCAAGGAACTTGATGCTCTTCATCCTCTCAATCTCAGTTCCATTGATGTAGATGGGGGTGTGTTCTCCTCTTTTCTTTCTGAAGTCAACTATCAGTTCTTTAGTTTTGCCAACATTAAAAGGCAGATTGTTTTCATTGCACCACATCACGATGCCCTCTATCTCCTGCTGTAGTCTGACTCATCATTGTTAGATATCCATCCCACTACGGTGATGTCGTCAGCAAACTTGTAGATGGCGTTCATTCAGAATTTGACAAAACAGTCATAGGTGTAAAGGGAGTACAGTAGGGAGCCCAGGACGCATCGTTTTGGCAGGGGTGGGGGGTTCCACTGTTGAGTGTTATTGTGAAGGAGGTGCAGTACCTTTTCCTCACTGATTGCAACCTATGGGTCAGAAAGCTGAGGATCCAGTTGCAGACGGCAGAGCTGAGACCAAGCTCACACAGTTTTGAGATCAGTCCAGAGGGGATAATGGTGTTGAAGGCAGAGCTGTAGTCAACAAGCTGGAGTCTGACATAGGTGTCTTTGATGTCCAGGCGTGCCAGGGATGAATGCAGGCCTAGGGATATAGCATCCTCAGTAGGCAAATTGTTGGGGTTGGAGGCAGGTTGGGAGACTGGAGTTGATGTGGGCCATGGCCAGCCTCTCGAAGCACTTCATGAGTATTGAGGTCAGAGCCACTGGGCGGTAGTCATTAAGGCATGTTGCATGCACTTTCTTTGGCACAGGGGTTGATGGTGGTCTTCTTGAAGCAGATGGGGACTTTGGCTTATAGAAGAGAGAGGTTGAAGATGTTGTTGAATAGCTCCGCCAGTTGGTCCGCACAGGATCGGAGTGCTCAGCCAGGGACACCATCCAGACCCGTTGCTTTCCTTGGGTTGACTCCCAAGAAGACCGATCTGATGTCTGAAGTGGTAAGGGGAAACTGGTGTGTCTGGGGCTATCGCTAGCATTCTGCTCAAACCAAGCATAGAAAGTACTCAGCATGTTAGAGAGGGATGTGTCTTTGTCCGCTATCTTGCGCTCTTCCTCAGACTGTGCCCTCGGGTCCCAGTCTCTCCTACTAATGAAAACATTCTCCACGTCAATTCTATCCAGGCCTCTCAGTATTATGGAAGTTTCAAACTCCATTGAGTTCTCAACCGCTCGTCAAACTGACATTTCTTCATCCCTTGGATCATTCTTGTAAAGCTCCTCTGGGCCCTATGCAATACCAGCACATCCTTTCTTAGATTGGGGCCCAAAACTGTTCAGAATATTATAAATGTGGTCTGACCATAGCCTTACACAGCCTCAGCAGTACATCTCTGCTCTTGTATTCTAGTCCTCTTAAAATTAATACCAACATTGCATTTGCCTTCCTAATTGCCAATTGAACCTGCCTGCTAAACCTTAAGAGAATCCTGAACTAAGACTCCCAAGTCAATTTTTGCTTCAGATTTCCAAAGACTTCCTACATTTAGAAAAGGTTTCCCTGCCTCTGTTCTTCTGTTTGCCAGGAGGCTGCAGAGAGAGAGAGGGGGGTACCAGCTGCGACATGCTGCTGGGAATGCTCAGTTTAAAACTGCTGACACACACCGGGAGAAACAGCTTGTGACCTGCAAATGACACAAATACAGGTGCTGGCCTGAGCCGATTGGAACCACTTGGTACTAACCAAGTTCAGCAAAAAGTAAGAAAGAGGAGGTTATGTAAAAGCCTTATTTGGACAAGAAGCAATGAGGTAATGCTACCCAAGTCTCTGGTCCAGGGCCAATAAGGTAAAGGCATGCGATAAATGGATGAGCCTAAGCCAACAGGAAGGAGACAGCACGACTCAAGGGAGATAAGAGAAAGAATAAAAAGATCCTCCAGGCATGCAGCCAGCGAAAACTCTGGAGACCAACCATCACAGAAGCAGTCCCTACATCAAGAACGTGGTGACTAAACCAAGAGAGAGACAGAGAGCATGCAGCGCCTGGCCAGCGTCAGCCCTCATTAGCAGCAGCAGCTATCCTGATCGGGTATTAGCTTTTACTCGGGGAGTGCAAGAGGACCCTACCGGGTGTATAAATTCAGTTCAGTTTGTGGGAAAGTATATAAGCTCCAGTTTGTAATAAAACATATAAGCAACATGTGTCTTGTTTAACACATTAATAAAGTAAGTCGTGAAGTTATGAGAATTGACTCTTCTCCTCGCTGTACATGTCAACAGCCACAACTGGCGACTGCCAGACTCAAACAGGCTCCAACACTTCCTACCAAAGTATATAACTTCACACTTTCCCATACTCCTCCATTTGCCACTTCTTTGCCCACTCTCCCAGCCTGTTCAAGTCCTTCTGCGTCCTCCCCACTTCCTCAACCCTACCTGTCCCTCCAGTTATTTTTGTGTCATCTGCAAACTTAGCAACAACACCCTCAGTTCCTTCATCCAGGTTGTTAATGTGTAATGTGAATGGTTGTCGTCCCAACACAGATCCCCATGGAAGTTCACTTTTTTGGGTTGCCATCCTGAAAAAGACCTCTTTATCCCTGCTCTCCACCAGTCAGCTCATCCTCTATCCAAGTCAGTTCCTTGACCCTAGCATCATGGGTTATCATCTTATGCGGCATCCTCATATACGGCATCTTGTCAAAGACCTTTTGGAAATCCAAATAGATCACGTCACTGGCTCTCCTTTGTCTAACTTGCTCATTACCTCCTCAAAGAATTCTAACAGATTTGTCAGGCATGACCTCCTATTGATAGAGCATGCTGACTCAGCCCTATTTTACCATGCACTTCCAAGAACTCTGCAGTATCACCCTTAATAATGGACTCTAAAATCTTATCAATGAGGTCAGCTAACCAGCCTTTAATTTCCTATCTTCTGCCTCTCTCTCTTCTTAAATAGGGGTGTTATATTTAGCTGTTGTCCAGTCCTGGCACTCCCTGATTTTAATGATTCCAGAAAGATCACCATCAACGTCTCTACAATCTCCTGAGCTATCTCCTTCAGAACTCTGGGGTGTAGTCCATCTGGTCTGGGTGATTTCTCCACCTTCTGACCTTTCAAGCTTCCTCAGCACCTTCTCCTTTGAGATGACCACTACATTCACCTCTGCCCCCTGGCTCTCGAGAAGTTCTGGCATGCTGCTGGTGTCTTCCACTGTGAAAACTGATGCAAAGTGTCTATTCCTCTGCTATTTCTTTGCTCCCCATTACTACTTCTCAAGTCACAGTTTCCAGCAGTCCAGTGTCTACACTTGCATCTCTCTTTTGTCACTAGCTAGCTTACTCTCATATTTCATCTTCTCCCTCTAGTGCTTTTTTAGTTATCCTCTGTTGATTTTTGAAGACTTCTCAATCCTCTGGTTTCCCACTAATCTTCAACACATTTATGCATTTTGATTTTTTTTTTAAACTGCATATTTTTAAGGCAGTGGTAAGGCAAAGATTCTGCATCCACTGCCTTTTAAGGAAAGGAATTCTAAAGACACTCAATCCTCTGAGAAAAAGTTTTCTTTTATCTTTAACTTGTATGCCCTTTATTTTTAAACAATGGATATAAAGATCTTGGTCAAGGCCTCAGCAATCTCCTCTCTTGTCTCTCTCAAAAACCTGGGTAGATACCATTGTGCCCTGGGAACTTATCCACCGTAATGCTCTTCAAGAGATACAACACCACCTCCTTCTTGATCTCAAAATTCCCTAGCACACTATCATACTATCCTCCATATCCTTCTCCTGGATGAATACTGACACGAAGTACTCATTTAGGATCTCCTCGTTCTAAATTCTCCCACAAGAGGAAACATCCTTTCTACATTCATCCATTTAGTCTATTAAAACAAATGCATTTTTTAGGTTAGCTTAAGATGTTAACTAAGCAGTAATATAGACTGATTGTCCTATTAAACTTTCACAGGATAAAGTTATCACTGTAGCTAAAAATTACACTGCACTTCAGAAGATGAATCACATTGAGAATGAACAGAGGCCCTGTGAGTGAAGGAGTCAAAAGAATAAAATGAAACTTAACATCAGATAGTAAGGAAAAAGTAATAAATACAAATGCTGGAAATCTGAAAGAAATGCATTAGCTCTAGAGCAGGGTCGGGCAAAGTCCAAGAGAGTGATAATGGTAGGAAACTCGCTAGTTAGGGGCACAGACGGGCATTTCTGCAGCTGCGTTCAAGACTCCAAGATGGTGCATTGCCTCCGTGGTGGCAGGGTCAAGGATGTCTCTGAGCTGTTGCATGAAATTCTCAAGGGGAGGTTGAGCAGCCAGAGCTAATTGTGTACATTGGTACCAATGACATAGGTAGAAAGGGGGAAGAGGTCCTGCACAGTGAGTACAGGGATTTAAGAAAGAGGCTGAAAAGCAGGACCTCGAAGGTATTAATCTTTGGGTTGCGATCAGTGCCACGCACCAGTGAGGCAAGGAATAGAAAGATAGGACAGATGAATGCGTGACTAAGGCGCAGGTGCAGAAAGCAGGGTTTCAGGTTCTTGGATCATTGGGACCACTTCTGGGGCAGAAGTGACCTATACAAGAGAGAGACGGGTTGCACCTTAACTGGAGGGGAACCAATATCCTCACAGGGAGAGTCGCTAGAGCTACCCGGGAGGGTTTAAACTAGAGTGGCAGGGGAGTGGGAAGCAGAGCAGCAGGTCAGCAAGTGGAGGGATTGAAGGAAAGGTAGATGTTAGGATCAGTAAGACAGAAACAAAGGACAGGCAGAGACAGGTAAATCAACACGATGTTACTAATGGGCTGAAGTGTGTTTGTTTCAACACAAGGCGTATTATAAGTAAGGTAGATGTTCTCAGAGCCTGGATCAGTACATTGGACTATGTTGTTGTGGCCATTACAACAGCCTGGTTGAGAGGGGGACAAGACTGGCTGCTCAACATTCCAGGGTTTTGTTGTTTTAAATGAGATAGGGAGGAACAAAAAAGTGGTGGAGGAGTTTCATTACAAATCAGGGAGAATGTCACATCTGCACTCAAAGAGGACATACTGGAGGGCTCATCCACTGAAACAAGGTGGGTGCAATCACTCTCATAGGATTAGATTATAGGTCCCTCAACAGCTGTGACATTGAGGAACAAATACGTAAGCAAACTATGGAAAGAAGCAGTGACAACAGGGTTGTCACAGTGGGTGACTTCAACTTCCACAATATTGATTGGGACTCCCTTTGAGGAAGAGGCTTAGACAGGGCAGAATTTGTTAAGTGCATTCAAGAGGGTTTCTTGAAACAGCATGTGGCTAGTCTCACTAGAGGAGTGCCATACTGAACCTTGTATTGGCTAAGGAGCTTGGCCAGGTGAATGACCTTGCAGTGGGAAAGAATTTTGGAAACAGCGATCACAACTCGTTAAGTTTTAAGATAGCTATGAATAAAGATAAGTCAGAACCTTACGGGAAGGTACTAATTTGGGAGGAGGACAAATTATAGGACTATTAGGCAGGATCTAGGGCGTGTTAATTGGGAAGAGCTGTGATCAGGCAAATCCACATTTGACATGTAGAAGTTGTCTAGTGACCTACTGATCAAAGTTCAGGACCAGCATGTTCCAGTGAGGAGGAAGGAAAAGAATGGCAAGGTAAGGGACCCTTGGATAATGAGGGAGGTTGTGGATTTAGTCAAAAAGAAAAAAGAAGCATATATAAGGTTTAGGAAGCTAAAATCAGACAGGGTCCGTGAAGAATATGAAGAAACTAGGAAAGAACTCAACAGGGAATTGAGACAGCAAGAAGGGGCCATGAAATGATCTTGACAAATAGGATTAAAGAGAATTCCAAAGCATTCCATATATACCTTAAAAACAAGAGGGTAACAAGGGAGAAGATAGAACTACTCAAGGATAAAGGAGGGAACTTGTCCTTGGAAGCAGAGGATGTGAGCAAGATCCTAAATGAGTATTTTGCATCAGTATTCCCTCAGGAGAAGGATATGGAGGATCGTATGATTAGTGTGAAGCATGCTAGTGAATTTTGAGATCAAGAAGGAAGTGGTGTTGGGTTCTTGAAGAGCATTAAGGTAGTTAAGACCCCAGGGTACAATGGTATCTATCCATGTTTTTGAGACAGGCAAGAGATGAGATTGCTGTGGTCTTGACCAAGATCTTTGTATCATCACTAGTCACTGGAGAGGTCCTAGAGGACTGGCGACTGGCTAATTTTGCTCCTCTGTTCAAGCATCATTCGCACCACACAAATGACAGCCTATGATCATCACCAACAAGAGACAATCTAACCACCGCCCCTTGACATTCAACGGTGTTACCATCACTGAATCCCCCACTATTAACATCCTGGGAGTTATCATTGATCAGAAACTCAACTGGACTCACCACATAAATACATTGGCTTTAACAGCAGATCAGAGGCTAGGAATACTGCGACAAGTAACTCCCCTCCTGACTCCTCAAAGCCTGTCCACCATTTGCAAGGCACAAGCCATGAATGTGATGGAATACTCCCCACTTGCCTGGATGAGTGCAGCACCAACAGCACTCCAGAAGCTTGACACTATCCAGGATAAAGCAGCCTGCTTGATTGGCACTGCATCCACAAGTATCCACACCCTCCACCACCAACATTCATTAGCAGCAGTGTGTACTGTCTACAAGATGTACTGCAGAAATTCATCATAGATCCTCAGACAGCACCTTCCAAACCCACAACCACTTCCCTCTAGAAAGAAAAGGCCAGCAGATAGATGGGAACACCACCACCTTTAAGTACCTCCCTCCCTCCCCCCACCCCGCATGCCCACAAGCCACTCACCATCCTGATTTGGAAATATACCACCATTCCTTCACTGTCACTGGGTGAAAATCCTGGAATTCCCTCCCTAATGGCATTGTGGGTCAATCCACAGCAGGTGGACTGCAGCAGTTCAAGAAGGCAGCTCACCACCCGGCCAGCCAGCGAAAGGGATAGGATTTGCATGCATTAGGAATAGTCAGCGTGGCTTTGTGCAGGGCAGGTCACGTTTTACTAACTTGATTGAATTTTTCGAGAAGGTAACAAAGGTGATCATGGAGGGTAAAGCAGCATATGTTGTCTATTTGGATTTCAGTATGGCTTTTGACAAGGTCCCTCATGGTAAGCTCCTCCAGAAGATTAAGATGCATGGTAACCACGCTAACTTGGCCACATGGATTCGGAATTTGCTTTCCCACAGAAGGCAGAGGGTAGTGGTGGAAGGGTGTTTTTTAGGCTGGAGGTCCCTGACTAGTGATGCTCCTCAGGGATCTGTACTGGGACCTCTGCTGTTTGTCATACATATAAATAGCGTGGATGAAAATGTAGATGGGTGGGTTAGTAAGTTTGTGGATGATAAAGGTTGGTGGAGTTGTCATAGCGTAGAAAGTTGTCAAAGGATACAGCGAAATAGAGATCAGTTGCAGATATGGACAGAAAAATGGCAGATGGAGTTTAATCTGGGTAAGTGTGAGGTATTGCACTTTGGGAGATTAAATGCTAAGGATAAGTATACAGTTAATGGCAGGACACTGAACAGCATTGATGTACAGAAGGATCTTGGGGTTCAAATCCACAGCTCCCTGAAAGTGACTACACAGGTAGATAGCATGATAAAGAAGGCGTATGGCATGCTTGCCTTTATTGGTCGTGAAAATGAGTACAAGGGTCAGAACATCAAGTTGCAGCTTTGTAAGACTTTGGTTAGGCCTCACTTAGAATAGTGTGTTCAATTCTGGTCACCACACGACAGGAAGGATATGGAGGCTTTGGAGAGGGTGCAGAAGAGGTTTACTGGGATGCTGCCTGGATTAGAGGGTACGAGTTTGAAGGAGACGCTAGAAAAGCTTGGAGTGGCGGACTGAGGAGAGACTTGATTGAAGTCTATAAAATCATGAGATGAATAGATAGGGTTGACAATCAGAATCTTTTTCCCCAGAGTTGAAATGTCTAATACTAGGTGGCATGCATTTAAGGTGAGAATGGTAAGAATCTAGAATGACCCGCCAGAGGTGGTGATAGAGGTAGATACAATAGGGGGGTTAAAGAGACTTTTAGATAGGCACATGAATATGCAAGGAATGGAGGGATATGGACCTAAAGGAGGTAGAAAGGACTAGTCTAATTCGGTGTCATGTGCAGCACAACATCTTGAGCCAAAGGGCCCATTCCTGTGCTGTGCTGTAATTTGTTCTCTCTCAAAAGTTCATTGTCTGAATGTCTGAACTGTCCGTAGAATCATACAGTACAGAAGAGGTCATTCAGCCCATCAAGTTTATACTGCCAAAGCTATACTAAATCTACAGTTGTTCCACTTTCCAGCATTAGGCCCAGAGCCTTGAATCTTGTGACATTTCAAGTACTTATCCAAGTACTTTTTGAAGGCTGTGATGTTAACTACCTCAACTATCCTACAGGCAGTGTTAGTCTGTCTTTTCCTTTTAGCGACTTATTAATTGTGTGTATTTCTCATATTTTCTCTTTTTAATGCCAGAAAATCAACTGTGTGCTATACAAGAAACATGCATTTATACATCATCTTCTGCAACCTCCAGACATGCCAAAGGAAGTTACAGACAATTAGTTCTTCTGGAGTGCCGAAAATGCCTCATTTGAAAGCCATCCCTAAAACAGTATTGCATTCCCACACTCCTGTAAGTTTCATCTTTGTTAATTATGGCATCACAACATAAGCACTGGGCTGTCTACCCTAACTAACAGTGATATGTATCAATTCCAAGGTTAACAGTATAACAAAAAGTGAAAATAGAAACTTTAGCTAATTACTCATGGGATAATGATTTCCTATCTGATTTCAGTCATTTAACTAAAGTTTTGTTTAAACAGGTGACCACAAAGACCTAACATACAAGTGTGACCTTTGACCCTGTTCCAGGACATTCGTGGGATGTCATCTCAGATCCTGTTACTCTACAACTTACGCTTATGTTTTGTGTTAATATTCATCTAATCAGGTCACCTTTGGATCTATGGTGATGGCTGTAAACTAAGAAATTACTCAACCCTGTTAATCTTTGAGTTCAAAAGTACAGAAGCATCTATTTAATTCAAGCCAGCAGCATGCCAACTCCACATTACTTTAAGATTTGATATTCAACTTGCATCAACATAGCACATTTATAAGGCCAGCACACTTAGACATAACATCCAACACAATTTTTTGGTCTGGCATACATGTGACTCCAAACAAAATAGCAATGTGGTTGATTCTTAACAGTCCTATTGGAACGTAGGGATGGGCAATAAATGCTGACCCAGCCAGTGACGCCCACAGCCTGTTAATGAATAAAAAATACTTGTATGCACACACACACACACACACACACACACACACACACACACAAATAAATTTGATATTCTGCAGGGAGGGGCAAGTAAAATACTAGGGAAACTGTTCAATAACAGCAGGATTCACTGGAGTGTTCCTTTTGTTTCCCAAGACCGTCAGTGCTCAGATTTTTTCCTTCAAATTCACACACTTCTTCATAGGAGGCAGAGAGCGACTGGTTCACAAGCAATAAAGTCTCTGACTTCTTGGTTAAAAACAAGAAGTTATGACAACTAAACAAAAACTAAATCATGCTAAAAATCAGAAACAAAAACAGAAAATCCTTGAAAAAAACTCAGCAGGTCTGGAAAGGTCACCCCCTCCAACGCCAGCACATCGTTCCTTAGATAAGGGGCCCAAAACTGTTCACAATATTCCAAATACAGTCAGACCAGTGCCTTATACAATCTCAGCAGTACATTTCTGCTGTTGTATTCTGGGCATCTTGAAATGAATGCCAATCTTGCATTTGCCTTCCTAACTGCCATGTTAACCTTAACCAAATCCTGAACTAGGACTCCCAAGTCCTCCTGTGCTTCAGATTTCTGAAGCCTTTCCCCATTTAGGAAATAGCCTTCACCTCTATTCTTCTACCAAAGTGCATAACCTCACATTTTCCTAAATTTTATTTCTATGGAGAGACAATAGCATAGTGGTATTGTCGCTGGACTGTTAATCCAGACACCCAGGTAATGTTCTGGGCACCCGGGTTCAAATTCCGCCATGGCAGATGGTGGAATTTGAATTCAATAAACATCTGGAATTAAGAGTCTAATGATGACCATGAATCCATTGCCAATTGTCAGAAAAACCCATTTAGTTCACTAATGTCCTATAGGGAAGAAAACTGCCATCCTTACCTAGTCTGGCCTCCATGTGACTCTGGACCCACGGCAATGTGGCTGACTCTGAACTGCCCTTTGGGCAATTCGGGATGGGCAATAAATGCTGCCTAGCCAGTGACACCTTCATCCCCTGAATGAATGAAGAAAAAAATTCCGTTTGCCACTTCTTTGTCCACTCTCCTAGCCTGTCCAAATCCTACTGCAGCTTCCTTGCTTCCTCAATGCTACTTGGCCCTCCAACTATCTTTGCATCATCTGCAAACTCAGCAACCATACCCTTAATTCATTCTTCCCAGTAAAACAGCATCCCCTTCAATATAATACAATTAAATCATCCACACTTGCTATAAACAGACAAAGTAAGTCACACAATTCCCTTCATTTCACCTTAAAGACAGCCCCAGAACATAACAGTCATATAAAACTCAAATGTGAACACGAACAACGCAACTTCCAAACTCAGTCATCTGACCTCAGCAAAACTATATTCTTTCAACACCTTACTTCTAAAATGACAACTCAGACATCACAGATACAGTATGTATAAATGACACTAAAATTCTTTCTGCAATCAGCTAAGAATATCTCAGCACCAGAAGAAATATTGATATAAATTTATGTAATCAATGGATCTGTGTGAAATCTTGAACCCACACAGAGGTTGCAGCTAGGGGTTGAAGAGATTATGTTTTCTAAGCTCGATTTAAAATGGAATATATACCTGAAATAAATAAAATTTGCATCTTATTCAATATGAATCAATTTAGTTTCATGATTCTGTCATTTCAAACCTCCAAGAATATTTTTGGTTAAGGGGTAGCTTGAACTTTAAGAGTCCCAATAATTTCAATTAGTGGGTGCATACAATTTTCTAGAATTCAAACCCTACCAAAATACTTACCAACGTAGACAATGGAGAGTCACTGGGTACTCAGGCTCTCAAGTCTTCCTCCAGCTTTGTGCATCAGATTTACATTTGTCATATTTAGAACTGGCTTTTGAGTGCAATTACTTCTAGTTGAACACAAGAAACTTTTTTTTAAATTCTGTTCCATTTTCAACTCATTTGTACCTTGCAAAGATATCTTACATAATGTTTTGAAGAATTTCACACATTTTAATTGTCAACACAAAACAAACACTTAAATACAAGCCACAGCATCACTCTCGCCCTTGCCCTGCCATGTCTCATCCAGGCCCTGCCTAGTTTTATGCTTAATAAAATCTTCCAATTATTTGTACTTAAGATTATTATAATTATTCAGGATAGCAACAAATGTGAAATGTAATCCGTCATATTCATTCATAACTGTCATGCCTTTCTGCCAATGGGAAGATAATTTAAACTGATGAGTGACATTCTTACAATGACAGTAAATCTGGACTTAAAAGTTCATTGTCACTCTGTTTTACTGTCTGAGAAAAATTGCTAACTTTGTAATTACAGCCTGGCAGCATGTCACAACTTAAAGCTTACTTGTTACTCATCCCAGACTAAGCCATGATAAGCAATCAGAAGATTGGCAACTGTTCTGGGCTTCCAAAAGTTTGGGAACTAACCAGAATCAAGATTGAACCTATTGTGCAAATCAACTACAATGCTTTTTCTAAAAAAAAAATCTGCTTGCCTCAGTCTTTGGCAGGCAGGTGTTCTCATGCCCCACAGAAGTGTAATGCAAGCAAAGCCCAGAAGGAGGTCACATGACTGCAAATCTTGCTTACAGGTGGTTTGTGCAGGGTGCAATCTAAAAGAAAGTCTTTCCACAACCTCAGTCCATCACAAAGCACCTTACAACCAGTTTTGTACTTTTGAAGTGTGTTCCCTGTTTAACAGAGGACAAATGAAGATCCTGGGGATTACTAATGACCAGAAAGTGAGTTGGACTAGCCATATCAATACAGATCAGAGGCTAGGAATTTTGTGGCAAGTAACTCATCTCCTGACCAATGTTCATTCTAAGCTATACAGCCAAAGTATTCATGCAGGTGTAACTGGCATGCAAAAGTAATAACTTCCTTTTCCAGGAATCACTGCCATGGACCTAGGAGGTCTGCACAACAGCAGTCAAAATTAGAGAGAACATAGCTCCTAACTCCTCAAAGCCTGTCCACCACCTGCAAGGCACAAGTCAGACAGTCATGAAATATGCCCCACTTGTCTGGATGGGTGCAGCTCCAACAACACAGAAGAGGTTTGACGTCATCTAGGACAAAGCAGCCTGCTTGTTTACCACCACATACACAAGCCTGCATTCCCTCCACCATCTATACTCGATAGCAGCATTATGTACCATCGACAAAACACACTGCAGAAATTCACCAAGGCTCCTTAAGAAGCACCTAAGCCTACAACTAATACCATCTAGAAGGACAAGGGCAGCCAATACATGGGAACACCACCAGCTGCAAGTTGCCCTCCAAGCTACTAACTATTCAGGCTTAAAATTATATTGCTGTTCCTTCAGTGTTACTGGGTCAAAATCCTTAAACTCTCTCCCTAACAGCATTTGTGGGTCTACCTATACCAAATGGACTGCAGAGGTTCAAAAAGGCAGCTTAATTCTCAAGGGTATCAAGGATGGGTAGCAAATACTGGCCCCGTCAGTGAAGTCCACATATCATGAATGGATAAAAACAGAAAATAGGAAAAAAGTTCAGAAATGAACAGATGGAAAATAGATTAAATTCATTCTGCAGTTGAGATTTAGGAAATAAAAACTAAATTAATTTAGAAGTACAAGATTGTACAGCTAAAATCCACATATGCAAGTTTGAAGAGGTACCTATCCTAAACGTTTGTGTGGGCTGCCAGTTTCACAGACTCCCTACTAGTTTTAAGAGTGCAGAGCTGTATCACTGAGCACTGCAGAGATTTAAAATTTCCTCAGCAGGCCAAGCAGGAAGGAGCAGGAAGGCCGGCTGTGTTCATCCAGCTCTACACCTTGTTATCTCAGATTCTCCAGCATCTGCAGTTCCTTCTATCTTCAAAATTTCCTCATTTGGCTCAGCTCAGTAGAATACATATTTCTGCTACTTTATAATACCTTCTGCCCACCAAATCAAAAAGCTGCCAGGAATTCCTAGCATCATGCAATTTGGGTCTCAATCTTCTCCAAGCTCAAGCAGGCTTAGGCTCGTAATTTCTCAACAGTGTACAAAAATGAAAGTGCAATATCAAACAAGGGGATATCCTAACTAGAACTGAGAAACAGCTACTCAACATTTGATTTTAAACATAGGCAGACTCCATTCACTTCTTTTGTTTAACTACGTTTATATTTTCCTTCATTTACAATTAAACAGGCTGCTATCTATGAAAATGTTAAAAGACTTAATATCAGCTCGCAAGGTTGTAAAAGGGCAAGGCATTTATCTCTGTACTTTCCAATATTGTCCTCTTGCACAAAGTTTTTAATTACTTCACCTAAAATTATTTCTGCAGCTGAGGTTTAGTGCCTGCAGCGACCTGGGGTCAAATCTCAAGCATTTCCTCTCTAAACTTTTCCACTTCTTCCTCTTTCTTTACCATCATCTTTGAACAAGCTTTGGTCACCTGTCCTAACAAATTCTTAAATGCTTCCGTATCAAACGGTGAGATAATGTTCTCGTGAAGAAATTCGGGCTGTTTTACTACGTTACGGCCCTTTGTAAATTGAACTTATAGTTAGTGAACCAAAACGGACGTAAATCAGCGCTTGCCATCGTCCAGCGACGTATTGGAGAGATTAACCTTCAAACTGCATCCAACTGTGATTTAGGAATCACGATTATCAAGTTGCGGATCCCAATCAAACTCAAAATTTCTCCTCGACAGCTCGTATTTCAAGATAAGTAGCAGCGCAATCCACAAAACAGCATGCGCAACCATCAAGATAAACATACGCAGGAAAATCTTAACCCGCGGGGATGAAAATAAGTTGCCAAACAATCACTTACCTGAATTAATTCACACGGTACTCTCTGTTATGCATGTCCAGTTACGGTTTTCCTCAAACACATGACATTATCCTAACCTCTCCACCGCCCCCCGTTACTCAAACCTACACACTTTAGATATTGCCACTCCTGGTATTTTTTTTGATCCAGTGGTTATGGTGAATGCAAGAGAGGGTCGGAGAGTTTTGAACTTTCGATGTTCCTTGTGCACGACCCTTACCTGCTCACTGAGGAACTCGGTGCCCTCTCCTCGCCGCTTCCTCCCCACTCGCTCCTGCAGCAGCCGTTCCCGCCCTTCCAACGACAAAACCTGCTGATTGACAGCTCACTCGGGCCAATCGGCTCTGCGGTTGGTCGGGGTTAGTCCAATGGTAGCAGTGGGGCGGGTCTCCGTGGACCAGGTTGAGCTCGAGCGGTCTATCTGCTGGTGACCTGTCAGGATCCGATAGCACTGGTTCTGCTTCTTCACACAACACACCCCCACAGCCCAAACTCGACCCCAGATTGTAACCGAGATAGCAGGAAGAAGGGTCTAGGCCCGAAACGTCAACCTTCCCGCACCTCTGATGCTGCTTGGCCTGCTGTGTTTATCCAGCTCTACACCTTGTAATCCCAGATTGTAACCGACTGCATGGCTATTAGCAAGCGCCGAGCGGCTGTACGTTTAGTATACAACCTATAATGTATTGTAACATATAATTCTGAGGAAAATAAAACGTTTTAATGTTACAGAGATAGTAGGAACTGCAGATGCTGGAGAAGCTGAGATAACAAGGTATAGAGCTGGATGAACACAGCAGGCCAGAAGAGCAGGAAAGCTGGACCCTTCTGAATCGCGTTTCTATGCGTTAATAAAGTGACAATTATTCAATGGTCAGAAACCAGGCAAAGATTGAGTAACAAAACCAGAAATTCTGGAGAAAATCAAATTACCGGACTCGAAAAGTTAACTCTGCTTTCTCTCCATAGACACAGCCAGCCCTGCCGAGTTTTTCCAGCAATTTCTGTTTTTGTTTCAGATCTCCAGCCTCCGCCGTTATTCGTTTTAATTAAAGATGAAGTAAATTGTCTTTACACATTAGGGGTGATGGGGAAGGAGCAGTTTGAGTATACATTCATGGATGAATTACAGGAAATATGAACTAATCGACTGATTCCTAATTCACAGACAATAAATTGCAAACTGGTCATCGCACAAAACTTATTCGCTTTAAAACATATTTATTTAGCCAAGTGATTCGGGCTTCAGTTACAGCCCTAGCTGGAGAATATAAATCTCCTACAGCCTTCAAAAATGGAAGGTTAACCTTTGATATAAACTTCACAGGCAGCGTCTCTGTGTAATAAACCTATTTATTTTGCAGACATCAAAGAGCCTGTTGCTGCGCTGCAAGATCCAGCAAAGATCGCAGATGTGGAAGGGTTACCGTGGGAACGTTGGCGAGGATCTCTGAAGGATATTCACTGCAAACATACCTGCCGAGACTGCGTGCGTTTTCTTCAACTCCAGCACCAGGGAACAATAACAAAATAGAGTGTATGCTGAAAAGAGAAAATACAACCTCCAACGCGTAGTTTGGTATTTCACTACAAAAGAAATTAAACGCTGTCACATTTTTCCCCAAGTAGATGCTCTACGAGCATTACCCTGCGTTTTCAAAACATTGGTTCTACTTCTGTGGCCTACTTCAGCTAATCTTGTGGTGAAGATAATTGAATCTCCGTAATTCAATTACTGTAGAACAACCATTTCCTAGTTACAGCAAAGTCCAAAGATGTGCAGGCTGACGAGATTGACCATGCGAAATTGTGTGATGTTCACGGCTGTGTAGATTATGTGGGTTATAGGCGGATGGGTCGGTGTGGACTTGTTGGGCCGAAGGGGCTGTTTCCACAGTACAGGGATTCTATGATCTATGGTTTGCAGTATTCAGTAGTTTTGATTATTTTAAAACCAGGAATTAAATTAATTGATCAGTAGTCCAATATTCAAATTAAAAGCTGAAACATTATCTTCAGCCTCTCTTTTAGTACAGGCATTCAATTATCCTGGCATCAGTGAATTCCGAGGATAAGCTCCATCCATGCCAATACTTTTCAGTAACATCCACTTTCATGAAAATAAATGGATACTCTAGTCTTCAGATGAAGCAAAATTCCTATCAAAAAGCCTAACCATTACAATGGCGTAGTTAACTGTTGAATTATATTGTTTCAAATAATAATTGCATATTGGTGCATATCAAGAACATACTTTCATTGCTTTCATTTACCAAAGCTGCTCATTATCCAAGATCATCCTGGGATACAAAGACAATTCTTCAATTCTTCTCCACTGCAAACGTCCTTTCAAAAATCTTCTGCCCTGCCTCTGCCAATCTTACTTTCATCAGCATGTGTGACATATGATCAGCTTCTGCTGCCATTCCTATCCTTCCCCTATGTCACCAGGCAAACTTAAAGAACACGCCCTGTCCTGAACTTGAATTTGCTCCAGTTTCTCTCCAACCCAATTCCTATCGGTAGTAAAAATAGAAAAATGCTGAAGAAACTTGGTAGGTCTCTACATCTGTGGAGAGAGTAAAACAGAATTAATGCTTTTAGTTCAATTTGACTTCTTCAGAACTCACTAAACGCTGACCAGTGAACTACCACTCCATGCTCCCACACAAATGACAGGAATTGATCATCTCCAACAAGAAAGAATCTGACTGTTGCTCCATGACATTCAATGATATTACCATCACTGAATTTCACACCATCAGTTTCCTGGGAGTTACCATTGACCGGAAACGAAACTACACTCGCCATATAAATAGTGGCCGCAAAAGCATTTCAGAGGCTAGAAATCCTGCAGCAGGTAACTTGCCAAAGCCTGTCCCCCAACTACAAGGCTCAAGTCAGAATACCCCCTACTTGCTTGGATGAGTGCAGCTCCAACACCACTCAAGAAGTTTGACACCATCCTGGACAAAGCAGCCCACTTGACTGGCTTCACGTGTGCACATAGCCATTCCTTCCAACACCAACCAAAGTGAAATGCAGAAATTCATCAAGGATCCTCAGACAGTACCTTACAAACCTATGACTGCTACCATCTATAATGACAGGGTAGCAGATACATGGGAACACCAGCACCTGCAAGTTCTCCTCCAAGCCACTCATCATCCTGACTTGGAAATATCTGTGTCACTGAGTTAAAATCCTGGAACACTTTCCCTAAGGGCATTGTGGATCTACCAACAGCATGTGGACTGTAGCTGTTCAAGAAGCAGCTCACTACCATCTTCTCCTAGTATCCCTAGAGTGTGGAAGCAGGCCATTCAGCCCATCGAGTCCACACCAACCCTCTGAAGAGCATCCCACCCAGACCCACCCCCTACCTTAGACACTATGGGCAATTTAACATAGCCACTCCACTAAAACCACATAGACACAGGGAGAATGTGCAAACTCCACTCAGAAATTATCTGAGGCTGGAATCAAACCGGGTCCCTGGCGCTGTGAGGCAGCAGTGGAAATCACTGAGCCACCATGCTGCAAGGTCAGCTAGGATGGGCAAAAAATGTTGGCCCAGCCAGTGAGACCCACATGCCATGAATTTTTTTTTTTTTTAAAAACTTGTCTCTTGTTCCTTGGATTCTCTTAAAAGTTCCTTTAAATATAATCATGGCCATTCTCCTCCTCAACAACACATAACCTCCTCCATCCTTGGAAACTATCACCCCGTCATCAACTTCCAATTGCTCTCCAAAGTCTTTGCACATGTTGTCATCTCCCAAATCTGTGTCTATCTTTCTCAAACTCCATGTTTGAATCAATAGTCAATCTCCACCATGCCGCAATACTGAAACAGATCTTATCGAAATAGCAAATAACATCCTAAATTATTCCGACGAAAGTTATTTTTACAAGCTTACCCCTCTAGACATTTTGTCAACCTAATAGTGTTCCAGTGAAGTTCAATGCAAAATCCAGGAACAGTAACTTATCTCCCACTTAGGCACCTTACAGCTTTCAGACACAATACAGAGTTCAACAATTTCAGACCATGAACTTTGTCCCCCATATTGATATGTTTTAGTTTTGATTTTTATATGATCACTATGAAACAGGAGGGGAGGCGAAGGCCTAGTGGTATTAACACTGGACTGTTAATCCAGAGACCCAGATAATGTTCTGGGGACCCGAGTTCGATTCCCACCATGGCAGATGGTGGAATTTGAATTCAATAAATATCTGGAATTGAAGAGTCTCATGATGACCACAAATCCATTGCCAATTGTTGGAAAAACCAATCTGTTTCACTAATCCCCTTTAGGGAAGGAAACTGTCATCCTTACCTGGTCTGGCCTACATGTGACTCCAGACCCACAACAGTGCAGTTGACTCTGAAATGCCCTCGAGGCAATTAGGGATGAGCAATAAATGCTGCCTCGCCAGCAACACCCTCATCCCATGAATGAATAAAGGAAAAAAAGAACAGGGTTGTATTTTGTTCCAACACACTCATTCACTCTGGAAAAATGCTTCGTTTCTTAACTACAGTCTCTAACACTTCATTTACTTTTTGTTCCACAACATCTTTGTTATTGCAATCTTCCCATCCTTTATCCTATTCTTGACCTTCTCGTTCATGCCTTCTTTATCTCCAGACTGGATTAGTCCAATGAACTCTGAACTGATTTCCCAAATTTCATCCGCTATAAACTTGACAACTTCCAAGCCTCTGCTCTATTTGTCCTTACTTGCACCAAGTTCTGTGGTTCAGAAAAGATTTACAAGGATGTTGCTAGGATTTAAGCTAGGGCTTAAGCGACAGGGAGAGGCTGAAGAGACTGGGGCTATATTCCCTGGGCATCGAGGCTAAGGGGCAACCTTATAAATGTTTATAAGGTTATGAGGAGTATGGATATCGTAAATAGACAAGGTCTTTTCCCCAGGATGGGGGGAGTCCCAGCATATTCAGCCATTAACTTCTATAAGGTCACCCCTCAGCCTCAGAAGCTCAGGGAAAATAGCCCCAGCCAACTTAGCCTCTCCCTATAGAAGTTTATAAAATCATGAGGGGCACAGATAAGGTGAATAGCCAAGATCTTTTTCCCCAGAGTAGGGGAGTCCAAAACTAGAGGGCATAGGTTTAAGGTGAGCGGGGAAAGATTTAAAAGGGTCCCGAGGAGTAATTTTTTCACGCAGAGGGTGGTGCATGTATGGAACAAGCGGCCGGAGGAGATGGTGGTGGGGTTGGGTACAATTACAACTTTTAAAAGGCATCTGAATGGATACATGGATAGGAGGGGGCTAGAGGGATATGGGCCAAATACTGGTAACTGGGATTAGATCAGTTTAGAATATCTGATCAGCACAGACGAGTTAGACTGAAGGGTCTGTTTCCATGCTACATGACTCTATGACCCTGTATTTGTTGACCTCCATTGGCTCCCTTCTAAGCAACATCTTGATTTTAAAATTCTTAATGTTTTTTCCAAATCCCTCCATGGCCTTATCCCACAGTATCTATGACAATTTTTACAGCCTCAGAACTCTCCAGAATATCTGCAATCATCTAATCCTGATCTTTTGAAGTTCTCCATTGGCAGTTCTGCCTACACATACATGGTCCTTAAGTTCTCAAACTGCTTTCTTAAACCTCTCTATCTCACCTTCCTCCTTCAAGGTGCTGCTTACTCAGGCCCAACCTATAGTCATATGCTTATTAGACATTTATGAGGTTTGGTATCAAAATGTGTTTTATATTGGTCCATTTAAGAATTTAATTACAAATTTTAAATAGAAGTTGCTGTTATTGGTGTTGGTTTATTTACTTTTCAAGTGATTTCCATAGATAACCACTTACCATAAGAGAGTATATATCTTGAAGATATAATCGTAAATAAGCCTGTTCTCATCAGTGCCTTGTACAACCAAAGCACAACCTCCCTATTTTTGTGTTCCACTCGCTTCACAATAAATTATAACATTCTATTATCTTGCCTGATTACTTGCAGTATCAACAATCCAGCTTTTTACAATCCAGACATCCAAATCCCTCAGAACCACAGAGCTAATCTCTCACCATTTAGATAACATGCTTTATTTTTATTTATCCTGCTAAATGGATAATTCCATATTATTCCATTATACTCCATTTAGCAGATCTTGGACCACTCACTTAACCTATCTACGTCTTTTGCAACTTCATGTCCTCTTCACAACTAGTTTTCCTACTCGTGTCATCAGCAAATATGGCAACTACATCTTCCATCTCATGTAAATTGTAAACAGTTGAGATCCCAGCACTGCTCGTGTGACACGCCAATCCTTGCATCTTGCCAACATGAAAAAGATACATTTATACCTACTCATTGGCTGGTTAACAGGAAGTAATCTTCTATCCATGCTAGTGATATCCCCACATCATGAGCTTTTATTTTCTGCCATAACCCTTAATGTGGGAATTTATCATATACCTCTTGGAAATCTAAATACAATACATCCATAGAGTATATTGCTTTATCCACAAGAACTCCAATGGATTGGTCAAACATGATTCCCCTTTAACAAAACCATGTTGACTCTGCATGATTACCTTAATCCTTTCTAAACGCTGTGCTATATTTGATAATAGCTTCCAACATTTTCTCTGTGATAGATGTGAAGTTAGCTGGCCTGTGGTTTCCTGCTTTCTGTTTCCACCCATTTTCTGACTAAGGGAGTTACATTTGCTACCTTCTAATCTAATGCATGTTTTTGGAAAATTAAAATGAATACATCAACTATCTTACTTGCTATTTTTATTTCTAATCAACCTGTTCAGAGATGTCATCACACCACTTCAGCAGATGGGACTTGAATCCAGGGCCTCCTGGTCCAGTACACTTATTGCACCACTTGAACACTACTACTACTACTTTTAAGGCACAGGACCTTGGTACTTCTAGTATCCAACAATTAACTTCTACTTCTCTGATGATTGTAATTTTCCTAAGCTCCTTCCTTCCATTTCTTGGTTACTAGTTGCTTCCGGGCTATTTCTTTTATTCTCTAAAGGGAAAAATGATGCAAAATCCTGTTCAATGCATCTGCCATTTCTTTACTTCCTTTTATCAATTCGGCAGAAATGGATTATAGGGGGCAGGCTGAAAATTGGAGGAGTTGAGACCATGATGAAGTTGGCCAAGATATTATTGAATGATGGGGCAGGTATGATGGCACAAATGGCAAACCCATGCTTCTATTTACATTCTTGTAGCATTCTAGAAGCACACATAATTTCCAGCAGAGTGGATGGCAATCAAAAGCTGGATGCCTACGTATTTTCATGAACTCTGGGGTGCCAAAGCCAATTGGAGCATCTTACTACCTGAACAACAACAAAGTACATTTACGAAGCACATTTCCACATAGAAAATAAGAGACTGGAGGCACTTCACAGAAGCATAACGATGAAAGAATGATGAATCAAAGCGAGATCATCCAAAGCTTCCTTAATTTTTTTTAAGGGAGATGTTAATGGAAGAAATAGAGGTGCAGTTGAGATAACTAATCACATTCCATTCCATGTATTACATACTTTGGGAATTGATGAGTATGTTTACTTATTACTTAAATTAAGAGTTACCGGTAATCAAAAAAAAAGACAGATTAGTTTCAGCTACCTAATAGTGTGTGTGTCTTTAATATTAAAGTTTTTGCATCTTTGTTTAAGCATTTGCCAGACAAAAAAAAAGTGGGAGAAGGCATGTGTGGGACTTATGCGGATGAGGGAATAGCATGGCTGTTGGAGTGGGTAGTGTGCCAAATGGGTAAGTGGTATTATCGCAGATGAATAGTGTGGGTGAAAGTGGAGAGTGGCAGGTGTGTCCGAGGGGCTAAGTTGGGCAGGTACGAGGTAGGGCAGC
>NC_063332.1:46607290-46621049 GCF_021869965.1 Rhincodon typus | reverse complement strand
CCATCCCCGCCTCTTCGACCTGTTTGTTTCCTCTCCACCTATCCTCTCCTCTATCCCTCTTCTATCCGCCTCCCACTCTCTCCCTATTTATTTCAAAACCCCCTTCCCCGCCCCCTTTTCTGATGAAGGGTCTAGGCCCGAAACGTCAGCCTCTCTGCTCCTATGATGCTGCTTGGCCTGCTGTGTTCATCCAGCCCTGCACCTTGTTGTCTCGGATTCTCCAGCATCTGCAGTTCCTACTATCTCTGATTCAATTTTAACTCCACAGATACCATGTTCAAATGCAACAAGATCTGGACAATATCCAGACTTGGGCTGACAAGTGGAACATTCATGCCACACAAGTACCAAGTAAACCATCTCCAGTCAGAGGGAAACTAACCACTGAACTTTGACAATCAGTGGTATTGTCATCACTGAATCCCCCACTAACAATATCCTGGAGGGCTGCTATTGACCCGAAACTTAACTGGGGCAACCATATAAATATACTGTGGTTACAAGAGCAAATCAGAGGCCAGAAATCCTGCAGTGAATAACTCGCCCTCTGACTCTGAAAACCCTGTCCACCATCTACAAGGAACAGATCAGTAGTGTAATGGAATACTCTCACTTGCCAGGATTACTGCAGCTCCAATGGCACTCGAAGCCTGACACCATCAGGACAGAGCAGCCTGCTTGATTGGCAACATATCCACAACATTCACTCCCTCCACTATCACTGCTCATTTCCATCTACAAGATGCACTACAGTAATGCACCAAGTCTCCTTTGATAGCACCTCCCAAACCCATTACCACTACCATCTAGAAGGACAAAGGCAGCAGACACAAACACTGACCTGCAAGTTCACTTCCTGACCTGAAAATAGATCGCCACCCCTCCAGTTTTACTCGTCAAAGTCCTGAAACACCCTCCCAAATGGCACTGTAGGTATTATTTAAGGCAGCAGCTCACCACCACCACCACCTTCAGAGCAAGTAGGAAAGGGCAGTAAATACTGGCACAGCAATGCTCACATTCCATGCATGAATAACAAAGGTTACCTCCATTACACATCAATCTGCTCTTCAATTCCCTATAATCCCAAATTCCATGTAAACAAAGATGTAGTACTTGTCCTTTCATCCTCTCTTCTCACCACTGGAGCATCAAATACTTCTCCTGGATGCAACAACAAAACTTCATCCAACTTAGCATATATGCTTACTAGGCACCTTTGAGCACTGTATTGACAGAATGCAGACTAATGATTTTTGCTTAACAATTCTGCTCAGTCCACAACTGTATCTCTGCTCTTGGTTCTCTGCCACTTGAGTCTCCATTAAACTTCTACCTCTCTGACCTTAAATGTAAACTCAAAGTACAACTCCTCTTACTCATAAGCATGCCATGGCATTCTGACTAGGACTTAATCACTACTAAACACACTTTTAGAAATCAAGTGCTGATAACTGAAGGATAGCTACACTACTTGCACTCCCAGGCATTCTGATGCGAGCTGGTTTTTTGGGGTGGGATGTTACCTATTGGTACATGGTCAAAGTGACCCACAGCCCTGAGGTTCAACTGCTTTACGTCAGCTACACTGCTGGGCCATGGACTCTTTTCCGCCTCTGCAGATTTTCCATTACTCCTCTCTTGCAGTTGTTCTGTTACCATTTACACCTCCTTGAGCTCATTTGTTATGTTTCTGTACCTGACTTATCAAGTCAGTTCGGAATTTAATCATTCCCACACTCACCCAAATCAGAATGTTCTTTTGTTCATTTTACATATCTTTTTGTGAATTTGTACATGCCTGAAAACTTGCTCAAAACTTCTTTCAGTTAAGAGTCATCAGCCTAAAACAACTGTTTCTATCTTTAGATACTGACAAACCTAGTGACTGCTTCCAGTAATTTAAAGAAACAAAATATACAAGCTTATAAAATACAAGGTTCGACAGAGTCTTAAAACAAAGCACTTAAAGCAAAAAGAGATTTCTGTGGAATCAGTTTTCCGTTATGAAATTAAAAATTCTCATTGTTGCCTCAGCTGAAGGTTTTGATTCAGGTTAATTCCAGTAGTATTGCTTTCTACAGCAAAGCCACTACAAATCTAAACATGAGCAACCTGCCTACTTAATCAGTGGTAGTGACTTAAATGATACTTTTCCTACTTCCCCCATTATGTCCCAGCCAAGATCACAGGCCTCTTCTAGAGAATCAACCAACTCTTCCACCAAATACAAGATTGGTGCACTACTTCAAAATCAAATGGAAGATGTTAGGAGTACCTCAATGTTGGTTTGAGAACGGTTTTCTATTCAACAAGTCACCTCATGTTACGTAGAGAAATCAAAAAGTAGTCACTCCGACAGATTAGTTTTAGCACTTTGGCACACAGAAATTTGATAAACATGACCCAATCTGATAAGCAGAGATATGGTAACACTCACAATTAAGCCTTTTATTCACATCTTGCCTCAGTCACAAAATATGACACAATATACTCAAACAATTTGCATTAAAAAATGACAAATTCACTTAATATGCTACCAAATCACTGTGCACAACTGTCCAAATTAAATTTAGCGTTGGTGAGAAATTATTTATGTTCCTCAATTATTCCAACCTTACCTCTTTATCGTTGTTTCGCAGAAGATTACATCGATCCAGAAAGCAATGGCAGCCCATCACCCATTCCTTCTGAATTAAACTTTGGAAACCAGATATTGTTCTAAAATGTGGGTCGATGATCACCTGGACTAGACTAGCTACAAGACAGCACAGATCACAGCAATTTTCTTCTGAGAAAGGAAAAAAAAAGAGACAAAAACACACTTAATGGGTTTTCCAATGCAAAAGAAAAACAATTCTGGCTGGGGAGTGAGGGGAGAAATCTAACACCACTCCTCCCCTTAAAAAAAGTTTTTATTTTTTCAATAAAAAGAGTTCGGGTGAAATAAAGTCAACAAAATTAACATCACAAGATCATATCTTTCACATTATATTCTGATCTTAAAATATGGCAATGTTGCAAGAACTCAAATGTTATGCAAAAATAAACAAACTCTTCCTTACCCATAAGCACCACAGTTGTGTTTTTATGTTCCAGGCATTCAACAATATCCAAGGCTTTCTTCAAACATTGCCTGTGAAGGAACACACTACACATCTAAATATTTTGGATCAACTTGTCAATTTTTTTTTTTTTTTTTTAAAATAACCACAAATAATCTTAAACATGTCAATGCCCTCTTCCAGTTATTCTTCAATTCTTTTACCAGCAAAAGACCATGGGTAGCTAAATGTATGGGCACTGCTTGTGAAAAGGCTCAAATAGAGACAGGTCGTTGGGCCAACATTGGCTCATGGCCCATACTTGCTACACAAGCTGCCAGCATTGCTGCAAATCCATACAGCTCACATATTTGCAGAGTAGGAACTTCGGTCTATGTGCCTAGCCAGCTGCAGCAAAAGAAAGTCTGGGACAAAATGGCAACAATTGTTAAGACAGGCACCACATGTTGCTCCCAAAGCTCAATGTTAATCGTTTGCATTAGAAAAACAGTTGTACTTTTGGTTGGTAGTCTCTAAACAATCCTGGAGCGGAGCTGGCTCGATGTTTGCAATAGCAAATTTCTGAAAAGAATGAGGTCTCAAAGCAGGTATTAGGCCCCTAATTTACATATGCAAAGGACCCCCCACCCCACTATTTGAGCTCTCCCAAGAATTGGCCTGAACAATTTCATGTGGGAGTTTTGCCAGAAATTCTTCTGGTATAGGACATAGGTCAGCAGAATTGGATTCTTTGCTGCAAACCATGTGCAACATGTTGCAAATGTGTTTTAATTTAGGGCTGTCCAAATGACACCCACATTTCTTGAAAGAATAATGTTTTTTATAAAACAGCAAAGTGTTTTTCTGAAAACTCCCTTCCCCCTCCCCATTTCTGAAAACACCTATCACCATCCCACCTACCATCCCCAGCTCCACCCCTTCTCTATTTATTTCTGAGCTCTAAGCTTCCTTTCCCCTCCCCATTGCTGAGAACTCACCCACCCTCCTACAAACATGCGATCGCCTGCCCGAAATTCCTCCAGCTCCGCTGCGTCTGCTCCGAAGGTGGGGCGTTCCACTCCCGCACATCCCAAATATCCTCCTATTTCAATGACCGTTACGTTCCCCCCCTCCAGTGATTGAAAACGCCCTCAACTGCATCTCGTGTTTCCCACACTTCTGCCCTCATACACCCCTGCCCAACAAGAATAAAGACAGAATTCCTCTTGTCCCTACATATCACTCCACCAACCTCCGCGTCCAACATATCATTCTCCGCCACTTCTGCAACCTACAACCCAACCCCACAACCAAAGAGATACTTTCCTCCCCACCTCATCTGCCTTTTGCAGCGACCGCTCTCTCTGCGACTCCCGCATCCGCTCCATATTCTCCACTAATCCCACCACCTTTCCCTGGAACCTCACCTAAACGTCCCCCCCCTCACCTCCATTGGAGGCACAAAACAAACCTTCCACATTAGACAGAGGTTCACCTGCACATCAGTCAACTTGGTCTGCTGAATCCACTGCTCCCCATGTGGCCTCCTCTACATCAATGAGACCAAACGTAGACTTGGAGACCTTTTGTACAGCATCTGTGCTCTGTACTTGACAAACGACAACACCTTCCGGTTGCCAACCATTTTAACTCACCCTCCCACTCCCTGGATGACATGTCCATCCTGGGCCTCCTCCAATGTCACAATGACACCACCTAGAAACTGGAGGAGCAGCACCTGATATTCCGCCTCAGGAACCTAAAGCCCAATGGCCTAAACATGGAATTCACCAGTTTTAAAGTCTCCCCTCATCCCCACTTCCTTGACCTGACACAACCTGTCCATCTTCTCTCCCACCTATTCGCCCCTCCCATCCCACTGCCAATCCCCACCACTCCCTACCTGCACTCACCTACCTTCCCCAGACCAACCCCTCCTCTCTCTATTTTAGAGCTCCCCTCCCCTTCCCTCATTTCTGAAGAAGGGTACCGATCTGAAAATCAACTTTCCTGCTCTTCTGATGCTGCCTGGCCTGCTGTATTCCTCCAGCTCCACACTGTTATCTCTAACTCCAGCATGGCAGTTCTCACTATCTGATATTAATGCAAGCCCTTTCTTTCGTAGTTCAGTCCTATTTCCTGTGCCACAAGAGCGTAAGTTTTATTATGTGAAGTTTGCAGTGAAAGAATGAATCACATCATCCAGCCTCAGCCTTTTGTAATGACAACCATATTATGAACACAAAGCAACAGAAGTGCAAATGTATTTGGGGAAAAACAGGAAAGGTTAAACAAAAACCAATAGGAAGTTGAAGCAATGTGTCAAAAGACAGTACTATTGAATCTTAAAGAGAGACTGCTGATCTGTATTGATTGAGACACCAAATAGTTCTGCAGCAGTCAGATAATTATCCAGCTCGTATTTATGACTTTACTTCATAGAATCATACGGTACAGAGGTGGTCTTGTGGCCTATCAAGTCTGTACCAAAGTTACACTAAATATACACTCATCTCATCGCCCAAATGTTATGACACTTCACGTGCTCATCCGAGGCTGTGAGGTTACCCACCTCAACTACCCATCAACACGGGCAGGAACGGTTGTTGGATGTTCCAGGGTATAGTTGTTTCAAAAGAAATAGAGAGGGAGGTAAGAGGTGGGGGAGTGGCATTGCTAATGAGGGATGATATCACAGCTGCAGAAAGGGAGGTCACGAAGTGGGGTTTCTCCACTGAGTCAGTATGGGTGGAAGTCAGAAACAGGAAAGGAGCAGTCACTTTATTGGGAGTTGCCCAATAGCAACAGAGACGCTGAGGAACAGATTGGGAGACAGATTTTGCAAAGGTGCAGAAGTAATAGTGTTGTCACGGGCGACTTCAACTTCCCTAATATAGACTGGACCTTCCTTAGTGCAAATAGTTTGGATGAAACAGATTTTGTCAGGTGTGCCCAGGAAGGATTCTTGACTCAATATATAGATAGGCCGACTAGAGGGGAGGCCATATTGGATTTGGTGCTTGGAAATGAACCAGGTCAGGTGTCAGATCTCTCGGTGGGACAGCATTTCGGTGATCGTGATCACAACTCCTGGACCTTTACTATAGTCATGGAGAGAGATTGGAGCAGACGGTATGGGAAAGTACTTAATTGGGTAAGGGGGAATTAAGAACATCGAACAGTTAGGGACATCTAAGCGGCACCCTTTGGCCCGTGATGTTGTGCTGAACTTATACCCTAATCCGAAGGTCTACCTCACCTCCACCCCTACCTTATACGATCATACATATACCTATCTAACAGCCGCTTAGATGTCCCTAAATGAGGCAGACTCCACTACCCTCTCCGGCAATGCATTCCACGTCCTGACCACTGAGTAAAGAGCCCACCTCTGGCGTCTCCCCTATATCTACCTCCACTAACTTTAAAACTATGCCCCCTCGTGATAAGCTACCTCCACCCTAGGAAAAAGTCTCTGGCTGTCCACTATCTAGACCGCTGATCATTTTGTACAATGCTATTAGGCAAGAACTACGGAGCACCAATTGGGATCAGATGTTCTCAGAGAAATGCACAACAGAAATGAGGTGGTTGTTTAGGGAGCAGTTGCTACAAGTACTGGATAGGTTTGTCCCACTGAGATAAGGAAAGGATGGTAAGGTGACGGAACCTTGGATGACAAGACATGCGGCACACCTGGTCAAGAGGAACGAGGAAGCATACTTAAGATTGAGGAAGCAAGGATCGGACAGGGCTCTAGCGATCTACAGGGTAGCCAGGAAAGAACTGAAGAATGGACTTAGGAGAGCTAGAAGGGAGTATGAGAAAACCTTGGTGGGCAGGATCAAAGAAAACCCCAAGGCTTTCTATACTTATGTAAGTAACAAGAGAATGGCCACAGCGAGGGTAGGGCCAATCAGGGGTACTGGAGGGAATTTGTGCCTGGAGTCAGAGGAGGTAGGGGAGGTCCTTAATGAATACTTTGCTTCAGTATTCACCAGAGAGAGGGATCTTGGCATTTGTGAGGACAACATGAAACAGGCAGATATGCTTGAATAGGTTGATGTTAGGAAGGAGGATGTACTAGAAATTTTGAAAAACATGAGGATAGACAAGTCCCCTGGGCCAGATGGTATATACCCAAGGTTACTACAGGAAGCGAGGGAAGAGATTGCTGCCCCTTTGGCAATGACCTTTGCGTCCTCACTGTCCACTGGAGTTGTACCAGAAGATTGGCAAATGTCATTCCCTTGATCAAGAAAGGGAATAGGGATAATCCTGGAAATTACAGACCAGTCAGTCTTACTTCTGTGGTGGGCAAATTATTGGAGAGGATTCTGAGAGATAGTATTTATGATTATTTGGAAAAGCCCAGTTTGATTCGAGATAGTCAGCATGGCTTTGAGGGGGGCAGGTCATTCCTCATAAGCCTTAGTGAATTCTTTGAGGATGAGACAAAACACATCGATGAAGGTTGAGTAGTGGATGTGGTGTATATGGAGTTTAGCAAGGCAGTTGATAGGGTTCCATGTGGTAGGCTCATTCAGAAAGTAAGGAGGCACAGGATTCTGGGACCTCTGCTCTTTGTGATCTTTAGAAATGACTTGGATGAGGAAGTGGAAGGGTGGGATAGTAAGTTTGCCGATGACATGAAGATTGGAGGAGTTGTGGACAGCATGGAGGGCTGTTGTAGGTTGCAACGGGACATTGACAGGATGCACAGCTGGGCAAAGTGGCAGATGGAATTCAACCCAGAAAAGTGTGAAGTGATTGATTTGGGAAGGTCGAATTTGAATACAGGGTTAATGGCAAGATTCTCAGCAGTGTGGAGGAACAGAGGGATCTTGGGGTCCACGTCCATAGATCCCTCAAAGTTGCTACACAAGTTGATAGGGTTGTAAAGGCGATATGGTGTGTTGGCTTTCATTGGCAGGGAATTGAGTTTAAGAGCCATGATGTTATGCTGCAGCTCTATAAAATTCTGGTTAGACCACACTTGGAATATTGTGTTCAGTTCTGGTCACCTCATCGTAGGAAAGATGTGGAAGCTTTAGAGGGTGCAGAGGAGACTTACCAGGATGCTGCCTGGACTGGAGGGCAGGTCTTATGAGGAAAGGTTGAGGAAGCTACGGCTTTTTTCATTGGAGCGAAGGAGGATGAGCGGTGACTTGATAGAGGTGTACAAGAGGATGAGGCGCATAGATAGAGTGGATAACTACAGACTTTTCCCAGGATGGAAATGACTATTATGAGGGGGCATAATTTTAAAGGTGATTGGGGGAAGGTATAGCGGAGATGTCAGAGGCAGGTTCTTTACAGAGTGGTGGGCGTGTGGAATGCACTGCCAGCAGTGATAGTGGAGTCAGATACTTTAGAGACTTTTAAGTGACTCTTGGATAAGCACATGGAGGATAGTGAAATGTAGGGTATGCAGAGTAGATTGATCTTAATAGGATACCAGGTCAGCACAACATCGTGGGCCGAAGGGCCTGTACAGTGCTGTTCTATGCTCTATGCTCACAGGTAATACATTCCAGATCCCCATCACACTCTTGGATGAAAAAACCTTTCAAATCACCTCGAAACTTCTAAACTACTTTTCACCTTAAAATCATGCCCTCTTGTTATTGACCCTTCAATGCCCTCTTCCAGTTATTCTTCAATTCTTTTACCAGCAAGAGACCATGGGTAGCTAAGTGTATGGGCACTGCTTGTGAAAAGACTCAAATAGAGACAAGTAGTTGGGGCCAATATTGGCTCATGGCCCAAACTTCCTACACAAGTTGCCAGCGTTGCTGCAAATCCATAGAGCTCACATTTGCAAAGTAGGAACTTTGGTCTATAGCCAGCTATAGCAAAAGAAAGTCTGGGATGAAATGGCAACAGGAAACAGCTACTTTGCATTCACTCTGACCACGCCCCTTAATCTTATACACCTTTATCAGCTCTCCCTTCAATCTTCTCTGCTCAAAAATAAAACAACCCAAGTTTATCCAACAGCTCTTCATAGTTAAAGTGCTCCATCCCAGGCAACATCCTAGTGAGTCACTTCTGCACCCCCTTTGATGTAACTAAATCGATCCCACAGTGTGGAGACCAGAATGGTGGCCTAAACAAAGTCGTATACAGCTCTGACATATAATCTTTCTATTACATGCTGTGACACAACCAAAAAAGGCAAGTGTCCCATATGCCTTCTTAACTCCTATATCTGCCCTGACACATCGAAGGGATTTGCAGACAAGCACCCCACATTTCCTCTGCTCCTGAGCTTCCTGGTGTCCTGCCATTCATTGGTGTAAAATGCTGGCAAGACAAGAGTACACAAGAGACTGAATGGTGGGACATTCTTCACTTTTGAGGTCGAGCATTCCATGATTCAACATGCAAGTACATAGTGTTGAAAAATACAAGTGTACAGAAACCATACATTTTCTTCATTCTTTCATAAAGTGTGCATATTGCTGGCAAGGCCAGTGTTTGTTGTCGAACTCTAATTACTCTTTAAGAAGTGGCTTGCTAGGTAATTTCTGAGAGCAGTAAAGAATCAACCACATTCATGCTGTGGATCTAGAGTCACATGGAGGCTAGACTGGACAAGGGCAGCAGATGTCCTTTTTTAAAGAAAGATATTACTGAACCAGACAGGGTTTACAATTATTGCTAACTTCACGATCATTACTGATATTAGCTTTCTGTTCCAAATTTATGAATTGCATTTAAATAATAATTTCATATCATTTGGAATTATTTGAACTCTAACTCATAGGATATTCTACAAACTTTTTGGATGAGAGCAAAAGAAATTAAATATAAAATTAAGTTGAACAGCAATTGGACAATCAAATGTTTTGCAAATTGACAGCCACAGCGAAGAACAGTTTTTTCCAGAAAATTATCTTTAAGCTGTTTAATGCTGCTGTAGTAGATCAAAGGGAAAAAGCAAAGTTTTAACAATAGAACAATAAGCATGTTATATTGAAAGTATGAAGCAATACAATTTCATTATGATTAATGTTTAAAAAAGTGTATACAATGATAAATAGGGATAAAACCCAAAAGAACTGCAGATTCTGTAAATCAGAAATAAAAACAAATTGCTGGAAGAGCACAGCAGATCCGACAGCATCTGTGGAGAGAAATCAGAGTTAACGTTTCAGGTAGAGTGACCCTGACTCAGAACAAAAAGGAATACTGGCTTTAGTTAGGACCAGATTAATGGAATAACTTTATTACTACACAGAGTTAAAGTATTTCTGCTGGGAACAATTCCACCCAATATGCCAATGGGTTCACAAGGTTGACCACACACTGATCATGATTTAACAAGAATATTTCACAAAAGATGCACAAACCTGATAACTTCCAGCCAGTTTGAATTTTCCAAAGCAGACAGCCATTTAATGTCAGTCTCCCAGAATTCAGCAGCATTTTCTGGTCAAGAACAATTATAATGAGAATAATGCTGAATATATCCTGATTAATAAACAAATTTATCAGGCTGGCCCCCATTATTGACTTCAGACCACAAGGTCATTCATGCCTATGTTTTCTAATAATATTCAATAGGTTTTGTGCATGATGTTGAAACATTTAGGACTTTTGGAAATTAATTCAAATATATAGCTAGTTTGAAATCAATTTACAGCTTTCATATAAATTAATACCAAGCCTTTATTACTTATGACTCAGTCCAGTTAAATAGCAAATAATCGACACATCTCTATGCAAAACTACTACTCCATAACATGAAAGGGCTATAATAGAGAATGGTCTACATTTGCCAGGTGTCTATTGTAGTTTTAACTGTCTAGAATGTTTGAATCATATCATAATTAAAAATTACTAACAACGTATTGTGGGTTAAGACTAGACAGCATGCACCTTTAACCACCAAGAAACAACCCATTACTATCCTCCAAAAGGTGGTCCCTAATTTACAATAAGTGAGTTTACCTGTAAGGAACAACTGCTTAAACCTGCTGTAAGAAGCCTGTATTTCCTGTAGAGTTGGGAGAGTGGCTGAAAGGATCTCAGTCCTGATCATGTAATTTATGGGATGGGCTTCTCCAAGAATATGGAGCTGTCTGCAAATTCAAAGCAGAGAGTTGAACCATTAGATTAGTAAAAGCCATGCAGGTGAGGGGTAGAGACAGAACATTTTAAACTTCCTATACTTCTGACAAATGCTGCGCACACGCACTGATCATCCCCGTGTATACATCAACAACTGGAGAGATCTACTGAGGCAGAGTCCACTGGAAAATACTTCAGCACTACTATTGATTAGATTTTTAAACAAAAGAAAACCAAGAAATTAAAAAAAGTGACAAATCAAACAAAGTTGACTTTTTAAAACTCAAGTTGTGGCCAGCATTTATTGCCAATCCCTATTTGCTCAAGAAGGTGGTGGTGAGCCATCTTCAACTCCTTCCATCCGTTTGGTTTAGGTAGACCCACAAAGTCATTGTTGAGGTCGTTCCAGGATTCTGACCCAGTGACACTGAAGGAATGGTGATATATTTCCACGTGTGGATGGTGAGCAGCTTGGAGAAGAATGTGCAGGTAGTGTTCCCTTTTATCTGCCGCTCTTGTCCTTTGAGTACCAGGTGCCATCCCTCCCCATTGTCAAATAGGTACTTCATGTTGATTACTACTGGGGAGAAACAGAGGCGCATATGTACTTCTGAGATCTAGAAGGCAAAGTTTTAAAGATCAAGTGCCTACTACAAATAATAGCTCTGACCAAGCTTGCCAAATTGGGAAAGAACAAAGCTGCTAAATCAGGCTGGAATAACTGCCTCAGTTTGGTAGAGTGGCAGAAAGTAAAAAGTGGTCTTCCACAAAGAGGAACGTTACAACCACTGCTGTTCACGGTTTACATTAACAATTTGATTTTGGAATCAAGAGAATAATTTTCAAAAATGTGCAAAGTGGGGAGGGGGAAATAGCCAATATTGAGGAGAACTGCAACAAATTACAAGTGGACATCAACTTCATTTGCTACTTTGGCAAGATTAAACACAAAATGAAGTAATACATTTTGGTAGGAATGATAAGTAGGTGCAAGTCTAGGTTGGGTAAAAGGAGCAAAAAAAAAAAAAAAGACATCTACGTACAAATACATCTATCGCTTAAACTTTCCATCATAGGTTAGCAAACCATAACAAAAACAAACCAAGTTGTTTAAAGTTTTGGCAAAGATCTGTAGCTCGAGTTGTGGGTGAGGTTGTTGACTTGCTCGCTGAGCTGGCTTGTTTTTGTTCAGACATTTCGTCACCATGCTCGGTGACATCATCAGTGGAGCCTCCGATGAAGCGATGTTATTTTACTCCGCTTGAAATTTATACCGTCCAGTCCATTATGGTGAGTACTGTCATTTCCAATTTTGATCTGCAGGAGTTTGTATATGGGGTCCAATTCTATGTTTGTTGACTGAAGGATGGGTGGATAACCATGCCTCTAGAAATTCCTGTGCGTGTCTATGTTTGGCTTGGGCTACTATGGTTTAACTGGGACAGGGTAATTGATGGCCTTCATTGTCTGAATGTACTGATATTAAAGGACTCTTAATTATTAAGGATTCTAAGCTCGGCGAGCAAGTCAACAAACCAAGCATCAAGTGCTAGGAGGGGTTAGAGGAAGAAGAAAGTAATTGAGTCAAAATCAAGATTGATGTACACGTGTGAATGCCCGAGTGTAGTGAATTCTGAGATTACGCCCTTTGAGTACACTAGCAACCACCCCAACGTCTGCAAATGGAGCTGCATCAGGACACTATTAAACGAGCCACAACACGTTGCTGCAATCTGGAACGGTGTAAAGCAGAACTGAAGCACCTATACAGAGTCTTCAAAAGGAATGGATACCCGAAAAACACAATCCGCCATTACCACCCAGACAGACCATAACAGGAAGACAACACGGCCAGAATCACTAATCATCCTACCATACATCAAGGACATTTCAGAGATGACGAGATTACTCAGATCCCTAGGTATCAGAGTAGCCCACAAACTGACAAACGTAAAGAATCCCATACCCAAAACCAGCAAAACTAGGGTAAGAAAAATACCATCCAAGGACTGAAAAACACCACATAGGCCAAACCAGAAGAAAACTCACAATGAAGGATACATGAACACCAACCAGCAACCAAGAGACAACCAATTCTCACTTGTCTCACTACACACTGACAACGAAGGATATGAATTTGACTGGGACAACACATCCGTAGTTACATAAGCCAAACAGACAGGCCAGGGAATTCCTGGGAGCCTGGGATTCCAAATGGAACTCCATCAAACACATTGAATTAGACCTGGTGTCCATACTGAGAAACAAAACCAGAAGTAGTACCAAACACACCAGCAAACTGAGGCATATAAATAACAAGCGGGACAAACACCGACACTTCATCAGTGGCACACTGATGATGTTACCTAGCAGGGTGACGAAATGTTTGCAACCAAACCCATTAGCTCGGCGAGCATGTCTACAACCTCATCCACAGCCCGAACTACAAATCTTCGAAAACTTTAAATGTTAAAAAGCTCTATTGCACCAATGTACTGGAATGTCAGATTACAAGAGATCTGCTCATGCAGATTAGCAAGGTCATCTCAAAATCAGTGGTGAAATTAATCAGTCACTGCCTGTAACATGCTCCAAATTTCAATGAACTTATGCACTTGTTTCTAGTTCCTGCATGCCAC
>NC_063332.1:46564573-46606790 GCF_021869965.1 Rhincodon typus | reverse complement strand
AAGGGGATGCATGTGGTAGTCTGTGAAGATGTGTGTGGGGGTAAGAATTGTAGATGGGGAAAGGGTTTAGGTGGCAGATAACTGGGTGAGGGGAGTAGGGGTAGGGTGTTTCAAAAAAAAACAAGATAAGGCTATCAGTTTTATGATTACCCAGTTTTATAGTTATCTTTAAGCAGATTTTATCATCTCCATTTTCCTGATTAACTATCCATGTGAGTGAACTGAAACACTTCAGAAAATATCTGAAGGTTCAACATGCAAGGTCATTGTCTATTGGAAATTGACATTTCCCAAGCAATTCCCAATGGTCAGTACAAGAGATCTTCGGTGTGTCTCATGGCTCATCTCTCAGGATAGGTTGCTACAATGAATATTTCCAATCAGAAAATCTGGGCCAACTTTTATTAGACAAGTCACTGCACAAATTTCAAATCTTTGAAAACAAGCAGGTGTGTGTGTGTACATAGTACTTTCAAGATGGCCAGATATTTAAAAGCTCTTTTCAGTCCATACACTAGATTTGAAGTGTGGTCACAGTTGTAATGTTACATGAGTAAGTGTGATGACAACATAAACTAGCCAACGAGGAGAGACTGTTCTACTTATATAATGATTGATTACTCTGTGGAATCATTCCGCCCACTCTGCACTGCATTGGAGTGCCTTGGGCTTTGTACACCTTAACTCCATGTAGCTCAATCAGATTCAATGGGAATGTCTTTGGAAGCTCATGAAGATCAGACAGAAGGACAAAATACTGAGATACTCACCTGAGTTGGCATGCCAAGAAACCACATCATATACTGAGACAGTCACAACTGAGTTGGGCTGGTGATTTCTTGGCCCAGTTGAAGCCCTTCAGCGGACAATTAAGGATCATTTTCTGCCTGCCCAAAGTAGTATAGAAGAGTAGGCATTGCTGTCTGCTTAGCTTCAAGGTGCAGCATTGGCTGCCCTGTGGAAGGCACCTCCATCTTGGCAATCACCACCCTCACTTAACTGTAAGCATCCTGCTGTTTCCTTTGCATCAAAATCTCTCTTTCCCTTTTTGATATTTTCTAATCAGTGTTATTACACACCTCTGGTGCAGGAGGGGCTTGAAAGGCTCAGAGATAAGTACACTACCATTACCCTTCAAGACCTCCCTTTCACCCCCTTCAACCTTCAGAGAGCTGATGTAACGTCCGAAATTGGATGGTAAGCCCATTCTCTGCCGACTAGTTGTTTAAGTTTGGAGGATAAAGCTCAGACTGTTATCCCACAGCACAGGCTTTTTTTGCTTCCAATTGACCAGGTTAGAGTTTTGAAGGTCAAGAAGGTAATCCTGTTCTTGATGTCATATTTGAGGTCCCAAGCATCAAAATAGAGCTGACAGTACACTGCAGGACTGAAGGAATGTTTTTATTTGGATAAGACATTAAGTAAGGTTCCCTCTGCCCTGGCAGGTGGACATAAAAGAACCAAAGGCAGTGTTTAGAAAGAAAGCCAGGGAGTCCACAGTGGTGTCTTGTCATATTTTTATTCTACATTTCCGACAACAGTGACCATACTGCAAAATCCCTGAATTAGTAAGGATTTTTGAGACACCCAATGATTAAGAAAGGGGTGAAAAAGAACATTTATATAACACACTTCATGACCTCAGGGCTTCCAAAGTTTATTACAGCCAATGAATACTTTTGAAGTTTAATTGCTGCTGTAATGTAGGGAACACAGCAGCCAATTTACACACTGCAATCATTCCAAAGCTGCACTATATTTTGTTTAAATTGCATGAGATTGAAAAACCTCGGTGGTTCAGTAGGTTCTGGGTGTCCTAGTACACAAATCACAAATTTACTGTGCAGCAAGTGAGTAGCAAAACAAATAGAAATCTGCAATTTATTGTAAAGCAGATGCACCATAAAAATAGTAAAATAACCACAGAATGTGGGAAAAACTCAGCAGTTGAGAGAAACAGAAGTAACAAAGTCCAGTATGACTGTTCTTCATAACTGAAAGATGTTGGAACATGTTTTTTTTAAATATATGTTTTTGACAGAGGCAAAGCCCTAGTGCAAAAGACAAAGGGGTTGTTAAAAGAAAAATGTAAAATAGGTGTAAGATAAGGTGGGAAAGAGAAAGATTACTTTGCTCTAGGCAGAGAAAAACCAAATAAGGCACAACCAAAACAAGGCTATAGAGGTGGGAAAGAACATAAGGAAAAATGGAGAACAGACAAACAGTTTCTGAAGTTTTTGAATTCAATACAGAGACCACAAGGTTGTAAAGTATCCAAGTGTAAAATGAGGGGTTGATCTTGCATTGTGCTTTGTTGGAACATTGCAGCAAGCCCAGGACAGAAATATTAGCACGAAAGCAAAGTGGTTTATTGAAAAGGCATACAACAAGGAAGTCAGGGTCATTCCTTCAGAGTAGAGGTGTTCTGCAAAGCAGTCACCAGCTTGCTTTTGGTTTTTCCCATGTAAAAGGAGACTGTGTTGTGACCAATGATTCAATCTAGTGTATTATAAGAACTACATGTGAAATGCTGCTTCACCTGGAAGGTGCGTTTGTGGCCTTAGACAGTCAGGAGGGAGGATGTAAGTGGTCAAGTGTTACACCTTCTCCAATTACTTGGGAAGGTGCCATGGTGGTATGAGAAAACACCAGGAGTGAACCAAGGTGTCATGGTGGAATCAGTCTCTGCAGAATGCTGACAGTGGAAAAGAAGGGATGATGCATTTGGTGGTGGTATCCTGCAGAGTGTGGCAAAAAAATGGCAGATGGTCATCCTTTGGAGTGAAAAGTAATGACAAGGGAAAACCTACATTGTTCAGAAAAGGAGGGGAAGGGTTAAAGGCAAAAGAAAGAGAGATGTATCGGATATAGATGAAGGCCACCTAACAAAAGACCTTCATATAAGAGGCAGCCAGTGGAAACTGGCAGCATCCAAACAGATGAGAACGGAATGAAATCCTTGCAAGCAGCAGGGTGAGAGTGGTGTAGTCAAAGTAACTGAGAGTTGGGGATGGTAATGGGGGGTGGGGGGAGGTGGTGGTGGGGAGGAGGAGGAGGGTGGTAGCCTAATCTCAGAAATAAAAGCAAAGTCAAGGATGGGAATCAGAAATGGACAAGGTGAAGGTGAAAGGACCACAGAAATGGGAAGCAAAAAAAAAAAACTGATAAATTTACCCAAATCTGGGTGAGCGCAGGAAGCAGTACCAAAAGATATTGGAGAGAGATGTGGGTGGAGGCCCAGGTAGGACGGAAATAAGGAATGTTCCAGATAACCCACAGAGACAAGCAAAGCTGGAATCCATTGTCATTTGCACTGTGCCTCTGCCTCTGTTGAAAGTATAAAAAAGACTTTCAAACACCTTTCAACTATGAAGAGTCATAACAGATTCAAAACATTAATTCTCTTTCTCTCCATAATTTGCTAGTCCGCCTGTGTTTTGCTAGCATTGTGTTTCTTTCAGATTTCCAGCATCTTTTGCATTCAGCCTTTTATAAAAGTTGCTCAGTTTTATTACAGCTATACAGGGCATTGGCGAGACCAAATCCGGACTCCTGTATAGAGATTTGGTCTCGTTATTTGAAAATAAATAATTGTTTTAGAAGCAATTCATAGAAAGTTCACTGAACTCATTCCTGATAGGGTGACCTTTCTTCATAAAATAAACCATATGTCCATTGAAAAATAAAAGGTGATTTTCTTTATGCATTTTTAAAGAAGTACACGTTGCTGGCTGGCCAGCATTTATTGCCCACCCATGGTTGCCCTTGAGTAGGTGGTGGTGAGCTGCCTTCTCGAACCATTGCAGGCCACATGCTGTGGACTGACCAAAGAGGAAGATGTTTTCTCTTTTCAGGAAGACCAAAACTAGAAAACAAATTTAAAGAATAACAGGTCTCCCTGATAAAACAGTGGATAAATGCTTTCTCTCAGATGCTCAATAGCGTGGAGCAGAGGAGATAGAGGGGGGGAGAAAAGAGATTGAAATGGTAAACGGCAGCCAATGTTCCAGCTCTGTACAGCACCCTCAAAGTGCAGCACAGACTCCATTCCACCTGTCTCAGAGGACACAGATTTAAAGTAATTGACAAAAGAACCAACAGCAACGTGAGGAAAGATTTTTATGCAATACTTGTGAGTGCGAAATTCTGTTCCCCACAAGGCCTTGGAGGTCAGGTCTTTAAAATTTGAGGCTGAGCTATAACTTTAAAAATATAAAAACGTAGGTGGTAAACTAGTCTGGAGCAGTGTTTTTAGAGCGGTAAGACTGTGCTATTTTCTGGGTCTGTAGATTGTTAAGGTGCAAAGATGGCCTTCAGTAGAGTGATAGGCTCTTATTCAGAAACTTAAGCAGAAGTTGCTGGAAAAGCTCAGCAGTTCTGGCAGCATCTGTGAAGAAAAAATTCAGAGTTAACGCTTCAGGTCCTGTTGAGGAAGGGTCACTGGACCTGAAACATTAACTCTGATTTTTTTTCTTCAGAGATGCTGCGAGACCTGCTGAGCTTTTCCAGCAATTTCTGTTTATGTTCCTGACTTACAGCATCCACAGTTCTGTTTTTATGTGCTGTTTTTGTTGGAGGTGGGAGATTAGGGACAGTTTCCATGTTACTGATGATTATGACAGTAGGAAATGTGTTTGGTTGTGAATCCTATTGGATCACACGGATTGTCAGAGGCAATGAGGAATTTACAGGAGCTAGGGGGTGTGATGAATGGTAATTGCAGGGAGGGAGATAAACCAAAGATACAGTCAGTAGATGGGTGATCTCCAAGAAAGGTAGGGGAGGGAAGCAGGTGGTGCAGGAGTCTCCTGTGGCTATTCCCATCTCAAAAAAGTATGCTGTTTTGGAAAATGTAAGGGGTGATGGACTCTCGAGGAAGGTAGCATTGACAGCCAGATTTCTGGTACTGAGAGTGGCTCTAATGTAATGAGGGATATGACAGTTTCCAATGGATCGATCATGAGAGGGGACTCTTGTCAGAAGTATAGACATTTCTGCAGCCAGCATCAAGAATATCTCAGATGGTGCAGAATATTCTCAAAGGTGAGAGGGACCAGA
Organism: Rhincodon typus; assembly: GCF_021869965.1. NCBI lineage: Eukaryota > Metazoa > Chordata > Chondrichthyes > Orectolobiformes > Rhincodontidae > Rhincodon > Rhincodon typus. Next base: position 46,601,732 of record NC_063332.1, on the reverse strand, counting down.
GGAAGGTCATTGTACACACTGGAACTAACAACTTAGGAAAAGGACAAGATTTGAAGGAGAGAATATAGGAAGTTTGGCAAGAATTTAAAAAGTAGGTCCTTGAGGGTAGTAATACCTGAATTACTCCTGGTGCCACGAGCTATGAGGGTAGGAATAGGAGGATACAGTAGATGAATGCATGGCTAAGGAGCTGGTACAGGGCAGAAGGATTCACATTTTTGCATCATTGGAATCTTTTCTGGGATAGAAGTGGCCTGAATAAGAAGGGTGGATTGTACTTGAATTGGAAAGGGACTACATACTGGCAGGGAGATTTGCTCGAGCTGCTTGGGAGGGTTTAAACTGGTATGGTGGGGGGAAACCCAGCGAGACAGTGAAGAAACAGAGAAATCAGTCCAATACTGGTACAATTGGGAAAAAGGAGTAAATCAAATAGCCAGGGCTGGCAAGGACAAAAGCAGAGAACGAGGGAGGACTGATAAATTAAACTGCATTTATTTCAGTGCAAGAGGCCTAACAGGTAAGGTAGATGAAATCAGGGTATAGTTGGGAACGTGAGATTGGGATATCATAGCAATTAGAGATGTGGCTCAGGGATGGACAAGAATGGCAGATTAATGTTCCAGGGTATAGATACTACAGGAAGGATAAAAAGGGCAGCAAGCGAGGAAAGAGAGTGGGATTTTGATTGGGGATAGCATTACAGCTGTATTTCAGGAGGATATCCCTGGAAATATATCCAGGGAAGTTATTTGGGTCGGACTGAGAAATAAGAATGGGATAATCACCTCATTGGGATCGTATAGTAGACCTCCAACAGTCAGCTGGAAATTCAGAAACAAATATGTAAGGGGGGATTGTCAGTTATCTCTAAAAATAATACGGTGGTTATGGTAGGGGATTTTAACTTTCCAGATATTAACTGGGACTGCCAGTGTTTAAGGACTTGGGTGGAGAGAAATTTAAGTGTGTACAAGAATTTTTTCTGATTCGGTATGTGGATGTACCTTCTGGAGAAGGAGCAAAAACTTGACCGACTGTTGGGAAACAAGGCAGGACAGGTGACTAAGGTGTCAGTGGGGGCACACTTTGGAAGCAGTGTCCATAATTCTAATAGTTTTAAAATAGCGAGGGCAAAAGGATAGACTGGATCTAAAAGTCAAAAGTTTTAATTTGGAGGAAGGCCAATTTTGACAGTATTAGGCAAGAACTTCCAAAAGTTCATTGGGGGCAGATGTTAGTCGATAAAAGGGGTGGCTGGAAAATGGGAAGCCTTCAAAAATGAGATACTGAGGCCAGAGGTAATATGTCCCTGCAAGGGTGAAGGGCAAGGCTGGTAGGTGTAGGGAACGATGGATGACTACAGAAATTGAGGTTTTGGTTAAGAATAAAGAAGGAAGCACTTGTCAGGCATAGACAGCAGAGATCGAGTGAATCCCTAGAAGAGTATAAAAGCAGTAGGAGTATACTTAAGGAGGAAATCAGGAGGGCAAAAAGGAGACATGAAACAGCTTTGGCAAATAGGGTTAAGAGGAGAATCCAAATGGATTCTATAAATACATTAAAGGACAAAAAAGGTAACTATGGAGAGAATAGGGCCTCTTAAAGATAAGCAAGGCCACCTATGAGAGGAATGGTAGGAGATACTAAATGAGTATCTTGAGTCAGTATTTACAGTGGAGGAGGAGGATATGGAAGATAGAGAACACGAGGAAATAAATACCAACATGTTGAAAAATGTACATGACAAGAGGTGCTAAACATCTTAAAAGGTAGATAAATCCCTGCAACCTGATCAGGTGTACCCTTGAACTCTGTGGGAAGCTAGGGAAGTGATTGCTGGGCCCCTTGCTGAGATATTTGCATCATTGATAGCAACGGATGAGGTGCCGGAAGACTGGAGGTTGGCTGATGTGGTGCCACTATTTAAGAAAGGTGGTAAGGAAAAGCCAGGGAACTATGGACTGATATCAGCAGTGGGTAAGTTGTTGGAGGGGACCCCGAGGGACAGGATTTACATGTATTTGGAAAGGCGAGCACTGGTTAGGGATAGTCAGCATGGCTTTGTGCTTGGGAAATATTGTCTTTCTAACTTGAAAAGAGTTTTTTTTTAAAAGAGGTGACGAAGAGTATTGACAAGGGCAGAGTGGTGGACGTGATCTATATGGACTTCAGGAAGGCATTTCACAATGTTCTTCATGGTACACTGGTTAGCAAGGTTACATCACATGGATTACAAGGAGAAACAGCCATTTGGATACAGAACTGGCTTAAAGGTAGGAGACAGAGGGTGATGGTGGAGGGTTGCTTTTCAGACTGGAGGCCTGTGACCAGCAGTGTGCCACAAGGATCGGTACCGGGTCCACTGCTTTTTATCATTTGTATAAATGATTTGGATGTGAACAAAGGAGGTATGGTTAATAATTTTGTAGATGACACTAAAATTGGAGGTGTAGTGGACAGGGAATCTTACTTCAGAGTACAACAGAATCTTGATCAGATGAGCCAATGGACCAAGGAATGACTGATTGAGTTTAATTTAGATAAATGTGAGGTGCTGCATTTTGGAAAGGCAAATCAGGGCAGAATTTATACACTTAATGGTAAGGTCCTGGTGTATATTGCTGAACAAAGAGACCTTGGAGTGCAGGCTCATAGTTCCTCGAAAGTGGAGTCACAGGCAGACAGGATAGTGAAAGCAGCATTTGGTATGCTCTCCTTTATAGGGAGAGGTTGAATCAGCTGGGGCTATTTTCCCTGGAGCGTCAGAGGCTGAAGGGTGACCTTATAGAGGTTTATAAGTTCATGAGGAGTATGGATAGGATAAATAGACAAGGTCTTTTTCCTATGGTTGGGGGAGTCCAAAACGGTGAGAAGGGAAAGATGTAAAAGGGATCTAAGGGGCAACTTTTTCAAGCAGAGGGTGGTGTGTGTATGAAATGAGCTGCCAGAGGAAGTGGAGGAGGCTGGTACAATTACAATATTTAAAAAGCATTTGGATGGGTGTTTGAATAGGAAAGGTTGAGGGGGATATGGGCCAAATGGGACTAGATTTATTTAGGATAGCTGGTCGGCATGTACGAGTTGGACCAAAGGGCCTGTTTCCATGCTGTATATCTCTATGACGTGGACTTTTGACAGTAGCTTTGATTCTCTTGTCTATGATACAATTGCGAAAGTGATGAGCCTACAACCAGTGCAGCTATAATCTTACTGAATGGTGGGACATACTCAAAAGGACCAAATGGCCTATTCCCATTCCTGATTTCTACACTAAGATCTTAATCTCAGAATGACCAGATAATCAAGTTTTGAATTGTTGACTGAAGAATAAATATTACATATTATACAACTGCAAGTTATTTCTGACTTAATCCAGCATTTTACAACACAATTTCAACCTCGTCAGCAAGGTGCAATAATTTCAATGGTTTTTACAGCGAACATAACATTGTAAAACATGGACATGAATGTCAAGTCAGTGATTGCCAGCGATTTTTATCCACGAGAATTCAAATAAATCTGCAGACCGGTGGTCAATAATCAGAAAATTGGAATTAGATCTTTGTTGGTGGGCACAGACAGAGTGTCCCTGCAGTGCAGAAAGAGGCCATTCAGCCCATCAGGTCTGCACCGACCCTCCAAAGAGCATCTCATCCTATACCCATAACCTCACATTTTGGCATGGCCAAGCCACCAAAACCTGCACATCTTTGGCCTGTGGGAGGAAACCAGAACAACCAGCAGAATCCCACACAGATATGGGAACAATGTGTCAAGGCACACAGCTACCCAAAGGTGAAATCGAACTCTGGTCCCTGATGCTGAGGCAGTGGTGTGCTAACCATTATGCCACCATGCCTGATGGACCAACTACCCTCCTCCTGCGCTATAAACATCAATTGTCTACGAGATTATAAAAAAGTGACTCACAGTTTCTTCACAATGTGCAATAACTGCAACATCTGAATGTCAGCATTTTTTTCTTCATACACAGGTTATGGACAGCACTGGCTCGGCCAGCATTTATTGTCCATCCCTAGTTGACCCAAAGGGTAGTAGGAATCAACCACATTGTCCAAGGTCTGAAGTCACATGTAGGACATACTGGGTCAGGGTAGCAGATTCCTTCCCTAAGGAATAAGCCAGTGGGTTTTTCTGACAATTAACAATTGTTTCATGATCATTAAACTTTGTTGATTTCAAAGTCCACTACGGCATGATTCAAACCCAGGCCCTAGAGCACTACCCAGGTCTCTGGATTAAATTGTCTAGCAATAACAATAAGCCATTGCCTCCCCTATCTGCACAGATGCCAAAAAAACTGCCAATTTCAGAGAGTAATAATAATAAATTTGAACATAATTAGGACTCAAATTTGGGTCATGAGTAATCTACATAGCATTTTCCCCAAAAGATAGCAATTTATATTAAAAAATGTAAAACAAATATGAAACTTTGATTTTTTTTATTTATATTTTAAGTGTAAAAGGAGTTGAATCTAACTGTCGAGAATAGCAGCCATTGTTTGATTTGCCATATAAACCTACATTCCCATACAAAACACACAAACAATAGAATTGAACCATCATCGTTTTTATCTCGTGACATTGCAAGAATTATCTACAAACAAACTGTAACTAACATTTCAAGTAAGAGGATCCTGTGGGAAAATAGAAACCATTTGATTTTTGTTTGAATCACTACATTTGACCTACATGAAACAAAGTTTTTTTTTGTAACTTTTGCTTGAAAACGCCAAAGTGCTGCACAGAATTAATCTTAAGACTGTGTTGACAAACCAACAATTTAATGCCTAAAGCCAAATCCAACACCGAAAAGATTTTTGTTGGAATTTTTTGATGCACACTCATCAGGGCAATTCACAAGCTTACCACTTAGGAAAACAACATTTCTATCGCACAGAAGGAAGGCACAGATCAGTTAAGTGGATTCTGATTGGTAGAAGTGTTGCCATGGAGAATGCCCTGGTTAAAATGATGATTGACAGTTAATTGCCTGGCTTTTGTTTAAAATTTAAACCAGGCAGTTTGAATCAGATTGATCAAGGCATTGCCCTTGAAATAAACCAGCAAGTGACTGTTCCCTATTTTGTTGAGTTGTAACTGTGCGTATGTTCTTTCTGTCTGCAAAGAACAGACACCAGAATGACCAAAGAATTCTACAGAAACAAATTTAGGATAGTCAATCAGGCTGACATTGTTGCAAACACGCATGTGCTGAAATCCACACATTAAAACACAGGATTAAAACACAGGATCCTGGTTCTCTAACCGATCATGATCTAAATCATTGAGCTGGGGTTTTGTCATCTTGTAATCTTGAGGATTTTAACCTATTAATTGCTAAGATTATAAATATTTCAAAGTCAATGGAATTCATAATACAATCCTGAAAATATTCAAATCTGCCTAATGAAGCGAAATATTGATGTTGCAAAACCTAATTAAACTGAAACGTGCAAAACTGTTGTAAATTAATCTGAAGTAAAAAGTTACACTGAAATTTACATGCACAATTTAATAAATTTCCATCATAACTTTGTAATTAATTTGGCAGAGCAAAGCCTTCAGCAAAGATGAAAAAGCACTGAAAGCTTAGAAGAGTAGACTAATAAAATAATTCAACTTAAACATTGGTAGAGCCATAGAGGTGGTAAGAAACAGTTGATATGGACCTACCTTACCCCAGAAGTGAGCCTGTATGTGGAAGAATAAGCCATTAAGAATATATTTATATGTTCATTAAAATATAAAAACAAAATTATGCCTCTAAAACCAGGGAAGATACAAGATTGATTGTGGTTTGAGCCTGAAAGAGTTCTCAACTTGTACAAGAGCAGGATGACTTACACTGTGGGAAAACACCAAGAATTTCTGCCACATGAACAGGGGGCTAAATGAAGCAGAGGAACAGCCAACTCAAATAATTAAATCACTTCCTGCCTCTCTCTTCAGATTTGCCCTTCCTCTCTCGAGAGAGAGCTGTTCCCCAGGCCTCCCTAAACCTCACATTCCTCAAAACCTGCCCTTAGTCTTCAGTCTTTTTCTCTTTTTCCCTCAGTCCTGCCTAATATCTCCCTGCTTATACCAGAGCCAGCCTTGGGCCTGAGGGATTAGCCACTTTGGAGCATTGTGCTACGACCCATATCAACAGAAAATCCCAAAACCCTCATCACACCCAAATTCCCCCAATCACCCAGCCGTGGTGCTGGCCACTAGTGCTGCTGTCCTCATGCGGCTGTGTCTTTTTGCACAAAAGCTGCAGGCTCAGAATCACATACGCAACAGCACCAACACCAATCAGGAATGGGCAGTATCAAGAGGTGACCTCAATCAATTCCTTCCCTCATTCAGGGAAACCAGTATACAGGGAAGTCCATGCCCAGGATATGGGTCATCAAGCCAAATTCAGGACAATCCAGGAAAATGTATAACAACTGATCAGAGTGCTTTAGCACTATTTGTTGCTAATGGTGCAGCTGTTGACTTAACTGGAAAATCAGGACAGTGGATTTTGAAACTCTCATTACAGCATTTTAGGCCTCTCTGGCTCAATAAAACTCAGCACAAACATCATGGGCCTTATTCATATACAAAATATTAGCCTGATATACATTAAATTAAAATTTCCTACAAAAACATGCTTAATTGAGTAAAGGAGCACATTAGTAATCATACTTACCTGGCAAGTAACAAGGAAAACATCCCCCTCAACCTAAAAGCAGAAAACAAACACTGCTGACAAAGTTGGCTTTTGTCTCAGACTACAGACACAAACAGTAGGAATGAGGTAAATTCTCACAGTTACCTCAAGACTAATCAATTTCTATTTAGACAATATTAATACATATTGGATTCTCATGCTCCCATTATAGATTGCCTGGAAATGTAGAAACGTTTACAAACGTCTGCTGACCTCTGATCATCCTCTGTACAAAAATCAAGAGTTATCATTTTAAATTTATGAAGTTTTGCAGTGCCCTGAAAATGGTTAATTTTTGGTATTTAACTCAGTTTAAAAAGCACAAACATTAAAGATAAAAGGCAGTTCACACACGCAATTTTACATTTCCTGATATCTATAGTAGGAAAATGCTAGATAAGAGAATTAAATGTGAGATGTCCAAGTTTGCAGAAAGCAGGATGGGAGGGTGAACTACAAGGATATAGCAGCAATGCATGTGTGATTCGGACTAGTTAACTGAATGGACAAATGTATTATAGATGCAGTATAAATGCAGATTATGGAATCTTCCTCTTTGGTAGTTAGAGCAGAAGGCAGATAATTCAAAATGGCAACAGATCGACAAAGGGGGAGATGCAATGAGACCTCTGTGTCCTTGTACACCAGTCACTGAAAGCAAACATGCAAGTGCAGCAGGTGAAGGAGGCAAATGTTGACCTTAGTAGTGAGTGCAATTGGTTACAGGAGCAGGGATGTTCTGCTGCAGTTGTATAGGACTTGGTGAGACTACACCTGGAGTATTATATGCAGTTTTGGTCTCTTCAGAGGAAAGATGCTTTGGCTTTGGATAGCGTGCAAAGGCTGACCAAATTGAGTCCTCAGATGGCAGGTCAGACATATAACAAGAGACCAGATTGGTTCATACTATATTCACTGAAGCTTAGATGAGGAGAATCTAAGAAACCTATAGAATTCTAACAGAGCTAGACAAAGTGTGTGCATGTTCACAATGACTGAGGAGTACAGAACCAGTGGTCTCAGTCTAAGGATGTCAAGCAGGCCATGTAGGACTGAGATGGGGAGAAATTCCTTCATCCAGACATTGATGAGCCTGTGAAATTCACTACCACAGAAAGTGGTTAAGGCCAAAACATTTAGGCTCTTCAAGGAGGAGATAACTATAGTTCTTAGGGCTCAAAAAATCAAAGGGTATAGAACAAAAGCAGGAACAAAAGGCACTGAGTTGGATGACTAGCTATGACCATAACAAATGGCAGAGCAGTCTTGAAGGGTTTAAATGGCCTACATCTGTTCTTATTTTCTATGCTTCTCTTATATGGATAGTAGTATCATGATCAGAAAAGGATAAACTAACATTCACATAGGCTAACAGATCTGCTTGGGTATTGCTCAATTAAATGGGAATTTGCTTTTTTTTTAAAAAAGGCAAGTTCTATATTCTGTAATGCAAGATGTGGTTTCTCATTTTGTTCAGTTTGAAAATACGTATGGTAAGATTTGCAAATCATTTATGAAACGCTGTCACATGTACTTTGGCAGAACACAAACAGCAAATCTTGCTTCGAGGCATTTGAAACTAATCCATGTCATTATAGAGGTTTATGATGAATCATTTTTGGGCTAAACAACACACCCTCCCATCAAACATTGAAAGCTTTCAATTCAATGAAGCGGTAAGCACCTGCAGAGTACACCAACAGTATCAGCATTTATATATGATGCATCAGCCAGAAAGTCCATAACTCAGATGCTGATGTATTTATTCAGAGACATCTGGATACAGGAATATACATAATTTCTCAGGAAATTTGAGAAGGAATTTAGCTGGTTTCTCACTAAGCTTTATCATTGCTTTGCCCTGCTCTGTTTAGTCTATTTAAAGATTTAAAAAAACTGCTTTGCAATTAGCTGTGGCAATCAGGGTTCCATTGGTAGGGAGGTAGTTCATGGGGTCAGCAGGAATGTATACACTGACTGAATAGCAAAGTCAAACACCACGTGGGTAGATGCAGAAATGACACTCTCTGAAAAAGAAAGTAGAAAGGTAGCACAATATGCAGACCAGTGCAGAAAGGAGACTGGAGGTACGCAGAGGTTTTCATAAAATAGCAGATGTGTGCAACTTGCTAAGAAAGGTGTTTACCAGTGATTTCTGGAATTGTATTTCATTTTTCTGGCATCATTCCTTTGCTCGAGGGTGTTTGGCTTTACACACAAGTCTAGCCTGAAGTAAATTTATGGGAATCCAAGGGCAGGGAAGGAAGGGCCCCTGGACCAGATGGACTACACCCGAAGAGTTCTGAAGGAGACAGCTGAAGAGATAGTGGAGGCTTTAGTGGTGATCTTTCAGGAATCACTGCAGTCAGGGAGGGTCCCAGAGGACTGGAAATTTAACACCCCTGCCCCCCGTCAGGAAATTACAGGCTGATTAACCTGACCTCTGTCATCACTAAGATTTGAGTCCAGTGTAAAGAATGAGCTTTCTGAATACTTGAATTGCATAGTAAAATAGGGCAAAGTCAGCATGGTTTCATCAAGGAGAGCCAACGGAGGTTATCTACATGGACTTCCAGAAGGCCTTTGACAAGGTGCCACACAGGAGGACGCCGAGTAAGGTAAGAGCTCATGGTGTTAGAGGCAAGGTACTAGCATGGATAGAAGATTGGCAGAAAGCAGAGTGGGGAAAAAGGGGGTTCTTCTCAGGATGGCAGCCAGTGACTGGTGGAGTTGATCTGTGGAATTCCTTGCCCAGTGAAGTAGTTGACATTACTTCAGTAAACGCTTTTAAAAAAAAAAGGTAGTTTTTTTTGAACAATAAAGGAATTAAGGGATACGGTGACAACGCGGGTAAGTGGATCTGAGTCCACGAAAAGATCAGCCATGATCTTATTGAATGGCGGAGCAGGCTCGAAAGGCTAGACGGCCTACTCCTGCTCCTAGTTCTTATGTTCTATGAGTTCCACTCGGGTCAATGTTGGGACCACAACTTTTTATTTTATACATTAATGATCAAATGAAGGAACTGAGGGCATTCTGCCTACATTTGCAGGTGATACAAAGATAGGTGGGGGGACAGTAGTATTGAGGAGGCGAGGAAACTGCAGAAGGATTTAAAACAGATTGAGAGAGTGGGCAAAGAACTGGCAGATGGAGTACAACATAGGGAAAGTGTAAGGTCATGTATTTTGGTAGAAGAGAAGCAGACTATTTTTTAAGTGGGGAGATAATTCAGATAACTGAAGTGCAAAGGGACTTGGGAGTCCTAGTCCTGGATTTTCTTAAGGTAAACTTGCAGGTTTAGTCTGTAGTTAGGAAGGCAAATACAATGTTAGCATTTATTTCGAGAGGACTAGACTATAAAAGCAGGGAGGTACTTCTGAGGTTTTAAAAGGCTCTGGTCAGATCATGTTTAGAATATTAAGCAATTTTGGGCCCTATATCTCAGGAAGGACGTATTTGGCCTTGGACTGGGTCGAGAGGAGGTTCATGAGAATAATCTCAGGAATGAAAAGCTTAATATGAGGAATGTTTTGAGGACTCTGGGTCTATACTCAACAGATTTTAGAAGGATGGTGGGGGGGATAAATCTAATTGAAGCTTACAGAATACTGAAAGGCCTGGATAGAGTGGATGTTGGGAAGATGCTTCCGTTAGCAGGACAGACAAGGACCCGAGGGCACAGCCTTAGAGTAAAGGGAAGACCCTTTAGAACAGAGAGGAGGAGAATCTTCTTCAGCCAAAGAAAGAAAGAATGGTGAATCTATGGAATTCATTGCCACAGAATGCTGTGGAGGCTGGGTCATTAAGTATGTTTAAGACGGAGATAGATAGGTTTTTGATTGTCAAAGGTTGCAAAAGGAGAAGGAGTGAGAATAGGTTTGAGAAAATTATCAGCCACGAGTGAATGGCAGAGCAGACTCAATGGGCTGAACAGCCTAGTTTTTGCTCCTTTGTCTAATGGTCTTATCTTATAGGGCAGGAACAATTACCAAGAACATTAAGCAATTTAATTTGTTGGCTGAGTCGTGTTTCCTCATTGCTCAGCTTTGTTTTTGAAATTATGGTTCTGATTGGATTTCTCCCTGAAAATATACATCTTCTGGTATTTTGCAATGCAAATAAAAAAGAAACTAAAAATAGAAGGGAGTTTCTTAAAAAAAATGAACATTTATATTTGATCTTATTTTTAAAAGACAACTTAACTGAAGTAACCTGTATGAGTTATACTAATATACCAAAATTAGTAAGTATTATAATTTTACTCTCGCAATCCAAAATATCAATAACAAATTAAGACAATTAATACTGAAAGTCTCTACAGATTATAAACATAAATATTTATCATCTTGTTAAACACAACTCCATACTAGCAAGCTGCCAGGACATCTGCACAGAATACTATGACAACCAAAAAGTAAAATGGTTACAAGCAGCATTGTCTAAAATGTTCACAGGAAAACATTTTAAACACCACAGTTCAAAAAGGTTCCTTTTGTTACTAAGAGGGCTGGAATTTCCTTTCAGACTGCATGAATGAAAAGTTATGAAGTAGAAATGTAGAACAAATAAGAAAAAGCAGTTACAACTAAATGAAGATGAACTCATTTTTTAAAAAAATATGATGATTTTGAGGGAAGTAGTTACATTTCAGTTAGACCAGACTAAAGGCACAATTCAGGGACACAACATTCTCTCAAAATGATAGGTTTAAAAGGCTCAACTCTATGTTTCATAGAATGTCTTCACCATGTCGAAATTTACAAGATTATAGGTGTCCCTGCTTTCTACACAATCATTAATGTACCATAATAAGCCAACAGTATGACAGCAGGCTTCATTATCATAAGTTAGCGTTAAGAACAGAGAAGGTCATTCCAACCTCAAAACTTAGATCTTAATGCTAGAGATCTCAGATTCAATCAGAGCTTCTGCATAATGCTTCCTTCCTTGACATCAAAGCAGTAACCACCACTATAAATACTACTTAAGAGAATGAATAAATGATGTGCTCTAGTTCAGGCACTTTCAAAATCATTGTTTATTAACTGAAAGGTAAAAAGCTAGTATACAGATCAGGGATCCCTTTATTTTTAAGTCTACAGTTCTACACCATCTAGCAATTTTGCTTTGAATATTTAAACAAAAATAATTTCCAAACACCTGTCAGCCCCATCATTAATATGTAGTATTCCTTGAATCACTGTATTTGTAATCATCTCTGTTATATATACACATCTGGTGAAACCAGCAGCAGTGAAGCAAGCAAAGAAAAAAGCTTATAGGTTAAAAAAGGCAATAATTGTTTAAGATGATATGCTAAAATCAAAGTTTTATATAAAACTAATAAAATCTGTGCCATTATTGGAATATTTGCTATTCGACAAAAAGAATATCCTTAATAATTACGGTGACATTCATTGCTACAAACAATTCATATTCCATGCCTATAAAAGAACGTTTTTAAAAGCTGGACACTAATCAAATGTTAGTAATACTTGCACAAAAAAAAAGTTGTGATTTCACATCCTTTTTCAGTGTACAAAGAACAGAGAAATGAAAAAAATTGCACTCAGCTTGCCAGTCACAAGTGTTCTTTGACATGAAATATATTCTTTACAATGACATAGAACCAACTCTTACTGTACATTGATTAACATAATAAAAGGCTACGCGTAGGTCAAAGTACGTGCTAGTACGTACTTTTCCACATACATCAAAATCACATACAAGAGTTTTGCACATGCTTTACAGAAGAAGCCCCTTTCCACCATAAATCAGTGGCTAAGCACAGATGAGGTCAGGTGTAGAATTCATTGTGTCTTGCAAAAAACTAGGATGGAGTAGATAAATATATACGTCGAACTATATACATAATGTACTGGAATGTTGGCTATCCCAGAAATGCTTCCATTTAAAAATGTGAATTGATGGACCATTGTTAGAAGGCACCGTCTGCCAACTAAGCTGATGTAATAATTTAAAAACAGAGATGCCTTACAAAAAAGTATATATGTAACAAAAACATATAAACTTACAAAAACTAACAGAAATCTTCTAACTTTAAAGAAACTGTTATTCTTCTGTTACAGGGTAAGGATCAAAAAGATAGAAGTGACTGCACTCCATCTATTCTCAGATGAGAATGTCTCAAGGTAGGAAAATGCAACGAAATTGTGATTATGTACTTACTCTTGGAGACTCGAACAAGAATAAAAATAATTCCATTTCCTAATCATGTGTTATAATTTACCAGGTGCTTGCAAGCTTTAAAGGTCTTCTAGTTTTATTAATTTGCATGGGAAGATCTATTTTCCAATGTCCATTGTGAGCAGTACTGCCACAGTAGCTCAATAGTTTCACTCCTGTCATCACAATGAATACTTTGATGACATTTTACAGCTGATGACACACTGTGGATAACAATATGGCAAAGCTTTACTTAAACTTCTATAGTGTAGTGTGTGCCGGCCTCCTAAATTTAGGCAACTGGTTTTAAAAGTATGATGGGATGGGGTGGAAACAAAACACTAGACATTTTTATTTTACATCTCACCTTTATAACAATATTAACATTTTAAACTGGAGCAAAAAATACTGCAGTACAAAGGCAGATATTTAACATTTTATACTGCAGTACTTTTATTAAAAATGTAACTTTGTAAATAGCAATGCCATTTACAGTCCAGATAAATTACACATTTGATCAGTTATTAGATCTACCAATCTTTTTCATTCCTATCACACAAAATTGCTGACAGACAAAACATCTTGGTAGGCTGATTATGAATTTATCAGGAATAAATTGCATTTGCTCTTTTTTTGACAGAATCACTTAAATGCACGTGGGTCGAGAACCAGACAGGCCACAAAACAAAGTTTACTGTATTTCTTTGGCTGTACTAAATGCAGTGTTTCATCGGCCATTTATGATCTTCCTGGACTAATTGGAAGCAAAGCCTTTAGCAGCTTGAAAAGGAAAAGGACAAATTTAGTGGAGAAAAAAAAATTGTTTTAGGAGGACATGAATAATATGAAAAAGGAAAAACAGGAAAAAAGAATATACTTCACACAATTCAATATATTTTACTTAGTAAAGGCTGCCACTACAGCCCAGAGCAATTCATTTGTATTAGGCTTCATAGATTCAACTTCAGGATCCAAGTCCAGTAATTGTCGCACTCTTTTCATGGCCAAGTCATAATGTTCATCCAAGAGCGGGGCAAAAGCATTTTCCAGTACATCTGAGGCATGGGCTAAGTAAATGAGAGCAAGAAGGCGTTTGTCCATCCGGTGAGGGTCATTTACCCACTTATCCAGCACAGCTTCCTGCACTTTTTTGATGAGACGCTGTTTGATGACATTGTTGGTAAGCGGATGAGTCGTCATGTCGAATAGCAGGAAGTTCTGCTTCTCTGTAGTCAGTACACCTTTCTCCACCAAGTTTTTAGCCAATCGTTCACGGACATTTCGCAATTGATAGTGTAGTTTTAATGGATTCCATGTTTCACCTTAGGGTGCAAGAAAAACAAAAGAAAAATACATAATTAATATATATCAGGTTTATATATGAAGGAGTTAGAATAAACAAAACTTAAAGTTCAAATTTGTTTGACGTGATCATTGCTGTAAATCTGAATGCCAGAGGACCAAGAATCCAAAAATTAGGAAAAAAATGCTTAAAATGTCAACGTTTAGAAAATAACTAAAAGGAATAGAGGAATATATTAACATTGAGCAGAGAAATTACTCTCTCAATTAAGTCCCTTCAAATTAGATAAGAAATGCTTCAAGTATGCAAATGCATTGGAAGTAATTCAGAGAAGGTTTCCCTAAATAACATTGAAAAGACTGGGTTGGCTTATGATCACGGTTCCACTTAATTTTCTACTGGCTGCGTGGGTCTCCCAAGGCACAGGTGTCACAGCAACTTCCAAAACTGAGGTCAATGCCTACCACCATGTGCAGAGCATCATCGGGGCTGCGTGGGGAGTGTAAAGGGAACATTGCATATGAGGAAGGGTTGGATGGGATAGGCTAGAAAGTTTAGAAGAATCACTGATTGAATACACAAGATCCTGAGGGATTTGGACATGGAGAGGGTTTCCTCCTGTGGGACGCTCTAGAACTAGGGATCACTGTTTAAAAATCAGGGATTGCCCATCTGAAACACATTAGGTACATTTTTCCCCCCTTCTCTCAGGTAATAAATCTTTGGAACTCTTCCTGAAAAAGGTAGTGGACGTAGAGTCCTTGAATATTCTTTTTTTTAAGGCTGAGGTGGATAGATACTTGTTAAGCAAGTGGGTAAAAGGTTAGCAGGATTGTGGATTTGAGGTTATACTACTATCAGGTCTGCATTAATCTTATTAATAGCGGAGCATATTTGAAGAATTCCTGCTCCTTGTTCACACAACCATTGTACAGAACCTCGGGTTATACAGTGAAATAATGCCATGCCCTTTCAACTCATGGACTGAGTTTGAAATCTATCCCTATTAATAAAGGAAGCTTCCTCGCCGAGTTACATTTTAAATGGATTTCAGCATGTTCCTGTCAAGACAAGAGAGGTTAGTTTGTACAAACAATAGGGAAAAAATACATATAGATGCAGTGGGGTGCCACCCTGTGGTTAAAGTCACGTAGAGGTTGGAGAAGACAGTTTTATTTTTGGAACTAGCTGCATTATTCCATATTTGACCTGATCAAGAAAGTGGAAAAGTGGGCCATTCACCAGCATAAATATACAAGTATATCATACACTCACTTCACCATTAGCAAAAATATAGCTACAAAATTAAAAACAGTGCTCAAGAAATTCGAACTAACAAGGTGCAATGGAAATCTGCTTAATATTTTGCTATTTCCACTAACAAACTTTACCTATAGATGGCAAGAGTCCTGAAAAGATAATTCTCAAAAATTCTCAATCTTCAAAGCTTGAAGCAATGAAGCACACCACACAAAGCTTCAAAGGTTATGGTTTACAAAACTACTACCCATTTTTAAAACTGTACTGGGGAGAAATCTCATACTTGAGGTGGAGAGTGTTGTAGTTCTAACAAACGGAGAAACCACAGTTCGTTAGTTTATGCTCCCTATTGCTACTCGAGTTATAATGGAAAGGGTGGCAGGTGAAGGCCAACTTACTTGCACGGTGGGGCACAAACAAACAAAAAAAAAATCAGCAGGGCAACCAACCAGTTTCACTCGCCCATTTTAGTGGTACTGGCAGAGAGTCAATCCAAGGATTATTATTAGTCCAGAATAACAACAAACATTGGGGGATGGCATGTGGCGAGCACTACAGCCTCAGTGCCAGGCACCCAGATTCAATTTCATCCTTGAGCTACTGTTCGTGTGAAGTTTGCACATTCTCCCCATGTCTGTATGGGTTTCCTCCCCCAGTCCAAATATGTGCAGGCTAGGTGAACTGGCCGTGTTAACTTGCCTATGGTGTCCTGGGATGTGCAGATTAGGTAGGTTAGCCATGGGAAATGTAGAGTTACAGGGTTGCGATAGGGGTTTGGGTGGGATACTCCTTGGAGGGTCAGTGTGGATTCAATGGGCCAAATAGCCTGCTTCCACACTAGGGATTCTGGGATTAAGCAAGATAATTGTCAGTATAAGAAAGGCCATTTCCGCCAAATCTCATTCTTTTATTTTATGAATCTGTCTTTTGTTAAAAACAAACCCAACAGTCACAACTTAGCAGATTACACGAAACATTTAAGTAATAAAAATGTCACCATATTATTGAATCAAAACACATTTAACTTGTTTTTAATCTCAATGCCTGTACTTGAGATATAGGTCATTAGGTCTTGGTGAAACACCAAAATGAGCACAGGAATATTTGTTACTACAGACCCCATTGTGAATAGCAGCTATGTGTACTTGTGTGAACGCCTTTACGCAAATGTACCTGATGAACACTAACCAACCAAGACAGCATGCAAGCCAAAAAGGGCAATGGTTCCCACACCATGAAGCTTTGCATCTTATTTAAAGCAAAAGTTTAGGTTGTTACCCAAAGATTGAATAATTGTCAATATTTCCGTATTTTGACTCGACAAATATTATATTCAACATAGTGTAAGCTGCATCAACAATCCCTAGATTAAACATTTGACCATGCAAAGCAGTCTCACATAAAGTGTGTAGGTTATTTGCTATATACAAGTCATGCTACCAGTGCACAATTTTACCCACAAAGCTTTTCGCAAATTTGTACATGCTTTACGAAATAACAATATACTCCAGTCCAACAGCGTAAATACAAAGCAGAGCCTTTAAAGAATACAAATCAAGATCAAATTCTCCAAGCGAAAACTGAAAGACAACACCCCTTCCAAAAAATAGTGGCCTCAAGCAGAAAGAGATCTTTTCCACATTCATTTTCTACAGTTTGTGTGCAATAAATCTTGTCAAACTGCTTTTTTATTAACACTTGATAAATTAAGGAGAAGATTTCCACTTAAGCTGAAATTTCCACTTCATAGGGATCTGGAGATTGTGGTATACAAGTTGAGCTGGTTTTTAAGAAAACCCAATTTTCCCAGCTCCAATTATTAGGCCCATACTTAGCATATAAGTCAAGCTCAAGGTCTCAGTGGTGCAATGATTATGTGCCTACCTCTGACCCAGAAGATTTGGGTTTAAGTTCTACTTGCCCTGGAGGTGTGCAAACAGGTTGATTAAAAGTATTTATAAAAGTCAACAAACTCTTAAGACGTACCATACTTACATTAGGATATGGCCTCAATTTTCCAAATCACATGCTTGCTTTACTGATCTTATAAAATGGCATATGGGATCAAGCAGTCAATGAGTCACGTAGCCAAGATAATGAACAGGAAATTAAGATACACAACAACAAACTGAATTGGGCTCTCTGGCCAGACAAATGAAGTATTAAATTGGTTTCAAGCTAAAAGTCACAACATGTTTACATAAGTGATCGGGATGTGAATGGTGCAAGGCATGATTAGTAAGTTTGCAGATGGTACAAATTTAGGAGGTATCATTGATAGCAAAGGAGGTTATCAAAAATTAGAGGGATCTTGATCAGATGGGGAGATGGGCTGAGGATTGACGAATACAATTCAATACAGGTAAGTGTGAGGTGTTGCACTTAGAAAAGTCAAACCAAGTTGGACTCGTACAGTTCTGAGCAAGGGTCACCGGACCCGAAACGTTAACTCTTTTTTCTTCACAGATGCTGCCAGACCTGCTGAGCTTTTCCAGCAACTTTGTTGTTCCTGATTTACAGCATCCGCAATTCTTTTGGTTTTTTATTTGGACTTGTACAGTAAATGCTAAGGTCCTGAGGAGTACTGTGGAACAGAGGGACCTAGGAGTACAAGTACATAGTTTGTTGAAAGCAGCATCACAGATGGACAGGATGGTAAAGAAGGCATTTGACACGCTGATGTTCATCCATCAAGGCAGGAGTATAGGAGTTGGATTATTATTTTACCGTTGTATAAGCTGTTGGTGAGGCCACACTTGAAATATTGTGTACAGTTTTGGTCACGCTGTTATAGGAAAGACATAGTTAAACTGGAAAGTGTGCAAAGATTTACGAGGATGCTGCCAGGACTAGTAGTCCTGAGTTTAGAGAGAGAGGTTGGCCAGGATAGGACTTTATTCTTTGGAATGTAGGAGAATGAAGGGTGACCTTTTGAGGTGAATAAAATCGTGAGGGGCATAGATAGGATGAATGCACAGTCTTTTTCCCCAGGGATGGGGAATTGAAAACTGGAGGGAATATACCCATTCAGATGCCTTTTAAGTGTTATAATTGTACTTGTCTCCACCACTTCCTCTTGACAGCTCGTTCCATACATTCACAACCCTCTGTGTGAAAAAGTTGCCCCTCAGGTCCTTTTTAAATCTTTTCCCCTCTCACCTTAAGTCTTATTCTTAGGGCTAAAGAGAGATCAAAGGGTACTGGAAGAAAGCAGGAACAGCATAGAATGAGACGATTAGCCTTGAACAGATTTAATGGCAGAACAGGGTCAAAAGGGCTGAACGCCTTATTCCTGCTCTTATTTTCTACATTTGTGCATCACTGGACACAAGGGATTGTCCCTGGGATCTCTTCAGGTGTAATTTGTTCAGGAAGAGGTGTCCAGACGTCTTTTAGATCTCACATGGAATCTTCAGGAAGGTTTCTCAGAAAGGCAGAGGCTGAATTGGGCAGCTCATCTCCCACAATATCAAAATATCCAAAACTCCTTACAGCCATAAACTCTGGCATGTGTCTGAGCAGTTAGTGGAAAACACACAACTTCCTGTAAACATGTTCAAACAATAATGTGATTTCTAGTGTTTATCAAAAGATGTACCAGAGCACTCTGTCCTACCTTATAATAAAAGGAATCTATAGTATTTCCGTAGCCCTTCAAATTTTCACAACCCTTTAGAATACAAAGGTGTCAAAAAGCAAAATACTTTCAAGATAGCACTTTGTAATATCATACAAGTTGAAGACTTTTACTTTCTAAAGAAACAACTTTCAGACAACTATAGATAACAGCAGCAGCACTGAATCAAACTTTACCAAGAATAATGGAAGCTCTTATCACAACACTACAGTCTTCAGTTTTACTTGCCAACGTTAGATTTAAGCTGCAGAAGGCCGCAAGGAATTCTGACCAAGGGTCACTGGAGTCAAAATGTTAACACTGTTTTTTCCTCAATAGATGCTGCTGGATTTGCTGGGTTTCTCCAGAACTCTCACTGTTGCACGAGGAATTCTGGTCAGACCTCACATTGAGAAAGAAAGGAGATACTTAAGTGCTGGAGGTAGTACAAGGAAAAGCCCCAAAGCCAAATGCAGTCTCAATTGGCATGAGGAAAGAATGAAAAACCTTGAGCCCATCAGCCTAAAAAGAATGCATTTGAAAGCTGACCTCTAAGTCCTTTGTTTTGACCGAATATGCTGTGAGAAATGTCAATCCAGATTACTATTAAGTTTGAGGAGTTACACAATGATACACATGCTCAAATTAGCAAGAAATAATTTTACAATCAACATCTGTAAATTTTCATAAAACATTAATAAAACACATAATGGACTTCCAAGCAGAGTGGAAACTATTTAACTGGATGCAGTCATAAAAGGAGGAGGAAGAGTATTCTGTGTAGATCGATAAAGAATGATGATGATTTTATTCATCCAGATCACGTGAAGCACAATTTAGTTGGTGTTCAGAGGTCAAACAGCAAACAATATTTTAAAGGAAGTCTCATACATAACAAATATTCTGAATAGATAAGCTTGAACTAAAATGATTTATTCAATACCTATGATCTGTTGTAGACAAATAACCCAGCCTCTAAAGCCCTCTGCGGTAAAGAATTCCATACATTCACTACTCTCAGCAGAATTTTTGATCCCTGTTTTGTATGGATGACCCTTACTATAAGGGTATGTCCTCTGGTCCTCGACTCACCTACAAAGGGTAAACCACCCCTCAGCATGTCCCCTGTCAAGTATAAGTAACATCTACGTTTCAACAAGATCACACCCTCATTCTTCTAAATTTCAGTGATACAGGCCCAACCCACTCAACCTTTTATAATAGTTCCTCCATACCTGATATCAGCCTCGCAAATTCTCTTTGGACAGCCTCCAATGCCAGTTTATCTTTCCTTGGATAAAGAGGGCAAAATTGTTCACAGTATTCCAGCAGTGGTCGACTCGTGCTTTGTACAGTTTTATCAAATCCTCCCTATATTAATACTCTATGCCTTTTGAAATAAAGGTTAATATTCTATTTTCTTTCCTTTTTCCCCCCACTGAACCTGGGTGCTAGCTTTGAGATTCATGGACAAGGGCTCCCAAATTTCTGTAGTGAAACTTTCTGCAGTCTTTCACCAATCAAATAGTATTCAGCTCCTCTATCTTGCATGCCAAAGTGCAATATCTCACAACTCCCGCATTATATTCCAAATGCCAAATTTCTGCCCACTGGCTTAACTTCTCAATATTGTTCTGGAGATGCTTTATGATATTGGTAAAGTAGCTAAAGATGGTTGGGCCAAAGACATTACCCTGGAGGAGCTCCTGCAGAAATGTCCTGATGCTTAGATGACCAACCACCACATTCACCTCTTGTGCCAGGTTTGACTCCAGGCATTGGAGAGCTTTCCTCCCGATTCCCGTTGACTCCAGTTTTGCTAGAGTTCCTTAATGCCACACTTGGTCAAATGTAGCCTTGAATGTTAAGGACAGTCATTCTCACCTCACTTCTGGAATTCAGTTCTTCTGTCCATATTTGGACCAAGACTTGCAGAATCCAAATGGAGTGCCAGCGAACAGATTATTGCTGAGCAAGTGCAGTTTGACAGCACTGTTGATGACACTTCCATCACTTTACTGATGATATAGACAACGCACAGACATGGTGGATCATAGGGTCACATAGCATAGAAACAGGCCTTATGACTCTGTGGAGAGTAGACTGCTGGGTGATAATTGATTGAGTTGAATTTGTCCTGCTTTTTGAGTACAGAAGATAGCTGGAAAATTTTCCACATGGTTGTGTAGATTCAGTATTGTAGTTGTACTGGAACTAGACTAGGGACATGACAAGCTCTGGAGCACAAGTCTTCAGTACTATTCCAGGAATGTTGAATGGACCAATAGCTTTTGCAGTATCCTGTGCCTCCAACAGTTTCATGACATCACATGAAGTGAATCGAAATCGACTAAAGACTGGCATTTTTGATGCTGGGGACCTCTGGAGGCCAAGGAGGATTACCCACTTGGTACTTTTGGCTGAAGATTGTTGCAAATGCTCATCCTTTGCACTGATGTGCTGGGCTCACCTGTTATGGAGTTCAGGAATGTTTGTGAAGCCTCTTCCTCCAATAAGTTGCTTAATTGTCTACCACCAGTCACAACTAGACATGGCAGAACAATAGAACTTAGATCTGATCCACTGGATCCATTGTGGAATTGCTTAGCTGTCTATCACTTGCTGCTTATGTTATTTGGCACACTAGTCCTATGTTATTGCATTACCAGGTTGAAGCTTTTTTTTTTTTGCTATGCCTTGTGCTGCTCTTGGCAAGCCTTCTCACACTCTTCAGAGCAGCACCTCTGTGTCATGATTCAGCTCAGTCACTGAGGTTTAGATCGTAGAATCAGATCATTTATGTATATCACAAATAACAGTGGTGCCAACACGGATCCCTGTGGAACACCACTGGTCACAGTTCTCCATTTTGAGAAACTCCCTTCCACTACAACTTGGTCTCCTGTTGCCCAGCCAGTTCTCTATCCATCTAGCTCGTACACCCTGGACCCCATGTGACTTCACTTTCTCCATCAGCCTATCATGGGGAACCTTATCAAACGCCTTACTGAAGTCCATGTATATGACATCTACAGCCCTTCCCTCATCTATCAACTTTGTCACTTCCTCAAAGAATTCTATCAAGTTGGTAAGACACGACCTTCCCTGCACAAAACCATGCTGCCTATCACTAATAAGCCCATTTTCTTCCAAATGTAAATAGATCCTATCCCTCAGTATCTTCTCCAGCAGCTTCCCCACCACTGATGTCAGGCTCACCGGTCTATAATTTCCTGGATTATCCTTGCTACCCTTCTTAAACAAGGGGACAAGATTAGCAATTCTCCAGTCCTCCGGGACCTCACCCGTGCTCAAGGATGCTGCAAAGATATCTGCTAAGGCCCCAGCTATTTCCTCTCTTGCTTCCCTCAGTAACCTGGGATAGATCCCATCCGGACTTGGGGATTTGTCCACCCTAATGACTTTTAGAATACCCAACACTTTCCCCCCTCCTTACGCTGACTTGACCTAGAGTAATCAAACATCTATCCCTAACCTCAACATCCGTCACGTCCCTCTCCTCAATAAATCCCAACGCAAAGTATTCATTAAGAATCTCACTCATTTTCTCTGACTCCCTCGCATAACTTGTTGTTAGTTTCCTTCCTGCTTGTCCAATGTAAAAAGGAAGGAAATGAAAGAAAACCAGAAGTGAGGCAATCCAGCTCAACGGACCCCAGAGTTTAAAAACCAGGCGGGAAAACACTCCAATGCTTCATCGGAGGCTGCACTGATGATGTTACCCAGCATGGTAACAAAACATCTGCGGAAGAACAAATCAGCTCGGCAAGCCAACCAACCTCAACAGTATTTTAGAATACTAATATAGACGATTATGCATAATGCAGACTGCTATCAATTATTGACTTTCCAAAAGTCAGCTGGCTCTAAAACATAATTACGCACAACTGATCACAAAATAATTAATTCCAAAAATTTTGCCTGGATTGATCAGTGCACTGCGAGAGCCACCGGAATGTCTTTCATGGAGTTTGCAATGTGTCTCACTGCTCAAAAAGAAACATTTGAGCTCTACAAGATATTAATGTAATGTCCATTATACTGCCACTTCCACACATTCAGCACAGTATCTTCAGTACATTTCAACAGAGAATGTGGAAACCAAAAGTAGTAGGCAACAATAAGGACCTCCTGTGCAACAAGTTTAAGTCTAAACCAGGATGCAAATACAGTTATCCCAAATAAAATTGGAGATGGCATGTGAGTAGTATAATCTGCTGACATCACCTATGCTGGAGAGGAGGATGAGACGGTAGTAGTGTTAAAAAGGGTAACCAGCATGCCTAGTTTACAGTGGAATAAAAGTGCATTTAAATAATGTAAAGCTATATCCATTTTGAAAACAGATTACACAAGTCCGATTTGTAATTGTAATGTATTTCAGCTCTCCTGGTGAACAATGTGGTCACAATTTGAACATCTGAATTTTATAAAAACTGAGAGATAGTAAGAACTGCTGATGCTGGAGTCAGAGATAACAGTGTGGAGCTGGAGGAACAAAGCAGTTCAGGCAGCAAAGGAGCAGCAAAGCTGACATTTCGAGTTGGGACCCTTCTTCTGAATAATGAGAGGTGAATTGAGAAGGGTCCTGACCCGAAACGTCAGCTTTGCTGCTCCTCTGATACTGCCTGACCTGCTCTATTCCTCCAGCTCCACGCGGTGTTATGTTTATAAAAACTGACTTATGCTGACACCATGTGGACACAGTTGTACAGTGCAGTACACTATTACTTTATTATTGATAGTGTACTATTAAGCTTTACTTAAATAGAAGGAGAGCAGTGAGAAAGAACAGTCATTTGCACACGAATAATTATATAAAAGGCCATAATATATCATTGCCCTCTAAACAGGCAAAGTCTTCAAAACAAAAATCAAGTTCTAACCAGGTCAGGCAGACTTTCCAATTTCCCAGATAGAAACAGTAAATGTTGGAAAGACTCAGCAAGTCTGGCAACATTTGAGACAGAGATATAAAATCAAAATTTCAGATCTGTGATCTTTTCGCAGTTTTCAAAGCTATATATGCAACACTGGAACAACGCAAGTAATTAGAAAATCAAACTTCTGACTCTGACCTCACTAGTCCACCTACTGCTGATGCATCTAGGCCTCTCAGTATTCATAGGAGCAACAACTACAGTACCATTGTGAATGGCAATCTCATCTTCACTCTACTGGGACCTACCATGTGCTGTCCAGCATTACCACCACTCTAAGTACTGTGGTGTCAAAACTGATCTCGGGGCATTTGAGCACTGTGGATCATTAGAAGCAAAAACATATTCAACCACAACCAGTAGTTTCAACTCAGCATGTCACTACTGAACGTTACCATCAGGGATGGGGACCAAACCTGGTTCAATGACGATTGTAACAGAGCATGCCAGGACCAGCACAAGGCATATCCAAAAAAAAAGGTTAACAGAGTGAAGCTACAACATAAGATTAGAGCAGCATGCTACAAATGGTGATAAATGATCCATGACTAGTCAGAGAGCAAATAGACTTGCCATGTCTCTTGTCCGTCGACTTTCAAACAGAGCGGAGTGGGTTCTACAGAAATACTCTACTTAATTACGTGGGTGTCCAGCACATCAGTGCAAAAGCCAAAACAAAAGCATTTGCAATAATCTGTGTAGAAATATCAAGTGATTGATCCATCTCTGCCTCCTCCAAGATCCCCAACATAATGGGTCCTAGCCTTCACACAATTCAATTCACCTCTCATTTTATCAGGATACAACTGAAGGCAATGAATATAGCAAAGGCCACGAGGCTTGACAACATTCCAACTGAAGTCTTGTGTTGCAGAACTAGCTGCACCCTGAGCCGTGCTGTTTGAGTATAGCTACAATATTAGCTTCCATCATTACCGAAAACTGCCCAGTTTTTCCTGTCCATAGAAAACGTGACAAATCCGATCCCAATTACTGCTCCATCTGTCTAGTCTCAACACATCATTGACAGCACTATCAAGTGACATTTACTCAGCCATAACCTGCTCACTCATGTTTGATTTGCGATTCCAGCAGGGCAACAGAGTTCCAGACCACATTACAGTCTCCGCGCAAATGTGGAAAAAAAAAGCTGAATTTTAAGCTAAGAGTAGTAGCCCTTTTCATAAAGGGGTACACTTGACAATGCAACACCAAGAACCCCTAGTGAAACTGAAGTCTCCATCAATTGGAGTCACAAAAGGAAACTGGTTATGCTTGTTGGACCTCACCATTTTATCCCCAGGATATCAGTGCAAGAATCCCTAAGGGTAATGTCACACTAACCCCATCTGTCTGTTCCCATCCATTCCTTGCCTGTTAGTGCATCTAAGTGCCTGTTAAACATGGTTCCTGTTTCTGCTTCTACCACCTCCCCTGGCATGGTGTTCCAGGCACCTGTCACCCTCTGTTTAAAAATAAACTTGCACATCTCCTTAAAACGTACCCTCTCACCTTAAACCTGCTCCCCCCGCCCCAGTATTTGTTATTTCCACCTTGGGAAAAAGAATCGACTACATACCTATCCGTGCCTCACGATTTTTATATACTTCTAACAGCGTGCCCCTCAGCCTCCAACACTCTAGTGAAAACAATCCAAGTTGATCCAACCTCTCCTTAAAGCCAATACAACACTCCAATCCAGTCAACATCGAGGTAAGCCTCATCTCTACCCTCTCCTAAGCCTCCACATTTTTCCAATAGTGTGGCAAGCCAGAACTGCAAAACAATACTCCAAATACAGCCAGAGGCTTTAAGCTTGCAACATGATTTAGCGCAACCAAGTCCTGGAGCAGACAGCAGAGTGAGCGCGGGCGCGGGCCAAGTCCCGCAAGCAAGTTGTGGCTGGGATCCAAACCGGGGAGCAGAATGAGTGAGGGCTGAGTCCTTAGTCCTGGAATTCAGTCATGGAGCAGAGCGCACAGCGAGTGCAGGCCAAGTCCCAGAGTGCGAAGCAGAGTGAACGTGGGCTGACTGGGGTGGGGGGGGCCTTCTAGCCCTCTCAGTTTCTTGTTTCAGTTCTTTTCTGCTTTCTTTATACTTATGGGTCTGATTTCCATTTTCTAAACATTACCTCTGTTTCCTTTTTCTTTTTGACTAAGCTTTCAATACCTCTTGGCGTTGAAGGTTCCCAAATCTTGCCATCCTCATCTTTTATCCACAGAAGGAGCATGAACAGGATCTTAAACTCTGGTCAACATTTGTTAGGCCACTTTTGGAGTACTGCGTTAAATTCTGGTCTTCCTGCAATAGGAAAAGCGTTGAGAAACTTGAAAAGGTTCAGAAAAGTTTACAAGGACGTTACCAGGGTTGGAGCTATAGGGAGAGGCCAAATAAGCTTGGGGCTATTTTTCCTGGGCATTGGAAATTGATGGGTGACCTTACAGAGGCTTATGAAATCATGAGGGGCATGGACAGGGTGAAAAGTCAAGGTCTTTTCCCTCAGGATAGGGAAGTCAAAAACTAGAATGCGTAGGTTTAAGGTGAGAGGGGAAAGATTTAAAAGAGACGCAAGGGGCAATATTTTCAAGCAGAGTGTGCGCGTGTATGGAACGATCTGCCAGATGAAGTAGAGGCTGGTACAATTAGAATATTTAAAAAGCATGTGGATGGGTATATCAATAGGAAGGGTTTAGAGGGATATAGGACAATTGCTGGCAAATGGGAGTAGACTAATTTAGGATATCAGGTCGGCATGGACAAGTTGGACTGAAGGGCTATACATCTGACTCTGCAACTGACCTTTAAAAGACTCCCACAAGTCAGATGTAGATTTACCCTCAAACAGCTGCCAATACAATTTCTCTAGTTGCTGCCTAATACTGCTGTAATTAGTCCTGCCCCAATTCAGCACTTCCACCCAAGAACTGGTCTTACCCTTATCTATAACTACCTGAAAACTGACAGAATTATGATCTCTGTTCCAAAATGCTCCCCCACTGAAACTGTGATCACCTGACTAGGTTCATTCCCCACTGCAAAATCTAGTATGACCCCTTCCCTAGTTGGATGGTCCAATTATTTAAAGAAACACTCCTGGATGCACCCCAACTAAGCTCCTGGCATGAAGAGAGTCCCAGTCAATATTGGAGAAGTTAAAAGTCAGTCACTGCAACAATGCTGTTGTTTTTACATATTTTTACACCTTTCCATGATTAGCTTACATCCTGTGGCAAACAACTCAACTCAAGATAGTAGGAAGGCCTAGGCCCGAAACGCCAGCCTTCCTGCCCCTCTGATGCTGCTTGGCCTGCTGCGTTCATCCAGCTCTACACCTTGTTAACTCAACTCGACTTGACTGCCTTTAAAACCGGTCTGCCACTTACAAGGTACAGGTTTGTAGCAGAATGCTCCACTCTACCCTTACTGGGGTGATTACAGCTTCACATACTATGTACAACATGCATTGCAGCAACTCACCAAGCTCATTCAACTGAAGCACTCAAACCCTTTACCACCCAGAAGAACAAGGACAACAGATTTTTGGAAACACCATCATCCAAAAGTCCAATTCACATAATACCCTGACTTGAAACTATGTCATTACTCCTGCACTGCTGCCACTCAAAGTCTTGGATCTCCGTTTCCAACAGAAATGTGGATGTTCAAACATGGACAAAAGAGCTGAATTCCAGAGGTGAGGTGAGACTGACAGTCCTTGATATCAAGGCTGCATTCGACCGAGTGTGGCATCGAGGACCCCTGGCAAAGCTGGAATCAATGGGTATCAGGGGCAAACGCTCCAGCGGTTGGAGTCATACCTGACACATAGGAAGATGGTCATGGTTGTTGGAGGTCATTCATCTCAGCTCCAGGATATCTCTGCAGGAGTTCCTCGGGGTAGTGTCCTAGGCCCAACTGTCTTCAGCTGCTTCATCAATGACCTTCCCTCCATCATAAGGTCAGAAGTGGGGATGTTCGCCGATGACTGCGCATTGTTCAGCACCATTCGTGACTCCTCAGATACTGAAGCAGTCCATATTCACATGCAACAAGATCTGGACAATACCCAAGCTTGGGCTGACAAGTGGCAAGTGACATTCGTGCTACACAAACACCAGGCTATGACCATTCGTGCTACACAAACACCAGGCTATGACCATCACCAATAACAGACAATCTAACCACCACCCCTTGACATTCAATGGTGTTACCGTCACTGAATCCCCCACTATCAACATCCTGGGGGTTACCATTGACCAGAAACTCAACTGGACTCACTACATTAACAGAATGGCTACAAGAGCAGGCCAGAAGCTGGGAATACTGCGGCAAGTAACTCACCTCCTGACTCCTCAAAGCCTGTCCACCATCTACAAGGCACAAACCAGGAGTGTGATGGAATACTCACCACGTGCCTGGATGAGTGCAGCTCCAACAACACTCAAGAAGCTTGACACCATCCAGGACAAAGCAGCCTGCTTGATTGGCTCTACATCTACAAGCATTCACTCCCTCCACCACCGATACTCAGTAGCAGCAGTGTGTACTCTATCTACAAGACGTACTGCAGAAATTCAAAGATCATCAGACAGCACCTTCCAAATCCATGTCCACTTCCATCTAGAAGGACAAGGGCAGCAGATACATGGGAAAACCACCACCTCCAAGTTCCCCTCCAAGCCACTCACCATCCTGACTTGGAAATATAATCGCCGTTCCTGCTCTGTCACTGGGTCAAAATGCTGGAATTCCCTCCCTAATATCATTGTGGGTCAACCCACAGCAGGAGGACTGCAAAAGTACACAAAAAAGCCACACACACTGACCAAGTACTGAACTTCAAAAGCAACCACCCGAACACCCACAAACAAAGTTGGGTGAAAAGTCTATTTAAACGGGCAACAACACACTGCAGCAACACAGACCTACGCCAAAATGAAGAAGAGTACCTCTTCCAAGTATTCAAAGACAACAGATACCCAAAAAACTGAGTCAGAATATATCTATTACACGAACAACACCAGGAAGATAATGCACGCCCCGACAAACTCATCACGCTACCTTACATCAGGAACACATCTGAATTGACCACAAGACTCCTACAACCACTGGGCATCAACCCTACGCCAACTACTAACTGGAACCAAAGACCTGTTACCCACTATGGACAGGACCAACATAATATCCAAGATCTCCTGCAAAGACTGCAACAAACATTACGTTGGACGGACAGAAAGTAAATTAGCCACAAGAGTACACGATCAACAACTAGCAACAGAAAGACACAACCAATACTCACCTCATCTCCATCCACATGGATAAGGAAAGCCAGCAGTTTGACTGAGACAACACCAGGATCCTGGGACAGGCCAAGCAGAGACAAGCACGGGAATTCCTAGAGGCCTGGTTCTCCACTAAGACCATCAACAAACACAGAGCTAGACCCCATATACACTCCACTGCAAAGAAAAACCGGAAGTGAGGTAACCCAGCTCAATGGACACCAGAATTTAAATGACAGGCGGGAAAACACAAACAGCGCTTCATCAGAGGCTGCACCGATGACATTACCCAGCAGGGTAATGAAACATCTGCGGAACAATGAACCAGCTCGGTAAGCCAACCAACCACAACATTGGGAATATTCTTCCTGCATCTAGCCTTTCTAGTCCCATCACGGTTTCATATGTTTCTGAGATCCCTTCTCATTCTTCTAAATTCCAGCAAGTACAAACAGTCGATCAGACAGACCGCTGCTGTTCAAGGCAGCAGTTATTCACCTCATTCCCAACGCAATTGCGGATAGGCAATACATTCAGGTTTTGCCAGCAAGGGTCATATCCCAAGAAAAAAAAACGTTTTAACAAGAAGTCCTATCAAGCAAGATCTTCAAGACTTGAACCTGAGTACAAAACCAACTTATTACATCTGCAAAATTAATACTCAGTTTTTAATTATAGTTGTCATATTATTTGCCAGATACGTTTTAGACTCAAGAACTTAAAAAGCATTTTCTCACATTTCTAATGAAGGCATCAAAAACAAGGGGTACAGTTTTAACACGGGTTCCCTCATTTCCTCTTTAACATTTCTGGAGACTGCACAGAGACAGAGATATCAAAGTTTCTCCAAAGTGTCTCAAGTTGTAGCTAAATGTAGAATACCTCAATGGAAATTTGCATTTTTAAAGCATACAGTTGCATTCTTAAAAATTTAGTTAACACAGCTCAAGTTTAACCTTCTATCCTTTGTTTTGCATGTCTATCAACTGTGTTTTGAATTAGAACACTTTTCAATTGCACCCTTGTGGGTTCTTTTGTTCATTTACCACTGAGAAGTTCAATCCAGCTTTGCACTGCTTCTGGAGGCTGAGTTTCTTTAATATGTTTCAAGGCTTCATCAAGTAAAACATCTCCAGTAGGACTATCTGACTTACAGATGACCTAAGAGAAACAAGAACGATGAAATTAAATTTTTAAAATTATTTTCCAAAGCTTTTATACAACTTACTAAAATCAGCCACAAGCAGCAACTTTTTGGTAATTTAACGAATCACACGTTTGTGAATATACAAGCAGATACAAACGATCCTAGATCAAAAAACAGATTGCAAGCAAACCCAGCTGTAGTTAGAGAATGAGCCCTTGTGGCAAATAATGCTTTACACAGACAAGCGGATCATTACACAGTGGCTAAGGACATGTCCACACAAAGATTGGAACCCGAGCATTAAGGGGTATATGACATAGAATTAAAATAGGATGCTAGGTGAAACGTTGGAGGACTAGCACTGTTAATCAATGATATCTGCACAATAGTCGGAAATGGAAAAGAAAACAGGAGGACAAAATTGTGAAGTTTTGACAAAATTATACATGGCACCAGTTAGACCACACTTTTTGGTCCCCTTATCTAAGGAAAGCTATACTGGCATTGGAAGAAGCCCAGAAGGTGCACAAGGTTGATTCCGGGTACAGAGCAATTTTCTTACAAGGAAAGGTTAAGTAGATCAGACTTATGCTCATTGGGAGTTTACAAGAATGGGAGGTAACCTCACTGAAACATACAAGACTCTTTCTTAGGGGATTTGACAGGGTATTTGCAGGAGAGTCTAGGACCATGAGCTTTCTCTCAGAACAAAGCATTTCCCATATAAAAGACAGGAGTAGGAACAACTTCTCTGAGGGTAGTTAGTCAGTGAAATTCTTTACCACAAGATCTTGAAGCTAGGTTATCAAATATATTCAAGATCAAGATAGATTTTAAATCAGGAACATTTTCTTTATTCATTAACAGGACGAGGACATCACTGGCTAGGCAGCATTTATTGTCTGTCCCTAATTGCCCAGACAGCAGTTAAGAGTCAACCACATTGCTGTGGGTTTGGAGTCACATGTAGGCTAGACCAGGTAAGGATGGCAGTTTCCTTCCCTAAACGACATTAGTGAACCAGGTGGGTTTTTCTGACAATCGACAATGGATTCACGGTCATCATTACACTCTTCAATTCCAGATATTTATTGAATTAAAATTCTACCACCTGCCGTGGCAGGATTTGAACCCAGGTCCCCGAATGTTATTTGGGTCTCTGGATTAACAGTCCTGC
This sequence comes from Rhincodon typus, assembly GCF_021869965.1. Classification (NCBI taxonomy): domain Eukaryota; kingdom Metazoa; phylum Chordata; class Chondrichthyes; order Orectolobiformes; family Rhincodontidae; genus Rhincodon; species Rhincodon typus. The sequence continues at coordinate 46,570,071 of NC_063332.1, read as the reverse complement.
GATAATACCACTAGGCCATTGCCTCCCCAAGAAATAGAGGGAGAGGGCAGGAAAAGAGTTGAGGGTCATCAGATCAGCCATGACCTTGAAGATGAGTGAGAAAGACTCATCTTATGGTGTCGAGCCATGAGGATGCAGAATCTAGGTGATGGGAAAGAAGTCACTGAAGTAGTCTGAAGATCCCTCATTGGTGACCATAGTGTATACAAGAAATAATATTGGATGCTTATGATAAAGGAGCAATAATAATCAAAGGAGACATTAATGTACATATACACTGAAAAAATAAGATCAACAGCATTAGGCTATTCTTTTAGAATGCTTTTGGAAATAGTTTCTTTGCATAGCACACTAGACAGAACAGATTATGTTACAGACTTTCTGTTGTGTAAAGGGACAGGATTGATTATTAACCTCCAAATTAAGGTACTCATAGGGAACAGAAACCACACAGTCAGACTGTGTTTTACATCCAGTTTGAACTGAGAAGACTGGGCCTGAGACAAGTTTTTTTTTTTTTTTTTTAAAATTCACCCATGGGAGATGGGCATTGCTGGCTGGTCAGCATTTATTGTCTGTTCCTAATCGCCCTGGAGAAGGTGGTGGTTAGTTGCCTTTTTGAACCATTTCAGTTCGTGTGCTGTAGATTGACGTACAATGCCCCTGGGGAAGAAATTTCAGGATTTTGACCTACCAGTGTAGGAACAGTGATAATGTTTCCAAAACAGGATGAGGAGTGATTTGGAACTTGCATGTGGTGGCGTTCTAATGTATTTGCTGCCCTTTTCCTTCTAGATGGAATGGTCATGGGTTTGAAAGGTGCCGTCCAAGGATCTTTGGTGAATCTCTGCGTGCATCTTGTAGATGGTACAGACTACAGCTACTAAGCATCACTGAAGGAGGATGTGGATGCAATGACAATCAAGCAAGCTGCTATATCCTGGACGGTGTCAAACTTTGGGTATTGCTGGAGCTGCACTCATCCAGGCAAGTGGGGAGTATTCCATCATACTCTGATTTGTGTCTTGCAGATGGTGTGCAGGTTTTGGGGAGTCAGGTGAGGAGTTACTTGTTGCAGCATTCCTAGCCTCCGACCTGCTCCTGTAGCCACTGATGGTAATGTCACTGAATGTCAAGGAGCAGTGATTAGATTTTCTCTTATTGGAGATGGGCATTGCCTGGCATTTGTGTGGCATTGAGATTACTTGCCATTTGTCAGCCCAAGCCTAGGTATTGTCCACATCTTGTTGCATTTGACGATGGACTGCTTCAGTATCCGAGGAGGTGCAAATGGTGCTGAACATTGTGCAGTCATCAACAAACATCCCCACTTCTGACCTGATGATGGAGGGATGGTCATCAATGAGGCAGCCAAAGGTGGTTGGACACTACCCTGAGGAACTCCTGCAGCTGAAATGACTGACCTCCAACAATAGCTATCTTTCAATGTGACAGATAACTCCAATCAGCGGAGAGTTTGTCCCCGGTATCCATTATTCCCAGTTTTGCTGGGGCTCCTTAATGCCACATTCAGTCAAATGTGGCCTTTTTGTCAAGGGTTGTCACTCTTACCTCACCTCTGAAATTCACCTCTTTTCTCCATGTTTAAAATGAGGTCAGGAGCTGAGTGGCCCTGGCAGAACCCAAACTGGGCATCATTGATCAGGTTATTGCTTAGCAGATGTGGCCTGATAACTTCCATCACTTTACTGATGATTGAAAGTAGACTGATAGGGCAGTAAGTAGCGAGGTAAAATTTATTTAATTTAAATGCTAAATAAGGGCAACTATATTAGTATGGAAACAGACCTAACTGAAGTGAACTGGCATACTAGACAAGGGCATAGTTCAACGGAGACTATGGCAAACATTTAAGAGGATATTTCAGAATCCTCAGAAAACAGAGATTCCTACGAAGAAACCTCTAAAAAGGAGGACACACAGTCCATGGTTACCCACACAAGCCGGAATATAAAGAATGGCAGAGAATTACAAAATTCAATCAAGAGTAAGAAAGCGCGGTTGAGAAGAATCTAGCTAGGAATGGAAAAACAGGAAGCAAGAGTTTTGCCATCTATGTAGAAATGAAAACTGAAAGCAAAGCAAGCGTTGGTCCCCTACAAGAGTCAGAATGGGAAGTTAATAATGGAGCTAAGAGAATGGAAGATGAATGAACATATGCTTTGCTTCTGTCTCCATTCTGTACAAAAATCATTCTAGTAAAAGCTGTAAATCAAAAGTTGAAAGGGGCATTAACTTAACATATACTTCCACAATATACTAGCATGGATAGAAGACTGCTGGCTGGCAGAAAAGAACTACACATAGATGATTCTTTGGTTGATTGATAGGATATTACACGTGGAGTCTGGCAGGGGTCTGTATCAGGGCAACAACTTTTTAATAATTTATATTAATGATTCCGATGAAAGGAGGGAAGGCAAGATCTTTAACTAAGCAGAAGACACCAAGACAGTTATTAAAGTATGTTGTGATGACGTAAAAAGATTGTGGCCAGATATAGATGGGTTGAATAATTGAGCAAAAATCTGGCAGATGGCATATAATGCAGAAAAACGCAAAGTCATTCATTTTGGTAGAACGAGTGAAAAAGCAGAGTATGACTAAAATGGAGAACCTCTGCAGAAATCCAAAGTGCTAAGGGGTGTTCTGATGCATGAGTCACTAAAGGTTATTATACAGGTACAGGTATGTAATCAAGGCAGCAAATGGGATGCTATCTTTTATTAGAAGTGTAGCTGAACACAAAAAGGAAAGACTGTTATGTTTAAGTTCTATAGGCCACATCACATTTGAACACTGTGCAGTTTTGATCTCCTTATTTGTGGAGGGACATAAATAAAGCAGAATCAGTGCAGAGGAAGTTTACAAGATTAATAACAAACTACTGGAGAATCTCAACAGGTCTAGCAACATCTCTCGAAATAAAAGTAGTTAATGTTTTGAGTCCAATATGACTATTCAAGTCATATCGTCTATTGATGAAGAATTTATTATTTCAACTATCTTATATATACACAAAAGGATTGCTCCCCACAGTTCTCTGTGGCAAAATGTTCCAAAGACTCAACCCTCAAAGAGGAAATTCCTCATGTCAATCTCAAATGGGCACCCCTTTATTATGGGACTAGGTCTGGTCCTAGACTCTTCCATGAGGGTCAATATCCTCTCCGCATTTGACATCGAGCCCCTTGAGAATTGTACATGTTTCAATGAGATTACCTCTCATTCTTCTATATTGGAGTAGAGTCCCAACCTGTTTAGCCTTTGCTCATAAGATAATCGCTCCATACCAGATTCATCCTAGTAAACCTTCAATGAACTGCCTCCAATGAAATTATGTCTTTTCCTTAGCCAAGGGGACAAAAATGCAGTCTCACCAGCACAGATGTGTTACAGTTTTAATAAAACTATCTCAAGATGTTTCAGCAATAAAAAAACAACAGTTGGGAATAAACTAATGTATTATCTTGGCAAACTAAAGTCATTCCACAGTCTCTAGGTGGAAAACTAGTTTTTTTTCTGGCAGTTCCGCTAAAGAATGAACATTGACTAACACAAAAAGAACAGTATTTTTCTTTGCATGATGCCACTGCACCTCTGGAACACAAATGACTTCATCTGAAGGACAGACCTACACAAGCAGATAGATGTTATGCCTCCAAAAAAAAAGGGACTTTGTGTACATCCTAGGTATACAGAAATTGCAATGGGTCCATTAGAAGTGCACAAATAAATTGTAAATACAATAAATTATAAATACATGTTCTTTTACTTAAAGAAGGCACACAGACTCAGGATGTACACAGTAGCTAGAAAATAAAACACTGCATTGCATGTAGAAACAACTTATTCAAACGATGCATAGACACTGTTTTAATACATGCTGGTAACACGTGCTTCCAAAATTATTTTACTTGCAAAACAAACTCAACAAAATTACAATGTCAAAACTGCACTTACCTTTCTTGTTAGTAAACTTTTGCGTCTCATCCCAAAAGATTCCAATTGCAAACGTCCTCGAAGTGCTAATTCAATCAGCATGCATCCACGCAAACCAGATGAGATGCAGTCATTCCAAAAAGACGTGTAACCCTGCAGCACAAGCAAAAGTCGTAAAGTTAGTTTCCTGATAAGAAACAAAGTGTATATGTATTTAGACACTCTAATGATATACAACATTCCATACGTCATGAACTTGAAACGCTCTCAATCATAATTCACATATCTGAATTGCCTAGGCTCCTGGACATTTTAAAAACATGGATTCTTTTACTTCCAGTGCTCTTGCAGCTAAAGCAAATGCCTTTAAGATTTGAAAGTTTCTCCACAGTAAAGTATAGTTCCACTTTTTTTTTCATTGGGATGATTGGAATTGGGGATTTCAGCCAAAAATCACCATTTGTTGCCAATCTCTAATCGCCCTCAAATGAAATGACTTGCTAAGCCATTTAATATGGTTATCTTTTAACTGCCATCTGACTCTGCTAAGACTGGGTAAGCTTTCCTTAAAAAAAGGAAAAAATGATATTTGTTCTGGTAATTCTATACGTTTCCAATTGCCAAAATAAATATCTTGCTTTTACTGGCTTTCCAATAAGTATTTGAGAAGGTAAGGACTTGTGGAGTGGACGGGTAATAAAGGTAAGCCTGGCAGGCAAGATGGTAAAGCAGCAACAGATGTTGCTAGGGATGATTTCAGAGGCAAAAAGAAATTTATCCCAAGAATTAATTCTTAAATACATGAAGTTTGATAATTGGAAGGAGACAAATAAATTCATAAATCATTCTAAAGGGAAGGATGAGGCAACCATGGCTGACAACGGAGGTCAAAGCAGCATTAAAAGAGGGAAAAAAAAACAGCATACAACATGGTGAAGATTAGAGTCATAGAGGCAGTTATACAGCTTGGAAACAGGCCCTTTGGACCAACTCATCCACGATGACCAGATATCCTAACTCACCTAGTCCCATTTGCCAGCATTTGGCCCAAATCCCTCTAAATCCTTCCTAATCACGTACTCATCCAGATACTTTTTAAATGCTGTAATTATACTAACCTCCACCACTTCATCTGGCAGCTCATTCCATACATACACCACACCCTGCGTGAAAAAGTTGCCCCTCAGGACGCTTTTAAATCTTTCCCCTTTCACCTTAAACCTATGTCCTCTAGTTTTGAACTCCCCTACCCTGGGAAAAAGATCTTGGCTATTCACCCTGCCTCCAACCCTCCAGGGAACAAAGGCCCAGCCTATTCAGCCTCTCCCTACAGCTCAAACCTTCCATACTAGCGACATCCTTGTAAATCTTCTGATCCCTTTCAGGTTTAACAACATCTTCCTCATAGTTGGGAGACCAGAACTGAATGCAGTATTCCAAAAGTGGTCTAACCGATGTACTGTACAGCCACAAAACTCCCAACTCCTATACTCAATTCACTGACCTAAAAGGCAAGTGTACCAAATGCCTTGGAT
>NC_063332.1:46531790-46564173 GCF_021869965.1 Rhincodon typus | reverse complement strand
ACTACAGTCCACATTCAGGCCTTCCCAATTTGACCCCAACCATGACAATGTCTACATTCAGAACATTGAGATCCTTCAGAAGCGTTTCTCCCCGCGACTCCTGAAACACACACTCGCAGCAATGCGCCGGCATCTCCTGGTACTACAATCAAGCCTACCCCAGCTCAGAGCTTTCCTCTCCCAGACCTGCAAAGGACCTCTCCTGTTTTTTATTCTTCGTAGGATCCACAACCTGAACTCACAATTCTACTCAGCTTTATTGGACACAAAAAACCGTAAGTACAGTAAACTTACTGGTGCCTACCACCCAAAACGGGCTTCCTCCACCTCCCAAAACCCCAACCCTACCCAGGACCTTCCCCACAATGTGCCCGCCGCCATTGGCCACGTGGCCACTGTTGGAGCAACCACGGATGACGTCACACCCTCTGCCGCCAGGTACATCACTTCCGGGACAGTGAACGCCATCGACACCACTGCTGATGCCGTCGCCTCCATTTCCGAGGCCAACACCATAGACACTGAGGACACACCTACCGTCACCGCTGCTGCCACCTCCTACCCCACCCCTCCCACGGCACTCCGCCCACCGCCTCCACAGCCAGCAGCTCCAGAGGAGACAGCAACACCCAGCCCTGCCGAGTCTTCACCATCCCCCCAGATCTCCATCTCACTGAGGACGAACCGTCAGTCCTCAGTAAAGGGCTCACCTTTATCCCCCGCCACCCATACATCAACTAATACCGGTCACGTTTGGACATAGAGCAGTTTTTCCGCCGCCTCCGCACTTACTTCTTCAACCGTGAGCCTAACCCTCCCTCTACTGACCCCTTCTCCCACCTCCAACACACCCCCCCAAGGCCTCCTAACCTCCCTCGACCTCGCATTTCTGAAAAAGGGTCTAGGCCCGAAATGTCAGCCTTCCTGCTCCTCTGATGCTGCTTGGCCTGCTGTGTTCATCCAGCTCTACATCTTGTTATCTCAGATTCTCCAGCATCTGCAGTTCTTACTACCTCTGTACCAAATGCCTTCTTCACTATACTGTCTACTTGTGACTTCATTTATTAAAGTCATGAAAACAATAACCAGAATCCTTCCGACCTCAAAAGAAAAAAAAAAATCAATTGATGGAGAGCCGACTACAAAAGGGTAAAGCAGAGCTAGGCAGGATTGACTGGAACAAGAGTGTGGCAGGCAAAACAGTAATTGAACAATGAATTATCTTCAAAGGAGATGGTTCAGGTACATTCTAGGTATTGCAAGCCTAACTACAGCACATGGACTGCAGCAGTTCAAGTAGATAGCTCACCGCCACATTTAAGAGGAACTAGGAACGGGTAATAAATGCTGGCCTGCTACTGATGCCTACTTCCCACAAGTGAATAAAAAGAAATGTGCTCATATGGGGAAGGCAGGACAAACAAATGAAATCCCTAGATGACAAGAGGAGGTAAGAATTAACATTAGAAGTAAAAACTGTTTTTATGACAGGTGTAAGGCAGAAAATACAACTGAGAACAAAGAAATACTGAAGGTTTAATGGGGAGGTGAAAATGCAAATAAAAGCAAAAAGAGGAATGATGAGAAAAGACTAGCACCTAACATTAAGGGGAACCTCAAAGTTTTCTACAAGCACATAAATAATAAAATACTTGAAGGAGTAGGGCCAATTAGAAATGATAAAGGGAATTTACATATCGCTTCAGGGAGCATGGCAGAAACATTAAATGAATACTTCACATCATCTTTACCACAGCGGACAACATAGCCCCATCTTATGACAGGGAAGCTTCCTCCTTTGTTACTAGATGGGATCAAAATTAACAAGGAAGTAGTCTGGGACAGATGGTTTGCACTTAAAAGCACCAGGACCAAAAGGAATGTCACGGAAGTGAGGGTAGAAATTACAGAGGCACTGGTCGTAGTCTTTCAGACTTTCTTGGACTCAGGAGAGGTGCCAGAAGATTGGAGAATTACAAATATTATGGCTTTATTCAAGAAAGGTTGTAATATCATCCCAGCAATTATAGACAAGTCAGTTTAACCTCACTGGTGGGGAAACTGCGAGAAGTTATTTGCCATAGAATTAGTAGCCACATGGAGAAAGGTGAGTAAATTAGGAAGAGTCAACATGGATTCCCAAGAGGAAAATAAAGTTTAACAAGCTTGCTGGATTTTTTGAAGAGATAACAGAAAAGATTGATTTGGATAATGCTGTTGATGCGGTTTACATTAATTTCCAGAAGGCACTTCTTACAGTACCACCCAGAATTGAGGAAAGTTCTAGGTCATGGTACAAAAAGGAACAACTGCAATATGGATACAAAGTTGCCTGGCTGATTTTAAACAGTAATGATCGATGGATATATTAAGGTTTATGGTGGAGCTTACCAGGGTAAATTGGAAACTTTGCTTTTCCTGATATGTATTAAAAATATGGATCTTGGTATGCAGGAGACAATTTTAAAGTTTGCAGGAGACAATTTTAAAGTTCGCAGGAGACAAAACTTCGCACAGTTGTAAACTGCGGGGAAGACAGTGCCGAACTCAAAGTACATTGACAAGTTGTTAGAGTGGGCAGATAGGAGAACAGTTAGTTGCCAGTCTTTTTGTAATCATTCTTTGCTTCCCTAATTTGCTTTTGCACCTCCCTCCTGAACCTTGGGGGCTGACCTTCGTTCACAACTGTATTTATGACCTGACACAAATAGATGTTAGCATGTATTGGTTAACGAGGGAGAGACTGGCCACAAATAGGACGTTTAAGTTGGCAGCTTGTGACTGGAAGCATGCCGCAAAGATCATTCACTGCTCACAATGTGGTCTCCTCTACGCTGGGGAAACAAAGCACAAACTGGGTGACTGCGAGCAGAACATCTACGTTCTGCTCGCAAAAAAAAAAAGAGCTATTTGTTGCCTGCCACTTTATCAAACCACCCTGTTCCCTGGCCAACATTTGTACCTGGCTTGCAGCCATGTTCCAGTGAAACTCAACACAAGCTGGAAGAGCACCACCTCATTTTCCGCTTGGGGACCCTGCAACCCTCCGGACTCAATACAGAGTTCAATAATTTTAGGGCCTAAACTCTCCCACGTCCTATCCCCTACTCCACACACCAGGCCTTGTTATCATGTAGCCCGTTATTACATACGACCAATTGTTAGTCACTAACAGTCCCCATTAACAACTACTCACCCTCCTAGCCAGATCGTTATCAACTCCTTTGTCTACCCAGTACTCTTCTCTCTCTTCAGGCTCTATCCTATCGTTTACTCCCTACCCCATCCCCCTCCCTATTTTCTGCATATAAACCAATGTTTTCCCAGCTACTAGTTCTGAGGAAGGGTCACCGGACCAGAAACGTTAATTCTGTTTTTTCCTTCACAGATGCTGCCAGATCTGCTGAGTTTTTCCAGCAACTTTGTTTTTGTTCCCGATTTACAGCATCTGCAGTTCTTTTGGTTTTTATTAACTCTTTTCTTGTTTTAAAGCTGAAGAAACTTTTCTAGTTTTTATATTTTTGGCTAACTTTCTCTCCGACTTCATTTTTTCCCCACTCTTTGTTAATCTTTTAGTAATTCATTTTTTAAAAAAAAAATTCTGTCCTATCTTCTGACCTGATATCTATCTTTGCAGAATTAAAAATGTCTTAGTTGTGTCAGACATGATCTCGGACTTTTAAAAAAAAAAGTTAACCAAAGAGCAGGTCCATCCCTTTGAATTCTTATTTGTTAAAACGTATCTATCCTGTACTTTGAAATATTCCTTTAAACGTTTGCCATTGTATCTCTATTAATCCATCCCTTAAACTAAATTGTTGGTTCACTTTCATTAGTTCTGCTTTCATGAGCTCATTTTTTTAGCCTTGTTTAAGTTCGAAATGGTTTTGGACCCACACTTCTCTCCTTTAAACTGTATGTAAAATTCAGTCATGGTGTTGTTGCTGCTACCCAGGGACACTGAGGATAGTAGATATCTCATTGGTCAAAACTAGGTCTTGACTCTGCCCCAGTTAATTATTCTTAGTTGGATTGAGCGGTGTTCTTTTGGACTGTCACCCTAAACTTGCCTGATACAATGATCACTGACCCTAATACGTTCTAAAACTGATACTTGTTCTACATTTGCAAGAACGAAAGAATAATGGTATCTCAATGGACTGGACTGGACCCCTGCTTGTTGTAGAAAATTTTCCTGAGCACAACCAAGGAAAGGTTACACCAACACCAACCAACTCTGCACAGATAAAATCAAGTCCCCACCATTGTTGCTACTCTGATGTTTGCACATCTCTAATTTCCCCACAAATTTGTTCTTCTATATTCTTCCCACTAGGTGGCAGGTTTAAAATGCACCAGAGTGATTGTATCTCTTTTTGCTCCTTAGCTTCATCTGCCCTGAACCTTCCTGGACATTTACTTCCTCCAGCACCATAGTGCTTTCCCCAATTAAATCCACTGCCATCACCCACTCGCTCTTGGTTTCCTATCCATCCCAGTTATACTTTTCAACCCGCTTCCATCCAGTAGAAGATAACAAAAAAGTTTGAAAACATGTACCAACAGATTCAAAAACAGCTTCTTTCTTGCTGTCAGACTTATGAACGGTCCTCTCATATTACAGTTGATCTCCCTGCACCTTCGGTATATTCTGCGTTCTGTTCTATTGCCAAGATACAGTGAAAAGTATTGTTTTGCATGCTAACCAGACAAATCAGATCTTACTTGTCAACGTATCTTGGTACATGCGACAATGATTAATCAATCAAATCAACTAACCAGAAAAATTAAGCACTGAGTCTAACCCCCTTGATTCAGGTCTCTATTATTGCCACATCATAATTCCACTTGGCAATCTGTACCTGAAACTCTTAAGTTTACTGAACTCCATGCATAACTTGCATTTTGACACTGCAACCCGGATTTAGAAATGTTTCAACTTCTCCCTTATTCCAACTCCAAAGAATAATTTACCTTTCTCTATTCTAGTGCTATCTCTCCCAGCATTGCGTGCACCCAGAATTACTTCCTAATATTTTCCCCCTGCTTCGACACCCCTGCAGAATTAGTTTAAACCTTCCCAGCAACACAAGTCATATACTCCACATGGAACTCAGGTTGGTACCATCATTGCATTGGTACCATCTTCCCCAGAGCCAGTTCCAGCACCACAGTGCCTCAAGATAAGGGCAAGATAAGGAGAATTTACTTCAAAGTGTTGTGAATCTTCTCTCCCAAAGGGCTTTGGTTCTCCTCCTTTGAATACACTCAAGGCTGAGGAGAGGACTTTTTTTTGTCTCTCCAAAAATCAAGGGACATGGCAAGCAGGAGGAAAAGTAAAGGTGAAACCCAACATCAGCCATGATCACATCAAATGGCAGAGAACGATCAACAGACTATATGATCTACACCTGCTCAAGTCCTTGCAATGTCTTATATTAAGTAACCTAATTCAGATTATGTGTATTTTAGGTGTCAAAGTAGAAAAAGGTACATGTAACAAGGTACCGGTTTCAATTCTCAATGCTGCAAAATACAGACTCAAATAATTTGACAACATGCCACACAAACAGCTTATTTGAAAATTAGAAGCCCACAGGATTAAGGGAAATGGCGATATGGCCACAAAATTAGCTCAATGTCACAGAGGAAAAGTGGTGGCGGATGTTTTCAGCTTGGGAACTGCAATGTTTCCATAAGGATTAGTTTGGTCATATTCCAATTCGTATAATTAGACTCACGTACAGACAGCATTGATGTAAAGTTAGCAACTGATAAAAAATTTGGCATGTTAGTAAATGCGGACAGTTATACACTGCCTTAAAAACACTTCCTGAAATCCACCCTTTTTCTTCAACCGAGGATACCTGCTGTAGCTGGCAGGATCCGTAGGCATGTTCAACTTCTTTCCTGCACTTCTGCCCTCACTCTTCCCTTCCTTCCCACAGCAATAACAGGATACCTCTGGTCCTCACTTACCAGCCTACACATCCAAAGAACTGTAAGCTGCCACTTCTGTCACCTCCAATGGGACGCCACCGCCAGACATCTGTACCCCTCTCTCCTTTTTTAGCAGCAGGAAGACAACCCCAGCTTTTAGCTGTAACAGAGGAAAAAAAGAGCTTCCACATCCAGCTTCAGGACCCCCACAACGGCTACTGAAAACTAAACGAAAATTCCTGGTTCTGTGGGAGCTTGACCCCTCACATTCAGAGTGCTTCAATTGTTACTACATTAAAAAAAAACAAATCCACACAAGATGTTTATTTTATTGGCTTGAAACAAACTGCTCGTCACCTCCGTCTCAACGTCTCCATTAAAAATAACCTGGACAAAAATACATCTCTTGAAGCTATAGTATCGGCACAACATGGTCTTTTCCCCCCAATCTCATCAACATATCCTTCCATCCCTTTCTCTATTACGAATTACCTAGCTTGCTCTTAAATGCTTTCATGTTGCTGCTCTCCAATATCTCTTAGAGTCGACAGCATTGAGACAGGTCCTTCGGCCCAAACCGGTCCATGCCAGCCAAAATGCCCATCCACGCCAAGCCCATTTCCCTGCAATTGGCCCATATCCTTCTAAACCTTTCCTATCAATGTATTTGTCCAAATGGCTTTTAAATGTTGTTAAGGTATCCGCCTCAAGCACTTCCACTAGCAACTCATTCCATATGCGTACCATCCTCTGTGTAAAGACGGTGCCCCTCAGGTTCCCATGTATTCTTTCCCTTCTTACCTTAAACTGATGCCCTCTAGTCCTCGATTCCCCAACCCCGAGAAAAAGACTGAGTCCATTCACCCTATCCATGCCTCTGATCTTATACGCTTCTATAGGATGCCCTCTCAGTCTTCTACACTCTAAAGAAATAAGTCCTAGCTTGTCCAACCTGTCCCTATAACTCAGTCCTTCAAGTCCTGGCAACATCTTTGTAAATTTCTTCTGCACTTATTCCAGTTTAATAACATCTTTCCTATAGCAAAGTGACCAAAACTGATGACAATACTCCAAGCGTGGCCTCACCAACATCATGTATAACTGCATCATAACTTCCCAACTTCTACACTCAATACCCTGACTGATGAAGGCCAGTATACCAAAAGCTTCTCCACTGGCCTTGTCCACCCGTGACTCCACTTTCAGAGAACCAAGCGCCTGAACTCCAAAGGTCCCTCTCTTCCACTACACTCCTTAAGGCCCTACCTTTCACATGAAACTCCTACCTGAAATTGATTTTCCAAAATGCACCCCCTCACACTTATCTATATTAAGCTCCATTTGCCATTTCTTGGCCCACTTCCCCAGCTGGTCAAAATCCTGCTGCAATTTCTGATAACCTTCCTCACTGCCCACAATACCGCCTATTTTAGTATCATCTGCAAACTTATCAGTCATGCCTTGTACATTCTCATCCAAATCATTGATATAGATAACAAAAAGCAATGGGCCCAGCACCATCCCGAGGCAAACCACGAGTCACAGGCCTCCAGTCAGACAAGCATCCTTCCAGCATTACCCTCTGCTTCCTACCATCAAGCCAACGGTGTATCCAATTTGCCAGCTCTCCCTGGATTCCATGTGATCTAACCTTCCACAGCAGCCTACCACCATGTGAAACCTTATCAAAGGCCTTACTGAAATCCATAAAGACTACATCTACTGCCCTGCCTTCAACAACCTTCCGAGTCACTTCAAAGAACTAACAAATTTGACAAGCATTATCTCCCATGTACAACGCCATGCTGACTAGCCCTAAATCAAACCCAGTCTTTCCAAATGCATCTACATCTTATCCCTCAGAATCTTCTCAAGTAACTTACTTACCACAGATGTTAAGCTTACTGGTCTATAATTCCCAGGTTTTTCTTTGCAGCCCTTCTTGAATAAGGGCACATTTGCTACCCTCCAGTCTTCCGGGACCTCACCCATGGCTTACGATGATGCAAATATATCAACCAGGGCCCCCTCAATTTCTTCAAGCCTCTCGCAGGGTTCTGGGATATATCTGGTCAGAACCAGGCGATTTATCCACCTTCGTACATTCTAATACTTACTACGCCTCCTGTACTGTGGTATGGACTGTCCCGAAGATATTGCCACTAACTTCCCCAAGTTTGCAAGTCTTCATGTCTTTCTCCAAGGTAAACACAGGATAATTATTCATTGAGGACCTTGCCCATCTCTTGCAGTTGCACACATCTGTGTCCACTTTGGTCCTTGAGGGGTCCTATTCTCTTCCTAGTTATTCTTTCTCCTTTAAGATACTTAAAGGAATCTCTTTGGATTAACCCTAATCTTCTCAGCCAAAGCTATTTCATGCCCCCTTTTCGCCCTCCTGATTTTCTTCTTCAGTAAACTCCTGTATCCCCTATATACTTCCAGGGATTCCTTGATCCCAGCTGCCTGCTCCCGAGCCATGCCTCCTCCTTTTTTCTGGTCAAAGCCTCAACATTTCATCATCCAGGATTCCCCACTCTTGCCAACCTTGCCCTTCACCCTCACAAGAACAAAGATCTTGAACTCTAGCTGTCATACTTTTAAAGGCCTTCCTTTTGCCCGAGGTCCCTTTGACAACAAACAAACTACTTGAATCAACCCCTGCAACCTCCTGAGTAATTCCATCAAAATTTATTTTGCCCCAATTTAGAACTTGAACCTGTGAACCGGTTTTGTCTTTTTCCATAACTTCTTGAAAATTAAGAGAACTATAGTCGCTGATCCCAAAGTGCTCCCCCACAGTCACCTGTCCTGCCCTATTTCCCAAGAGTAGGTCAAGTTTTGCCCCTTCACCTCTTTCGTGCTAAGTTCCACATTCTCATTATTCATTGGATGAAGCAGTAGTTTCTCCTAAGTTGGATTTCATAAATATTCTATCTTTGTGTCCCTGACACCTCAGAAATGGAAATGTTTTGGGTTATGGTCCCAGTCAATGTTAATACTGGACAATTCAGATTCTGGGATGAGATCTGAACTGATAGAAAATATTTGCTTTTCTGTTTCAGTGAAAAACCAATCTTAAACTAACAGACAAGGCTGCAGATTTGGCCTGAACAATTAAACAGATGTCTACGACAAGAATAATAAAACAAGGTAAATGTATTCAGAATTTGAAAAATCTCAAAAATTGGTAAATGTTGTATTTGTCCCTCAGCCTCTGACACTAGCAAAAACAATCCAAGTTTGTCCTACCTTTCCTTATTGCTAATACACTTCAATCCAGACACTCCGGTAAACCTCTTTTGCACCCTCTCCAAAACCTCCATATCCTTCCTATAGTGTGGCAATCAGAACTTCACACAATACCCCAAATGTGGCTTAACTAATGTTTTACATACCAGCAATGTGACTTGCCAACTTTGAGATTCAACGCTCCAACCTTGTAAAGACAAGTATGCCAAATGCCTTCTTTACCACCATATCCACGTCTGTTGCTATTTTCAGGGAGCTTTGGACTTGCACCTCAAGATCTCTCTGTATAACACAATGCTCCTAGGGTCCTGCCATTTACTGTATCCTTTTGCACTTGACCTACAAAAAACACTAACCTAGTTAATTACTAAACCCTTTACATAAGAAACAATTTTAAATCCAAACTCAAAACAAAATTTATATAAACAACACACTTCAGACTTTCCACCATATTTACCCTATCAAACTCTTTCAGAATCTTAAAGGCTTCCGAAAGATTATTCCCCACAATCTTCCCTTTCTAAAGGAAAGGAGTCCCAGTTCTTTCCAAATTTCCTGATGGATACACCATTAGTTATTCACACTTCACCTCATTGTTAACTTGAACATGATAGTATTTAAAGTTGATAATAGGTATCCAAAATGGAAAGTATTCTATTCAGAGCTGCCAGAAGTAATGTTAAAAAGCAGATAGGATTACAGTATTTAAAAGACATCTGGGTGGGTACATGAATAGGAAGGGTTGAGAGAGATGTGGGCCAAATGCAGTCAAATAGGTTTCAGATACCTAGTCAGCATGGGCAAGTTAGACAGAAGGATCTATTTCTGTGCTGTATAGCTATGACTTGATGACTTAATACTAACATGCTTCACCTACAGAGCAGAAAAATAGAGAAACAACAAAAAAAATTGGAAATAGCATCAAATTGAGTTTCCAGAACTTCATGCAAAACGTAAGCAAACATATTTACTGACACATGCTATAAAGTTTAAGTCCTATATTTACATACAGTAGTTTAAACAGTTTAAATTACACAGAGTCAATGTTGGAAAGACTATTGATTAAACACGACCAGCCTTGGACGTCTTTGGTCAAACAGGATTTCACAAGATATAATTTCACAACAACTTCTATCACAGAACTACCTGTCTAGAGATCACAATAAACACTTCACTGATCCCAAAATCCAAAAGGAAGATGATGAAAGAATGATAGAGCAATAGTCATAGAGGATTCCATAAATCAGAGGTTAGGACTATTGCTTCTGTGGCAGTAAAAGTGACTCCTGAATGGAGCATTGCTGCCTTCGAGCCAGGAGATTATAGGGTGCCTGCAGGACATCATTCTAGGGGAAGGGGTATAAGTTATGGACCACATTACTTACAACAATATAGGCAGGATGAGGCCTGGAAGGCAGATTTCAGCAAGTTAGGAAGGACATTCCTAGCAAAACCTCAACAGCAATAATGTCAGGATTACACAGTTCCACATGAGCAAATAATGGTAGGTAGGAAGAAAGGAATCAGATGTGAGGAATTAGGACCACTACTGAGGCAGGTGGGGCAGTCATAAACTGGATGCACGAATCTTAACAGGACTGGGACTGATATCCTTATAGGGAAATTTGCTAGAGCAGTTAAGATCAGTTTAAACAAGCTTGTCTGGGAGTTGGGAACCTGATTGGTAGCAAATGTCACCCAACTATTCAAGAAAGGGGCAAGACAGAAAATAAGGAACTACTGTCTTGTTCATCTTATATCAGTGCTAGGGAAAATACTACAATCTTACAAAAGGATGGAATAATGAGCTGACTGGGCACAGCCAGCATGGGACTTGCAAATTGAAAATAGTGTTTCACAAGCTTAGAACATAGAACATAGAACATAGAACAGTACAGGCCCTTCAGCCCATGATGTTGTTAAACTTGAATTTTTTTTGGAAGATATCATTTACAAAATTGATAAAAGGAGAGCCAATGGATATAGCATACTTAGATCTTCAAAAGGCTTTTCATAAAATTTCCCACAGTAGGTTGTTTAGAAAGTATAAAGCACAAGTGATAGCAGGTAATATACTGGCATGGATTAATGCTTGTCTAACTGACAGAAAAACAGTAGAAATAATTAGGTGACTCTCACACTTGCAGGCTGTAACTAGTGGGGTACTGCAAGGATCAGTACTTGGGCTCCAGCTATTCACCATACATACTAACAATTTGAAAGTGTGGACGAAATGCGTGGATGATATAAAGTTGAGTAGGAACATGTGTTGAGAAGAAGATGCAAGGTGGATTTAGGAGAATTTGAAAGCAAAAGCATGAGAAATGGAATATAATGTTGAAAAACTTGAGTTTGTTCACTTATTAGTGAGAAATGAAATTAAATTAAATCAATACGAAGAAACGAAGTAGGGTCAGATGGTGTAGAATCTGTGTGGGTAGAATTGATGAACCGCAAAGGTGAAAAAAACCATAGTTGGGGTTGTGTACAGGCCTCCAAACAGTAGTCAGGAGTTGGGGCGCAAGATACACCAGGAGATAGAAAAGGTGTGTAAGAAAGGCAAAGTCACAGTGATCATGGGGGATTTCAATATGCAAGTGGACTGGGAAAATCATGTTGATAGCGGATTGCAAGAAAAGGAGTTTGTGGAATGTCTACAAGTTGACTTTTTGGAGCAGCTCGTGGCGGAGCCCACAAGGGAACAGGCAATACTGGATTTAGTGTTGTGCAATGAGGCAAACTTGATAAGGGAGCTTAAGGTAAAGGAACCCTTAGGAGGCAGTGATCATAAGATAATTGAATTTACTCTGCAATTTGAGAGAAGATAGAATCAGAGGTAACGGTATTACAGCTGAATAAAAGGTGACTACAGAGGTATGAGGGAGGAGCCTAGCAGGAAAGACAGTGGAACAGCAATGGCAGGAGTTTCTGGGAGCAATTCAAGAGACACAGCAAAAATTCATCCCTAGGAAAAAGCAGCATGGTACAGGGAGGATGAAGCAACCATGGCTGACAAAGGAAGTCAGGGATAGCAAAAAAACAAAAGAGAAAGCATATAATGTGGTGAAGGGCAGTGGGAAACAAGAGGACTGGGAAGCTTACAAAGACCAAGAGAGGGCAACAAAAAAAAAATGAAATAAGGAGGGAGAAGATTAAATATGAGGGTAAGCTAGCCAATAATATAAAGGAGGACTGTATGAGTCTCTTTAGATATATAAAGGGCAAAAGAGGGGCAAAAGTGGGCATTGGACCGCTGGAAAATGACGCTGGTGAGATAGTAGTGGGGAACAAGGAAATGGCTGAGGAACTGAATAATTACTTTGCATCAGTCTTCACGGGGGAAGACACGAGTAATATCCCAAAAATTCAAGATAGTCAGGGGGCAGAGCTGAGTATGGTGGCCATCACCAAGGAAAAGGTGCTAGTAAAACTGATTGGCCTGAAGGTGGACCAATCACCTGGACCAGATGGACTACACCCTAGAGTTCTAAAGGAGATAGCTGAATATATAGTGGAAGCGTTAGTGGTGATCTTTCAGGAATCGCCACAGTCAGGGAGGGTCCCAGAGGACTGGAAAATTGCTAACGTGACACCCCTGTTTAAAAAGGGAGTAAGGCAAAAGACGGAAAACTATAGACTGATTAGCCTAACCTTGGTCGTGGGCAAGATTTTGGAGTCCATTGTAAAGGATGAGATTGCTGAATATTTGGAAATGTATAGTAAAATACGGCAAAGTCAGCATGGTTTCGTCAAGGGGAGGTCATGCCTGACAAATCTGCTAGAATTCTTTGAGGAAGTAAACAGCAGGGTAGATCAAAGAGAGCCAATGGATGTTATCTACTTCAAGAAGGCCTTTGATAAGGTGCCGCACAGGAGGCTGCTGAGTAAGATAAAGGGCCCACGGTGTTAGAGGCAAGGTGCTAGCATGGATAGAAGATTGGCTGTCTGGCAGAAAGCAGAGAGTGGGGATAAAAGGGTCTTTCTTGGGATGGCAGCCAGTGACAAGTGGTGTTTCGCAAGGGTTGGTCCTGGGATCACAACTCTTCACTTTGTACATTAATGATCTAGATGAAGGAACTGTGGGCATTCTGGCTAAGTTTGCAGACGATACAAAGATAGGTGGAGGGACAGGTAGTATTGAGGAGAGGGCGAGGCTGCAGAAGGACTTGGACAGGTTGGGAGAGTGGGCAGATGGAGTACAATGCGTGAAAGTGTGAGGTCATGTACTTTGCTAAGAGGAACAAAAGCATGGACTATTTTCTAAATGGGGAGAAAATTCATAAGTTTGGAGTGCAAAGAGACTCAGCAGTTCAAGTCCAGGATTCTCTCAAGGTAAGCTTGCAGGTTGAGTCAGTAATCAGGAAGGCAAATGCAATGTTGGCATTTATTTTGAGAGGAATTGAATATAAAAGCAGGGATGTACTACTGAGGCTTTATAAGGCGTTGGTCAGGCCACATTTGGAGTATTGTGTGCAGTTTTGGGCCCCATATCTCAGGAAGGATTTACTGGCCCTGGAGCGGGTTCAGAGGAGGTTCACGAGAATGGTCCCAGGTACGGAAAGCTTAACGTTTGAGGACTCTGGGACTATACTCATTGGAGTTTAGAAGGATTGGGGAGGGGGCGCATCTAATTGAAACTTACAGAATACGGAATGGCCTGGACAAAGTGGATGTTGGGAAGATGCTTCTATTGGTAAGAGATACGAGGACCCAAGGACACAGCCTTAGAATAAAGGGAAGACCTTTTAGAACGGAGATAAAGAGAAACCTCTTTAGCCATAGAGTGGTGAATCTACGCAATTCACTGCCAAGGAAGGCCGTGGAGGCCAGGTCATCGAGTACATTTAAGACTGAGATAGATAGGTTCTTGATTGTCAAAGGGATCAAGGGTTGCGGGGAGAAAGCAGGAGAATGGGGTTGAGGAACTTATCAGCCATGATTGAATGGCGGAGCAGACTCGATGGGCTGAATGGCCTAATTTCTGCTCCTATGTCTTATTAGAGATACATTGCATGAACTATTTTAGAGAAAGGATTAATACAGAATTTCAGCCATGTTTCTGTCTCACTAAAATGCTATAATTAGTAATTCATTAGGTTGGCGTGTACTGGTAGTGTGTTAAATTAACTAGTCTGTACTAATAAAGGCCTTTAAGAAGGCAGTGCGCAAGAGGGTACGAAATAAAATGTTTCCACCAACATCAGTGGGCTCATTTTGTGCTTGATAGCAAAGTAGGTTACATTCGCAGGCAGAACTTAATTATTTAGCGATTATGCAAAACTATTCAGAACATGCACAATTTTGGTTCATTTACACTATGGGAACTATAGAGGCCCTGGAAAAAGGCTCAGACAAAGCTACTAGATTGATACTTATAAACATATGAATTAGGAGCACATGTAGGGCATTTGGCCTCTGGAGCCTTCTCCAATCGGACCAATTTCTGTTTAAAAAGATGTTTGTTTTTTGGAAAAGTGTTAGGGAGCTAAAGTTTTAAAAGCAAGAGTTCCTGAAGTGACAACTGAAGTCTTTAGAAAAAGAAATAGATTAGGTTCAGTCCACTTAGATTGTTATTCGAGTTAAATAGGCAAGGAAGGATCAGGGACATTCATTAATGTTAAGCAAGCATGGAACCGTTAGGTTCTCAAAAGGTTGGTTAACTCAAAATCGGCTGGATGTAAGATTTGTGATGCAGTGATACTAATAGTGCAAGTTCAATTCCATACTGGTTGGGATCACCATGAAAGTTCCACCATCTATATCTCACCTAAAGCATGGTGATCCTCAGGTCAAACTCACTTTTAATTCTCTATAGCGAGAGAGAATAGTCTGTGGTCTTCTGGGACTATGGAGACAGTCATGAAAGAAAGGCTTATTTTCACTGAGAATCTAAAGTTCTGCGCAAAGTTGCAGATGCATGGCACACAGTCAGTACAGATTTGATGCAAGACTCAAAGAACTCAGGAGTTCTGGAGTTGCCTAACATAACTTAATATAAGATGCAGGTTGACACAAGAAGCAACTCCAAGCTCATTTTGTTCATGCTGACCTCCAGATTTCTCAAACCTGTAATTACTAGTCGTTCCACACTGCAATAAATGGAGAAAACAAAAAAAAATTGACCCGTTTTTCAAATCACTCCCTCCCAAAATCCAACCACCCTGCCTTTTTTGAAGTTCTTAACTGTGTTGTCAGTTCCAACATCCAGGCCCATTTTTAATCCATCAAACTCCCCATATTCAAATCAAAATTTAGCCCTACTGCCACAGCTTTGAAAATGCAAAGAAAAGGTGATACAGATAATCTGCAACTATGACCATGATGTAGTACCTACTGCTGCCCATCCTTTTTAAACTGTACAACTTGTGTCATAAGCAATTCCTCAAATAAATCTCCATCTCCCAACTAAATGATGCAACCTTTGATTTGTTCGACTTTGACCTATTCAGATATAGAAAGTTTCTTGTCCACCACAAAGTTTAAAAAGGTCCCTTAACGAGTGAGTGGGCCCAATCCTATTCTCATTTTCATTCTGTCCACAGCAAGATATTCTGAAAATACAGCACTCTCCCAAGAGTAAGACTGTTTTCTTCCATTTCTTATCCTCCCCATTATCAGTAAGGCAAACATTTGCTGCCTCTCCAATTACCATTGAAGTGAAGAACTTGCTCAATCTCTTCAATTAAGAATCAAACATACTGCTGAAGGCAGGCCTAGGTAGGGAGGTTATGCATCAGCTGTTCAGGGCACTGCTGACACCACATCTGGAGCACTGTGCACAATTTTAGTCACAACTTTTTTTTTTTTTAAAAAGTTATGTAAATGTGTTGGAGGCAGTTCAGGGACAGTTTGTCAAATGAATGCACAGAATGGGGATGCATTTTTTAAAGATAATTCCTTTGCGGGATGTGGATATCACTGGCCAGCCAGTGATATTCCCCATCCCTAATTGCCCGAGACGGTGGTGAGCTGCCTTCTTGAACCATTGCAGTCCATCTGCTGTGGGTTGACCCACAGTTCCACTGGGGAGGCAATTCCAGGATTTTGTTCAAGTGTGAAGGAAAAGATATATATTTCCAAGTCAAGATGGCCAATGGCTGAGATGGAAACTTGAAGATGGTGGTCTTCCCACGTATCTGCTGCCCTTATCCTTCTGGATGGAAATGGTCGTGGGTTTGGAAGGTGCTGTCCGAGAATCTTTGGTGAGTTTCTACAGTGCATCACTCAGACAGTACACATTGCTGCTAGTGAGCATCGGCGGTGGAGGGAGCAGATCTTGGTCGATGTAGTGTCAATCAAGCAGGCTGCTTGCCTTTAACCATGTCGAAGCTTTGAGTGTTGTTGGAGATGCTCCCATCCAGGCAAGTTGGGAGTATTTCATCACATTCCTGACTTGTGCCTTATAGTCAATGGCCAGGCTTTGGGGAGTACGAAGGAAAGTTACTAGCTGCAGTATTCCTAGCCTCTTACCTACTCTTGTAGCCACTGTGCTTATGTGTAGAGTCCAAGTGAGTTTCAGGTCAATGGTAACCCTCCAGGATATTGATTGTGGAAGATTCAGTGATGGTAACATCTTTGAATGTGCAAGTTCTGGAGGTAACAGTGGGTTAAACATGCATATTCAACTCTAGAATTGAGAGCAAATCTAAGTAATGACAAATGTCTATGACTATGTCCTTTCTGGATAGATGTCTGACATCCTTATAAACTATGATGGGGCACATGCTATTCAACCCATTCAGCCTGCTCTAGCAGTCATTAGATTGTCTTATTGGTGATGGTCATGGCCTGGCATTTGTGTGGCATGAAAGTTATTTGCCACTTGTCAGCCCAGAGGATTCACAAATAGTGCTGAATGTTGTCCAGTATTCAGCAAACATCCCCATTTCTGACCTTATTGTGGAAGGAAGGTTATTGATGAGGCAGCTGAAGATGGTTGGAGCAAGGACACAACCCTGAGGAACTCCTGGAGTAGAGATAACTGACCTTCAATAACCACGACCTTCTACATGCCAAGTTTGACTCCAATCAGCAGAGAGTTTGCACCCTGACACCCAGTGATTCCACCCAGTGCAGCAACGCGTCTACCAGAGTCCATTTGCCAACCAATGTGCATTCTCATATAGTATATGGTTTTCCCTTGACTTTGGCAAATTTTTGCAAACTGTCCTAATCAGGACTCCTTAATGCCACACTCAGTCAATGCAGCCTTGGTGTCAAGGGCTGTCACGTGCCCCTCACCTCACCTCACCTCTTTTGTCCATGTTTGAACCAAGGCTGTAATGCTGTCTTGTAAGAAAAGGTTATACAGGCTGGGCTTGGATCCTAGTGGATTTAGAAGAGCAAGATGTAATTTGTTTGAAACATACGAAATCCCATAGGTGTGGAGAATCTATAACTCGGAGGCGCCGTTTAAAAATAAGGATTGCTTACGTAAAAGAGACGAGCCAAAATATTTTTCTGAAGACCAGGAACCTTTTTGCTGGAAATTTGTGGAAGCAGAGTCCTTGAACATCAAGGCAGAGGTGGATACATTTTTGTTAAGCAAGGGGATGAAAGATTATCAGGAATGGACAGGAATGCAAATGCAAGGTTTCAATCCTATCAGCCATGATCTTACAGAATGCTAGAGCAGGCTGAAGGGGCTGAATAATATGTGCCCCATCCTAGTTTGTAGGGATGTCAGACTTCTATCCTGAAAGGGCATAGTCCCAGACCGTTGTCATTACGTAGATTTGCTCTCAATTCCAGAGTTCAATATGCATGCTGAACCCAGTTACCTCCAGAACCTGCATATATTAAGTTCAGTTCCACACTAATAATTCTTTTAAAAGTTTAGATGTGCACAGTCATTTCCTCAATTTCTGGTCTTTTTTCACACAGTTTTGCACTTGGGTTAATTATTAATTATTAAAGGAGGAAGCCTGGAACCCTCAGAATTTGGCACTACTTCAATTCTTACCTTTTGTGCAATCCCTAATCACACCATTGGCAGCCATGCCGTCATTTTCTCTTCTGGTACACAATGACACTCATTGAGTATTGCTCAATAAATATATTTTGTGCAAGGTTTTCATCTGACATGTAATGAAATGTCCTGATACATCAGGGTAAAAGGAAAACATTTATACTGCAGCAGTGGACTCTGGTAGTGGTGGTGGCAGTGACACGGACATTAATACACAAGGCCTCTTTGCAGACAGAAAATGGACATCTTTTCACACTGCATCAGTTTCAAAGCAAAACAAAATAGGTGACATCCATACTCCAATTCCGATTGGTCACATCATTGGCCTGAGCCAACCTGCCTAGTTAAAATGGCACTTAACTATCAGTCATCATCCACCTGGTGCATTCTCCATTGCAATCCCTCTATTAGAGTCCATTTACCAATCAATGAACATTTGCATGCAATATACATGTGATTTTTCCCTACTGTGGCAACTCCTGCCAACTGTCCTGGTAAGTGCAAGATGAAAAGTCTCAATAAAAGTGTGTCCTTTATCAGGAGTACTCAAGTTTTGGACCACCATACGACTACTTCAATCACATTTCTGATGTTAACTGCTCTACATAACCAAAGACTGTTATTGCAGAAAAGGAGGTTGCCTTGCCATGCCATGATAAAGAGAATGGCCATGCCTTAACCTGGGGGTACCATGTGCAGTTCCTGAAGTCATGTGTAATCATAATGGAAACCACGGAAGGACCAAAAAAAGGCAAATATAAAGACAAGCGCACAAAGGTCATAGCCCCTCAAAGAAAACTGGAAAGTACTGTATCATGATAGCTCAAGGTTGTTCAGTCTGAGAATTGCAAAGTTAAAAAAGTTGATTCAAACAGATACATAAAAACATTATTGCCCCAAACAGCACTGGCAGCCCCTGGAATAACTTAGCAAGGAAGATTTGAAGTAATTAGTTTTGATCAAAAGGTAAAAATTTGACACATCTGGAACAGTAATGCATCACTTACAACTGCTGAAACAGCAGGGAAATAAACTAAAAAGAGCCGAGGGACATTTTAAAGAAAACACAGGTGGTGGTTCGCATGTGGAATGAGCTTGCTGAGAAAGTGGTGGATCTGGAAACAATCACAATGTTTAAAAGAAACTTGGATAGCTTGGAGCAGGCAGGTGAGACTAGCTTAGTTTGGGATCATGTTCAGCATGAACTGGTTGCACCGAAGGGTCTGTTTCCGTGCTGTATGACTATCAACTGCCTCTTCTGATCAAGAGATTTTATTTCTTCCATTCAGGTCTATCAAAGCCTGTACAGATGCAATGTTTGGGAAAGTCAGCTTCAGGACATCAAAAGTAATCATGTTTCTTCATGTACATTCCATAAATCAAAAGACAAAGAAACAAAGTAAAAGCACAAATGCTTCTAATTTTTCCCTAAGGTAACTTTCCTGGAAAAGAACTGTATTAAACAACATTCAAGAGTATGGTTCTCCCATGCTACAAGCAAAAGTCAATTTAACTACAAAAAGGAGGCCTTGTAGTGCAGAGATAGTGTCCTTACTAGAGCCAGAAGTTCCAGCTCCAAATCCCACATCAGGGCTTACTGGCCATGTGAGCAGTAGTCATGCTTAGCCTCAACGGAGCCCAGGAAGCCTTTCACTACCTTTCCACTACCTTTCCACTATTATCCAAAGGGAAAAATGTGGAGATATATAAGTAACCAGTTATCCTTTCTGCATATCTGCACACTGATGAAAGGCTACTTATTTTTGCAAGAAACAACAGGTAGTTCATTGTTTCCAAGGATTTCTTGCAAGTTTACCTCACACACCCCCATCCCAAGCTCATTAAGTACTGATATGCAGTCACATCTCCACAATACACACAATCAAAGCAACATAGAGCATGTGAATGAATAAAACATAAGTGTGTAGGCCAAGATTCATTACATACTAGTTGCTAAGAAAGTAATGAGCCATCTTCCCAAGTCTGGAAGCCAGCAACTGTATTTAAGTCAACCACGTGTTGCATACAAGCACACACAAAATCTTTTTATCTGGTCTGTTTTGTCTGTCACACCTGAATTGTTCATATTGATAAAAATACACTCCCAACATAAAATGTAGGGACTGGTCAATCAAACATATGGGGACTTCTGCTTAAATTGGGACAGCTCTCTCAGACTAGAGTAGCAACAATCATGTTCACAAAATCATAACTTACACCTAAAGTCCCAGAATCCTCCATCACCATAGAACATAGATTAGTACAGCACAGTACAGGCCCTATGGCCCACAATGTTGTACCGACCTATTATCCTACCAAGATCAATCTACCCTGCATACCCTACATTTTACTATCCTCCATGTGCCTATCCAAGAGTCGCTTTTAAAGTCTCGAAAGTATCTGACTCCACTGCCACTGCCGGCAGTGCATTCTACACGCCAGACCCATAAGAGACGGGAACACAATTGTATACAGCTGCCTTGAGAGCATGGCCTTGGGAGTCCAAAAGGTTGACTCCAGACCTTATGAAGTCTCATGACATCAGGTCAGAAACAAGCAAGGGAACTGGCCACTGCCTGCCCGCCTTCCCTTGGCTGAGGAATCAGTATTTCTCAATCTTGATCACCAACTAGAAGTCACACAGTGGATAGCAAGAGTCCACAACGTACTCTGAGTGCAGCTCTTCAATGCCACTCAGCCACTCTTGTTAATGGACAGAGTCCTTAAGAATTTCTGGCTCTCTAGGATAGGCCAAATGGTGACTGAACCAAAGGGAATTTGCGAGGGGGGGTAAAAAAGAACACGAACACGAACGAGAGGGGGATAGAGCGCGCGAGAGAGCAAACAAACAAGAGAGAGAAAGAGAATGGATTTTTTTTATTTCATATCAGAAAATTTTTTTCAGAAGTTCCTTGGTGTAGTTTCATAGGCCCAGCCAGCATCAGTTCCTTCCTAAGGTCTGAAATTGAAAACTTCACTGATGACTTTAGTGTTCAGTGCTCATGACACATCAAATATTAACTAGATCATCACCACATACCACAAGACCTCTATGTATTGAGGCTTGCACGGTTTAGTGACAAGCAATGATCATGGCTCAGAAGTGCCAGGCAAGAAACATTCCAACAAAAGAAGATCTAACCATCTCCTCTTGATGCTCAATGGTATTAGTGTTGACTCTGAAGCAAATCCCATACTGCGTAACTTCCTTGTTGCTGCTGAGTGCCAGTAAGGAGTGATCCGGAGGCTGGAGCAATGCGGGACAATTGTTGGACTTGCACCTGGCGCCATATGCTGAGCTGCCATAGTTTGGAATTCTTTACCAGACTGTAATGTAAACCCTTTTCATAATGTTATAACTACCTCATTCATAACTCATTCTCAAACATTAAGTAATCCTTATGCTTTCCTTTTAATCCTCTTTGTATAACAACACTACTTTTTTTTTACGCTAAGATTTGTACCTAGATATTGTATCTAAGATGGCACCAAAAGGCAGCCATTGTAAAAAGTTTTCACAGTACTCCAGTACTGGAGTACAAGTGACAATAAAGGATATTCTATCCTATCAACATTCTTTTGGTTTAGGGCTGGGGTGTAAGTAATCATTGACCAGGTACGTAACTGGAGGACCCATATAATCACGGTGTCTACAAAAGCAGATCAGATGCTATATATTTCTTGAAGCAACTCACTTCCTGAGTCTCCAATGTCCAACCGCCATGTAAACAGCAGAAGTCAGGAGTTTGATGAAAATCTCTCATTTGTCTCAATTAGTGCAGTTCAAATAACAAAGCGAGAAGTTCAATACCATTGAGGACATTACAACACATTTCTTCAGTACCTCACTCCACCTTAAATATTCCCTCCCTGCAGTGATGCACAGCAGCAGTACATCAAAAAAGTCTTTCAACAACATCTCCAAAATTTAAGAGTTCTGCCACCTAGAAGTGCAACAAATGTATGGAAACACCAGCACCTGCAAGTTTCACTTCAAGTCACACGCCACCTTAACGTGGAACTCCATGGCCATTCCTTTGCTGCCACTTGTTCAAAAAACCTGAAATTCCTTAACAGCACTGTGGGTTTACTTACAAAGTGCAGCAGCTCAAATTCACCATCTTCTCAACAGCAATAAGGGATGGACAATAAATGCATTGATAACATCCCACAAATGAATTAAAGAATAATGAATAAGGCAATAAGGAATAAATCAATCAGAAGCAGCGAACTCAACTATTCAGTCCCTCAAAAACTGTCAGGTAGCAGAAAGTTGAAAACTTAACAAAAAATAATGAATTTTGTTTTGTCACTAACTTTAATTGTTCCCCTCCCCTTCCCCAATTTAAAAAGTATGGTACAAGCATTTTCAAAGATTTTTAATTCAAGTCATTAACTTATGGTTTTGTACATATCTTACATCTGGAATTTTTGGCTCAATTTAATATATTTGGCTTGTGTTCAAATTACACGCTGCAGGATCAAGTGAAAAAAACCTGAATTAGGCAGACAGAAAGAGTGGAATGGGCGTATTTTTGGCTGCATTTAATGAAATCACACTAGTCTACCACACCTGAAATACATTAATGTCTTCTAAATTAACAGGTTCAATTAAGATGCCAAAATTTGCTGGCGCTTGAAGATTTTACTCAGTTTTTCAAATAATCAGAGTGCTAAACTGTAAGCTAATCAGCAAAGTTTCAAGTCAACAGCTTGAATTCTACAAAATTTATCAAGATACAAAAATAAATGCTCCAAATACTGTTTTTCTCAAATTGCACCCTCAATTCAGAGTAGTTGAAGGGTTATGGGGAGTGGGCTGGAAAGAGGAGAAGTTGAGGCCAAGATGAGATCAGCTATGATCATATTGAATAGCAGAGCAGACGAGAGGGTGAACTACCTACTCCTGATCCTAGTTTTCATATAAAACATCAGGATAATATGCTATATATAATAACCAGCTTTCTTTATGGGAAAACAATTTTTTTTTAAAATGACAGACAATTTAAACAAAAAGGTCCTCCTTTCTGGGAACTTTCAAAACAAGTCCAAAGGCACAATTTATTTCAAAGCAACAGTGTACAATATCTGGTAGGATGCATCAGTAATCTGGATGACCTTGGCTTTCAACCCCATCTGTTTCTTGGGCTACACTAAATGATTTGATTACAAATCAGGAATCTGCCATGTAAGATTAGCATGAAAATCCCGAATCTCAATACATTTTTCTCCATTACGTGTAGAATATACTGAAAATACTTATCTGGTAGAATGTACACACAGTAAAGATATTCAGATCAATTATTTTTCATGTTTTGAAATGTGAAATGTTGGGCTAGATTCTTTTGTTTTCTGACTTGGCAGACTCTTCTCCGTATCAACAGCCTGGTCACAAGCAATTTTGCTCTAGGGAATTGATGGGAATAGTTAATCATGTAAGCTCTGGAAGCAGAATGAAGGCAGGCTCGGAGAGGGTGGCCGATTGCCAAAGCAGGCTGGTTACAAGGCATACCTCTAGGTATTTAAAGCTCTTAGTTGCCCTTACCCCTCATCGCATTTCCTATTCTCCTCCCCCATGCTCACCTACTCTGTACAGTTTGTATAGAACCAATGAGCCATGTAACATTATTAAGTCTTGAAATATGGAGGAGAAAATAAACCAAAAAAAAAACCTGTTCTTGCAACCATACACCTTAATCAGGTGGAGCCATTCATAGTACCTATCCCTCACTGCACACCTCTAATATCATGCAGAAAAAACAGATGTTGACAGATTAGAACAAGAAAGTAGTAAACCATAATCTCAAAATGCACCAAACGCTCCACTTCTACTTGCTGAATCATAACCCCTCCAAGCAAATCCATTGCAATACGTTCGAGTTCAGCTCTACAAAACAAACATTCATTAAAAGGTCATCTGGGAACTGTATCAACAGAAATAAGTGACCAAGCATCTATTTCTTCCTATCTATGTGGTTTCTCATAGTGCATATGAGGTGAGTGGACATGGTAAACGTTTTGAACAATTTACAAAAGGTTCCTGAATACTGACCATGCTTCTTGACTATTCTAAGTAACCATAAAATCATCTGCCCTGAAGCTGTCTTGAAGCCACAACAATTGAGGGAATAGGATTTATATTTGACTTATTGTCAAATGTATACAAAAATGTGGTGAAAAAAGTGTTTTCACACATGCAAACGCAAAATGTCACCATGCTCCAGCGCTATCTTGAAACAGTGTACGTAACGTAAGATTTTACTGCAATAGATCTTTCTCTTCTTCATCGTTACTTATCTTAACATAGAGCTGGTTGGGCCAGTGTTTCTCTTCCTACAGATGCCACCAGACATGTATTTCCAGCATTTTTCTTGTTTTATTTCCAATCTTAAACACCAGTTTTCTACTTTATTCATAACAGAAGGAAAGTGTAAATCAAGGAAATTGAAGAACAATCCTGACAGAACATGCTTTTTTAGCATCTATCATTCCAAAAAACTGGAGCAGTTTCCATGGAAGCACTTATAACTTTCAACTGCTGCACTAAAAACAGATAGCCATGCGTTTGGCTCAACTTCATGGCTGCACTTTTGACTTACCCCATTCTCGCAATACAACTAATCTTAAAAGAAACCTCAAACCTTCACTACTTTACCCTCAAACCAAAGAACTTAGTACAGATAAGCATTTCTAAATTTATTCTGGATACAGAAATTGTGCAAGGAAGTTACTTCATAAAATGAAATCTAAAACACTATCATATAAGTAACTGTAGTAGCAACCTACAATAACGGGACAAAAGCCATCATTTGAATACTGTAATGACAATCAATAGATTTTTTTTAAACAGCAAATTGGGCAAGTCTGACTTTATTCTTGGATTTAGATTAGGACTATTCCAAAACAAAAATCACTTAGCAAACACCAACCTCGAACAGTTGTAGAGCAATTTTACCTAAAAATATCTAACTTTGTAAATATTCTTTTTACAACTATTTTATAATTAGCATTTAAGAGCCTCAAGCATTTTTCAAAGGAACAGAAATCATACAGCCATGCAAATGCGCAAGTTGAAGTATTTTTAAACTGCAACTCCTGTATCAAGACTCAGTTTCTACAGAATTAATGTATCGGCAAGCCTTTCACAACTCTTAAAATTTCAGCAAAGTTGTTGCACTACATGTAGACTACAGTAACTATTAAATTATGTCTTCCAAGCTCAGATAAATATAAGTTAGCATTGTGAAACTACACAGATCGTCCATCAATATTGAAAATTAAATAAAGTTACGTTCACAAATCATTCCACAATCTATACCAAAATGTCTCCAACCTTGAGAGCTTCAAATTTAACTCTTTGCAATCAAATTTCTGTCTCTGCCACAGTACTAAAATAGCCTCTATCAAAATCATAAATTATATCATGTTAATGTCAAAGGCAAACTATCCCTACAGATCCTAGCTGCAGTTGACCCATGTCTTCCATCTCCAACACCTCACCATCAGCCAACTAGATAGAAAAGCAGTTGACTAATTGCATTCATATCAAAGGATCACCTGCAATGCTTCCAAATCATTATATTTAGATCCTTTAAAGGACACCATCTTTGGAGAACCTCCTTTTACCTATCTACAATGCTGCCCATGACAATTAATCACCAAAAATAGAATGTCAGTTTTCGCACGCAAGTTGACAACACTCAGTTCTACCCCGTCACCACCGACATGACATTAGTTCTGCATTGCAGAGACTCTTGTCCAATACTCAGGATTGAATGAGCAAAGATTCCAACAACTAAATGGAAGACTCTATCCTTCACCCTGGCAAGTGTTGGGGCCAGACTGTTCATAACTCCAGCACCTTGTGGTATGCTTAGCAAGCTAGACTAAAATAATTCTAGAGCAATTTCATCTAAATGCATAAATTTACTGAATTGCTCCAAAACCATCAACAGCTTCAAACACTAAGAAAGGCAAAACATACAGTCTTGCAAATGCAGAAGCTGAAGTATTTTTAAACTAAACCTGGTTCCTGTATCAAGACTCAGAGTTCCTCTGAAATTAAGATTTCTTAGTCAAGAAATCTATCGTTGTCTCTAGCAAGTCGGTGAGGCAAAACCAGACCGCTCACAACTCCAGCATCTTATAATATCCTTAGCGGAGCTTCTGACCACATGTTGCACCATTACTAACAACCCTTATACATTAATTACAATACCCAACTTCATCCCGGTCTCATCTGTTTTTGCACCCCTCATCTATTTCTTTGTTACGTTGACAATGAAAACACACACCTGGTCAGTATCACACATTTATCCTCCATGAAAAAAAATCAAATTTCTACCTGCCATATACTAACAGAGTTCCATTCACCCATCATTGTTTGTTAACCTAGTGTGACTTTTTGTTGAAGCAACTTAGTTTTAAAACACACAACTATGTTTTTGAATCCCTCCATTGCTTCACACATTCCTGTCTCCACCTCCGGCAAAGAATGACGTGATCTTCCAGTTATGGCCTGGAGCATCCCTGATTCTAAATGCTCAGGGGTCAGTGACCCAAGTTCTTGCATTTCTTCTCTTAACTCGCTCATCCTTCTTCATTATTTTCCTACCTCTTTAACGGAGCATTTAACCAATCCCAATTATCCCCTTGGGTGGCTAAGAGTCAGTTGTTTTGCAAAGTTCCTGTGATGTGCCTTGGGACGTTTTTCTACCACGATCCTGCTGCATAAACATAAATTGATATTGTTTCGTGTTGTCTGGACTTGACAATCCCAGGTTCCTCTTAAATTTCAGATTTCCTGGTGTCTCTGTTCCCTTGCACAAAAGTTGTGCTATTCAGTTCATCACCCCACTAGAAAAATGACAAAGTCTTTCTTATAAACGGCTCCATACTTGATACATTTGCTGTACCAGTCTTCCCAGCACTAACATTTGGCTCTCAGTCAGCCTGCAACCGGAACTGAGCTGGTGTTCAGTCAGCGCAGGTATTGTGTACAACCACACTTGATGAGCAGAAAGAACCACCCTCCGTCAGTCCTATTGGACTAACTCCATCCCACCATCTACCCCTGCAATTACGCCCTTCAGTACTGGTCAGTAAACACCTCAATCATCTCTCGAACCCGCCTCTCCCTTCAAACACCTTCCGTTCAGGTTAGGTTGACAATCTTGCGGGCCTACACTTTCATACAAAATCAGACCGTCTTTAACCTAAAGAGGCAGACATAGCCATGTTATTGCAGCTCATGGAAACGGAATAAAATAAATAAGACCTCCCGATCCTTCAGGCCCAAGAGCAGGACCTCCTCCATCAGGGTCAGACGAGTTTCTTTAGAGTCGCCTTTCTCGTCTTCCTGCTCATGTTCGGCCCTCCGGTCGTCGTCGCCGTCAGGGATTTTTTCCGCGTTCCTCGAAGCTTCGGTCTTCCTTTGGACAAGGCCGGAGCTCCTCTGAGTGAGAGTCGACATGGCTCGAGGAGGATCGGAGATCGGCCGCTACGGTTTCTGTCTTGTCAGGAAAGAGGCTTCATAAATTTGACAAGGAAGGGAGCGGTTGTTTTCGCTCAATGCCGGCGGTACAAGGTGAAAATTCTGGGCAAGGGAGAAACCGAATTTCCCGTCGCTGGATTTCTTTCCAGCAATATGGCGGCGGCAAAGGAAGCGGCCAGTCGGCCCTGCTGACGTCACAGTGGGATGTGGCAGACGCTGCCGAGTCCCTTAAAGAGGAGGGCGGGGCAAGAGGAGGGCGGGGCGGGCTGGAGGGGGGAACCGGCAGGGGGGGGGCAAGGGGGCGGGGTTGGAGTATGAATGGGAGAAGGAGGGGCGGGTCTGTAGGGGAAGGACGAGGAGAAAGAGCGTGAGTGCTTGGATGGGGAGGGGGAGGGGGATGATGGAGGAGGCGGAGTGAACGGGAGGAAGAGGCGGATGAGAGGGCGGAGCTGGAGTGGGAATGAAGAGTGTGAAAGGGAGGAGGCGGGGGAGAGGTATAGAGCGAGGAGGTAGTGGGATTGGAGAGACAGCATCTCGATCTGGAGATGGTGCAGTCTTGCTGGTCGAATGTTGCAGGTGAATTTTAATAGTCCTAAATTAATATTTGAAGAAGGTTATGGTATTTTGGGTAGAGTTCTAAAGAAGGATCACTGAACTCGAAATTTTAATTCTGCTTTCTCGCTACAGATGCTGCCAGACCTGCTGAGTTTTTCCAGCCGGTACTGCTTTTGTTTCTGTTTTCTATTAGCTAATCCTCTATCTATGCTAATATTCTATCTTTAATACCATGGGCTGTTATCAAATAGCCTAATGTGTGGCATGTTACCAAATGCCTTCTGAAAATCCACTACTTCCTCTTTATCTACTTTACTTGTTACCTCCTCAAAGAATTCTAGTATGACAAAGCTAGCAGTTATTGTGCGATATTATTTCCTTTAGAGAAGATGGCAGTGAGCCATCATATGCCTTTATAATTACCTTGGCCAGCTATGTTGCCACTATGTTGCTGTACAAAACTCTGGTGCGGCCGCACTTGGAGTATTGCGTACAGTTCTGGTCACCGCATTATAGGAAGGATGTGGAAGCATTGGAAAGGGTGCAGAGGAGATTTACCAGGATGTTGCCTGGTATGGAGGGAAGGTCTTATGAGGAAAGGCTGAGGGTATTGAGGCTGTTTTCGTTAGAGAGAAGAAGGTTAAGAGGTGACTTGATAGAGACATACAAGATCATCAAAGGATTAGATAGGGTGGACAGTGGGAGCCTTTTTCCTCGGATGGTGATGGCTAGCACGAGGGGACATAGCTTTAAATTGAGGGGTGATAGATATAGGACAGATGTCAGAGGTAGGTTCTTTACTCAGAGAGTAGTAAGGGCGTGGAATGCCCTGCCTGCAAAAATAGTAGACTCGCCCACTTTAAGGGCATTTAAATGGTCATTGGATAAACATATGGATGATAATGGAATAGTTTAGGTTAGATGGGCTTCAGATTGGTTTTCACAGGTCGGCGCAACATCGAGGGCCGAAGGGCCTGTACTGTGCTGTAATGTTCTATGTTCTATGTTTTAGGGACCTGGACCTGCACACCCAGATCCGTCTGAATGTTAATGTTCGTAAGGGTTCTGCCATTTACCGTACAATTCACACCTAAATTTGATCCTCCAACATGCATCACCTTTCATTTGTCTGGATTAAACTCCATCTGACATTTCTGTGCCCAAGTCACCAATCTATCTGTGTCCTATTGTATCCTTTCACAATTGTCGGCACTATCAGCAACTCCAGCAATCTTCGTGTCATCTGAAAACTCGCCAATCAGACCAACATTTTCCTCCAGATGATTTATATATACTATAAACAACAAAGGACCTAAGACTGACCCCTGTAGAACACCACTAATTACCTGTCTACATTCTGAAAAACATCCTTTCACTACTACCCTCTTTCTTCTAT
This sequence comes from Rhincodon typus, assembly GCF_021869965.1. Taxonomy (NCBI): domain Eukaryota; kingdom Metazoa; phylum Chordata; class Chondrichthyes; order Orectolobiformes; family Rhincodontidae; genus Rhincodon; species Rhincodon typus. Next base: position 46,534,569 of record NC_063332.1, on the reverse strand, counting down.
GACCAAGCCAGTTTTGTATCCATCTAGCCAGCCCACCCCAAATCCCACATGATTTTAGTTTTTGTACCAATCTGCCATAAGACTATAAGACATAGGAGCAGAAATTAGGCCATTCAACCCATCGAGTCTGCTCCGCCATTCAATCATGGCTAATAAGTTTCTCAACCCCATTCTCCCGCATTCTCCCCGTAACCCCTAATCCCCTTGACAATCAAGAACCTATCTATCTCTGTCTTAAATTTACTCAATGACCTAACCTCCACAGCCTTCTGTGGCAGTGAATTCCATAGATTCACCACTCTCTGGCTGAAGAAATTTCTCCTTGTCTCTGTTCTAAAAGGTCTTCCCTTTACTCAAAGCCTGTGCACTCGTATTCTAGTCTGTTTTACCAATGGAAACGTCTTCCTAACATCCACTCTGTCCAGGCCATTCAGTATTCTGTAAGTTTCAATTAGATCCCCCCCTCATCCTTCTATACTCCAATGAGTATAGTCCCAGAGTCCTCAAACGTTCCTCAGATGTTAATCTTTTCATTCCTGGGACCACTCTCGTGAACCTCCTCCAGGGCTGAGATATGGGGCCCAAAACTGCGCACAATACTCCAAATGTAGCCTAATCAGAGCTTTATAGAGCCTCAGAAGTACATCCGTGCTTTTATATTCAAATTCTCTCAAAATAAATGCCAAAGTTGTATATGCCTTCCCAACTACTGACTCAACCTGCAAGTTTACCTTGAGAGATTCCTGGACGAGAACTCCCAAGTCTCTTTGCATTTCAGACTTCTACATTTTCTCCCCATTTAGAAAATAGTCCATAGCTGTATTCTTCTTACCAAAGTGTATGACCTCACACTTTCCCATGTTGTACTCCATCTGCCACTTCTTTGCCCACTCTCCTAACTTGTCCAAATCCTTCTGCAGCCTCCCCGCATCCTCAATACTACCTGACCCTCTACCTATCTTTGTATCGTCTGCAAACTTCCAGGATGCCCTCAGTTCCTTCATCTAGATCATTAATGTATAAATGTGGGATTATCAAATGCATTACTAAAGTCCATATAAACTATATCCACAGCCCTTCCATCATCAATTATCTTTGTCACCTCTTCAAAAAATTCAATCAGGTTGGTGAGACATGACTTTCTCCATACAAAACCATGTTGCCCGTCACTAACTAGTCCATTTTCTTCTAAATGAGCATATATATTGTCCCTCAATATCTTCTCCAAGAGCTTCCCCACCACAGACGTCAGGGTCACCTGCCTATAATTTCCTGGATTATCCCTGCTTCCTTTCTTAAACAAGGAAACAACACTGGCTAATCTCCAGTCCTCTGGAACTTCACTTGTGGTCAAAGAGGTTGTGAAGATATCTGCTGATGCCTGAGCTATTTCTTTCCTTACCTCTTGCAATAACCTGGGATAGATCCCATCTGGTCCTGGGACTTGTCTACTTTTTTGTAATTTAGGATACCCAAAACTTCCTCCCTCAATATATTGACATTCTCTAGAGCATACACACACTCATCCCTGACCTCTAAGCCAGTCATGTCTTTTCCTTGGTGAACACCAATACAAAGTACTCATTAAGGATCTCCCCCCACTTCCCGTGGCTTCCCCACATTATAACTTCTCACCTTTGCCCTTGAGTGGGCCTGCTCTTTCCCTTACTACCCTCTTCCTTCTAATAAATGCATAAAAAGCCTTGGGAGATAGAGGGCTTGGTGACATGGTGCAATGAAAACAATCTCTCAACGTTGGCAAAACTAAAGAACTGATCGTCGACTTCAGAAAAAAGGGAGGAGAACACGCCCCTATCTACCTCAACGGAACTGAGGTTGAGAGGGTGAAGAGCATCAAGTTCCTCGGAGCAACAATAACCAATGACCTGTCCTGGATATCCCACGTAGATGCGACAGTCAAGAAGGCACAACAATGCCTCTTCTTCCTCAGGCAGCTCAGGAAATTTGTCATGTCCATAAGGTCCCTTACCAACTTCTACAGATGCACCATTGAAACCATATTGTTGGGGTGCATAACGGCCTGGTGTGGCATCTGCTCTGCCCAGGACTGTAAGAAACTACAGAAGGTGGTGTGCACAGCCCAGACCATCATGGAAGCCAACCTTCCATCCATGAACTCTATTTACACGGCTCGCTGCCGCAGAAAGGTGGCCAACATCATCAAAGACTCATCTCACCCTGGTAATGACCTCCTACAACCTCTTCTGTCAGACAAAAGATATAGAAGCTTGAACACATGCACAAGCAGATTCAGGAACAGCTTCTTTCTGGCCATTATCAGACTGTTGAATGGACTCCAGCCTCAAATAATGTAACCTGAAATGTAACCTGTATGCCTTTAAGTCTTTTGATCTGTACATCCTTTGCTTGCTGTGATCTGCTTGTAAACTAAGCTTTTCACTGTATTTTGGTACATGTGACAAAAATCAATCAATCAATTCCCCTTGACCCTATTTGCTAAAGACATTTCACGGCCCCTTTTAGCCTTCCTAATTCCACGTTTAAGTTCTTTCCTACTTTTTCTATACTCCTCAATGGTTTAGTCAGTTTGTAGCTGCCTAGACCAATTGTATGATTCCTTTTTCCTTTTGACTAGTCTTAAAACTCCCTTGTCATTCATGGTTCCTGAATCCTGCCATTCCTATCTTTCAGTTTTGCAGGGACATGCATGTCCTGCACTTTAATCAACTGGGCTTTTAAAGCCTCCCACATGCCAGATGTAGATTTTCCCTGAAATAACTGCTCCCAGTCCACATTC
>NC_063332.1:46505982-46531290 GCF_021869965.1 Rhincodon typus | reverse complement strand
CCCAGTTCCTATCTAATGTGGATGTAATTGGCCTTTGCCCATTTAAACGCCCTCACCCAATGGGCAACTCTTGTCCTTATCCATGACTGCTCGAAATCTTATGGAGGTATGGTCACTAAGCTCAAAATGCTGACCTACTGAAACATCAATTACCTGTCCTGGCTTGTTCCCTCACACCAAGTGTAATATTGCCTCCTCTCTGGTTGGATTGTCAGCATACTGTCTCAAAAAGCCCTCCTGGACACATCTAACAATTTGCTCTCTATCCAAGCACCTGGCTGTAAGGGATTCCCAGTCAACAAGAGGAAAGTTGAAGTCACCCACCCTGCTTTTTTCACACCTTTCCAGCATCTGACTACATATCTGCTCCTCTGTCTCCCGTGGGCTGTTGGGAGGTCTATAGAAAACTCCCAACGTTGTGATTTCACCCTTCCTATTCTTGAGCGCCACCCATAATGCTTTACTGCAAGAGCCCTCCGATGTGTCCTCCCTCAACACAGCTGTGATATGATCCCTAATCAGCAATGCAATCCCTCCCACCCCTTTTTTTTTTTACCCTTCCTGTCCCTTCTAAAACAGTGATATTCTGGAATGTTAAGCTGCCAGTCCTGTCCCTTCTTTAACCATGTCTCCACAATGGCAATAACATCATAATTCCATGCAGTAATTCATGCATTTAGTTCATCTATCTTAACTGCCTCACTTTTTACATTGAAGTAAATGTATTCCAGACCTCCAGTCCATCTGAGCACCATGACTTCCCTGTGCCTGCTGTTACTCTGCACTATGAATGTCTCAGTCTCTCTTTTGTCCCCAATCCCTGCACTTATTGGCCTGTTGTTCTGATTCCCACACCCACCACACTAGTTTAAACACCCCCCCCGCCCCCCCGCAAAGAGCTCTAGCAAACCTCCCCCTCAAGATATTGGCGCCCCTCCAGTTCAGGTGCAATCCATCCTTCTTGTATAGGTCCCACCTTCCCCAGAAGACATCCCAATGATCCAAATATCTAAAACCTTCCCTCCTACACCCACTCTGTAGCTACATGTTGAACTGTACTCTCTCCCTGTTCCTGGCCTCACTAGCCCGTGGCACAGGTAGCAGTCCTGAGATTACTACCCTGGTAGTTCTGCTTTTTAGCTCCCTACCTAACTCCCTGAATTGTCTTCGTAGGTCATCTTACCTCTTCCTACCTATGTCATTTGTGCCAATGTGGACAATGACTTTTGTCTATTTTCTTTCCCGTTTCAGGATGTCCTGTGCCCATTCAAAGATATCCAGTACCCTGGCACCAGGGAGGCAACACACCATCCTAGAGTCTCATTCATGGCCACAGAAATGCCTGTCTGTGCCCCTATTGAGCCACCTAATACTATTGCTCACCTGGACTATGCCCACCCTGCTCTACAGCAGAATCAGTTGTTATATCTTGGAAGGGTCCTCAAACAAGGCTTTGTGAGTAGAACGTGGGAATGTTAAGGTGGCAGCCAATTTACTGGGAGTGTATTTTAGTCTCCAAAGAGTCATCAGGAAACAGGAGCAAATATGTAGACAGTTCACAGAGATGTGTAAAAGTAATAATAGGGCAATTATACTAGGGGATTTCAACTTTTCAACATAAATTGGGATAGTCATAGTGTTAAGGGTTTAGAGGGGAGAGGGTGGATTATTTGAAATGTGTCCAGGTGAGTTTTTTGTATCAAATTATTGAAGGCCCAAAAAGGAATGGTGCAGTGCTGGATCTGGTTCTGCGGAAAGAAGCCAGGCAAATGTTGATGTGACATTGGCAGAACATTTTAGCAATAGCGACCACAGCATGGTATGGTTCAAATTTGTCCTGGTAAAGGAAAAAGATGGCCTGTAAAAGATGGCTTTGGATTGGGCAAAGGCAGATTTTATTAAAATAAAGCAAGATCTGGCCATTGTTGACTGGGAACAGCTCTTTGTGGGTAAGTCTACAGCAGAGCAATGGGGTAGCATGTATTCTTTATGGGGAAATATAGGAGCAATAAGTTCAGAGAACCCTGGATGTCTAGGACAGTTCAGGACTGGATGGGGAAGAAGAGAAAGGCTTTTAGCAAGCCCAAAGGGACCACTGCAGCTGTGGCCCTAGAGGAATACGGAAATGCAGCAGGGAACTTAAGAAAGCAATTAAAAGAGCAAAAAGGGGGCACGAGAAAGGACTTGTGAACAGGATTAGGGAAAATCCTAAGATATTTTATAAATAGATTAAAGGCAAAGAGGTTAACCAGGGAAAGAGTAGGAACCAAGGGGGCAACCTGTGTGTGAAGCCGCAGGATATTGGAAGGGTATTAAATGAGATCTTAGATCTTCCCTCGAGCAAGGGAGAACGTAGATTGGGAATTCAGGAAAAGGGACTGTGAGGAACTTGCACAGTTTGACATAGGAAATGGGAAGGTATTGGAGGCTCTGTTGGGCTTAAAAATGGACAAATCACCTGGCCTGGATGAATTGTATCCCAGGCTGCTGTGGGAGTTGAGGGAAGAAATTGCAGGGGATCTGACACAAATTTTAAATTTATCTCTGGCCGCAGGGAAAGTGCCAGAGGACTGGAGGGCGGCTAATGTGGTTCCACTTTTCAAGAAGGGTGGTAGAGATGAACCACGAAATTTCAGACTGGAGAGCCTCGCGTCAGTGGTGGGGAAACCAATGGAGAAAATTCCGAAGGAGCAAATGAATACTCACTTGGAAAGGTACGAGTTAATTAGAGATAGTCAGCATGGATTTGTCAGAAGGAGGTCATGCCTAACAAATTTGTTCGAACTTTTTGAAAATGTGATCATGTGTGATTGAGGGAAGTTCAGTTGATGTAATTTATATGGATTTTAGCAAATCTTTTGACAAGGTCCTACATGGGAGACTGATTGAGAAGGTTAAAGCACATGGAATTGAGGGAAACTTGGTGAGGTGGATCAGAAACTAGCTTGGTAATAGGACACAAAGGGTAGTGGTAGAAAGCTGTTTGAGTGACTGGAGGCCGGTATCTAGCGATGTACCACAAGGATCAGTACTGGGACCATTATTATTTGTTATGTACATAAGGTATATAAATGAAAATGTGGGAGGAGTGTTAAGCAATTTTGCAGAAGACGCCAAAATTGGTAGAGTGGTTAATAGCAAAGAAGATGGTTGTAGGTTACAGGAAGATATAGATGAGTTGGTCAGACAGGCAGGCCGGTGGCAAATGGTATTTAACCCTGATAAGTACGAGGTGATGCATTTTGGAAGAAGAAACAAGATGAGGGAGTATTTATCGAATGACAGGACACTAGCTTTCTTAGAGGAACAGAGGGATCTTGGAGTAATTATTCACAAATCCCTGAAGTCAGTAGAGCACATGAATAGGATAGTTAAGAAGGCATATGGGGCACTTGCTTTCATCAGTCATGGCATAGAGTATAAGAGCAGGGAGGTAACGTTGGAGTTGTACAGAGCATTGGTTAGGCCACAGCTGGAGTTAAGTGTGCAGTTCTAGCCACGTCACTACAGGAAGGATGTGATAGCACTACGGGGTGGGGGGGGGTGGGGGGGGGGGTGGGGGGGGGGGGGGGTTGGGTAACAGAGGAAGTTCACCCAGATACTGCCTGGGATGGAGAAATTGACCTACAAGAAGAGACTAGATAGACTGGGATTGTTTTCTTCACAGCAGAGAAGACTGAGGAGGGAAATGATTGAGGTGTATAAGATTATGAGAGGTATGGACAGGATGAATGGAGAACGACTGTTCCCTTTGGTTGAGGGGTCAATCATGAGAGGGCATAGTTTTAGGGTAAGTGGCAGTAAATTCACAGGGAATTTAGGAAAAGTTTTCACTCAGTGGGTAGTGGGAATCTGGAATGCTCTGCTTGGGAAGGTAGTGGACGCTAGAAACTTTACAAGCCTTTAGAAAATATTTGGATGAGCACTTCAATTTTCATAACATTCAAGGACATGGGACAAGTGGAAGAAATTGAGATTAGCACACTTTTAGTGGTAGTTATATCAGTGCAGACTTGATGGGCTGAAGGGCCTTTTCTGGGCTGTCTGAATCTATGAATCTATCTAAGATCCATGAATCTAAATGGAGAATATTCCGCCGTATTGCAGACTTGTTCCTTGTAGCTGGTGGACATCAAATGGAGAGTTGAGGAATGAATTATACATGGCACAATTCTTAAACTTTACCCTGCTCTTGTAGCCACAGTCTCTACATAGCTGGTACGGTTTCTGGTGAATGGTAAGTCCCAGGATATTGATAATGATGGATTCAGCAAAATAATGCCTTGGAATGCTGAATGTTTAATGCCAGAGAAAGTGGTACAGATGGATACAATTACAACATTGAAAAGACATTTGGATAGGAAAAGTTTAGAGGGATATGGACCAAATGCAGGCAAAATGAGCTTTGTGAGGTCTGAGGGCAGTGCTGCAGTTTGCGGAGTGCTAACTGGAGCTCATTTTCTGCACTTTCCTTAAACAAGGTACTCTGTGCCATGGATCTGCTTCTGAGCAGCCACTATGTGTACCCCCTCCACGTCCAGCAGTATATTTAAATCACAGAGCTGATGATGTTGATGCTGTGCCTTTGAATGTAATCAAACCCCTGTCTGCCTCATTTTGTGGGAACCTCCCCAATATCCTAATTTTGTTGAATAAAACTTGCAACGCGTTGGAATTGTGCTGGGATCAGTTTGTTCAATTCTGATATTTCAATACCTTCACCTGTTGGGGCACAGCTTAAAATGTCTTGACCGTGCTATCGTTAGCTTTTGGACTTCTTTATTCTCTTGGACGATCTTTAGGCCTCAGGACATTCTGGTTACCATTGTGCTATATCAGGCAGAAAGCCCCTGTTGGGCTGGTGGCTAGACTGCAGCTACAAACATTCTTCCCTCTCAATCCTAGCAAAATCACATGAAAGTGGCTGTGTTAGGAAAACTGAGCGAAGAAGGGTCTAGGCCCGAAACGTCAGCCTTCCTGCTCCTCTGATGCTGCTTGGCCTGCTGTGTTCATCCAGCTCTACACCTTGTATATCTCAGATTCTCCAGCATCTGCAGTTCCTACTATCAAGGAAGTGAGGTTGTTGGCTTTCTCGCTGAGCTGGCCAACAAACTCATCCGAACCCGAGCTAAAAATCTTCGCAAGAACCTTAAAGGCAAAGAAAATGGTAGTGGTTTGACTGGTTACACTACAGTGTATTATAGGTAATCAGGTGTGAGGCTTTGCCACGGTGCCAACAACACCCCCACTGGCCATATGACTGGCTTAGTTATTCAGAGGCACAGGCGAATGCTTCAGTGACATGGGCTACCATTCAGTTAATAAAGTCTAATCTTAATAATGATGACCATGATTCTATCATTGATTGTCATAAGAATCCACCCGAGTCACTAACATCCTATAGCGAAGGAAATTTGGCTGGTCTGGCCTACAAATAACTCCAGACCCACACCAACGTAGTTGAATGTTCTCTGACATTGCTGAGCAAGCCACTCAGTTCAAGGGGAATTAAGGACAGGGAATAAATGCTGCCTTGTCAGTGTCACCTGCATTCCATGAAAGAATAAAGTTATATTTGCTAAGCACAACAGTAACATGGACAACTGTGCTAAAAAGTGAGTATTTAATTGAGATTAAACCTGGAGTTGATCATCTTAAGTGAATGAAAGAACAAAGTAGCCATAAAAGCATACTCAATGAGGGCAGCCAGACTGCCAGTCTAAGTGTTTTAGCAAAGTATCTGTCCTGTGTGTGTAAATTAATTTATTATCTAGGATAAGTTCATATATCTCCTAATTCTTATAAATTTTTTTGTATATGACTCAATTTTACAAACTCAAGCTTATTTTTTTAAAAAAAAAGTGTATTATTTTTCAGAACGAGGCATAGATTTTTAGCTGAATGGTCACTTGAGATAGATTCTATTGTTGCCACAATTGGATTTTGCCACGAGGTGATTGGGAACAGACTAATAAACGGGAGTACTGTGTACTGAGGTACAGGATAAGCGCATCCACAATATGATTATATTTTATCACAAATTTTAAATTTACAGGATGATTTCAAAGAATTAAGAGATAACACAGCAGGCCAAGCAGCAGAGCAGGAAAGCTGAAGAAGGGTCCTGACCCAAAACGTCAAAAATGGGGACAGGGAAGGGAGCTCAGAAATAAAGAGAGAAAGGAGGGATGGAACTGGGGAAGGTACATAGGATGGTGATAGGTGAGTGCAGGTAGGCAGTGGTGGGGATTGGTCCCTGAGGTGGGACAGGCAGAGAGATGGGGGAGAAGATGGAGAGGTTGGGTCAGGTCAAGGAGGCAGGGATAGACATGGGATGAGGAGATTTTAAAACTGGTAAAATCCACATTTAGGCCATTGGGCTGTGGGCTCCTGAGGCAAAATAATTTAATCATATTCAAACTTATATTGAATTGCTATTGCTGAAAGTATCTCCAAGGAAGCTACGTAGCAAAACGGAAATAGCTCCGACGAAAGAGTGAAAATCCCATTTATATGATTGATAGTGGCTTCTGTAATATTTGTCATGAAGTTACTGGGGCTGAGCACAAATGGCTTGGAGGAAATTTCTAGCTCTCTTCATCAAGTTACCTCAAAGTGCTTAACATTCAATGTAATGCTCTTAAAATATAGGGAAATAGAGAATATTAAGGAAATTAACAGTGCTAGAAACGGGTGTTGAAATAGTTGAAATTCTATGATCTCATTGAATAGCAGCATAAGTTCAAAGTGTTGACTAGCCTACTCCTATGACTTAATATTCTTATACAAAAAAAAACTGCACACGGTATGGTCCTATTATATCAGTGCAGACTCAAATGGGCCAAGGAGCTGTTTCGGCACTGTATGAATCTTGAGGTTGGTTGGCTCGCCGAGCTGGTTTGTTGTTCCACAGACATTTCGTTACGGTGCTCGGTAACATCCTCAGTACAGCCTCTGATGAAGCGTCGGTGTGTTTTCCCGCCTGGCTTTTAAACTCTGGGGTCAGTTGGGAATGTATGTGGGGTCGAGTTCAATGTGTTTATTAATAGCCTGCTTTGTGGAGTGCCATGCTTCCAGGAGACAAGCACGAGCATTCGTCTACGGAAGAACAAACCAGCTCGGCGAGCCAACCAACCTCAATACCCACAACCCAAGCTACAAATCTACTCCAAAACTGTATGAATCTATTAGGAACCTGGTAAAGCAGTATCACTTTACATTAATTGTTCAGGTAACGCTTGAAGTAATAGCTCTGTTATTGTCTTGACAACCCAATGTAAACAAAAAGATTAAATTACTGAAATATTAAAACTGATTTGAAGATTTACCAGAATGTACAATTAATCATGTCAAAATTCAAGACTCTTGTGGTGTATACTCAGGGTAGCCTTCTATAAAGTAAACACTATCCTTGTGTGTCAAAACTTGTCTTATTTTCATCAAGTTCTCATGTTAATAACCCTGATTTGCTGCATAGATAAGGGTGTGGGTATTAGTGCTTGGTGTTATTACTGGGCAAGATTGACAGTAACTGCCAACATCCACACACTTGCAATTACTCACTGAAATCTAAAAGTTGATGCCAATGTTACTTTGTTCTTCCTCAGACTGCACTGCTGAAATTTTCATGATTGAAAGATCAGAGTCACAGACCAATGAGGAAAAAGTATCTAAAAAATTCCAACACCATTTTCTCTTCATTAAAAATTGTCCATTTCCATCTGAGGTCACTCACCTCTGTACATCTTAGCTCATCTTCTGTGAAAGACCTCACCTATTCCATCATCACCTCCGGATTAAAGTATCCGGATATTCATCTGGCTAACCTCCAATGTAGTCAATAAACTGGCTCATCCAAAATTCGGCTTTTTGGAACAGAGTTCCACTCACCCACAGATCTATTGCTATTACTTACTTGTTGCAGTTTAAAATTCTCATCATCCTCCACAGTCTTGCCACCTCTCCTTAGTTCTTATAGGTACTACATCCATGTTGTATTCTTCAGACTCTGGCGTTATGTAAGCCCCCTTCCTTTGTCCCACCATGACAACTCTGCATGCTGGAAATACACGTCAAGCAGCATGTGTGAAACAAACACAAACACAGTCATTTAAGATTGAAGACTCATCAGAACATTGGAGCCTTTAAATATATTCCATCAGATTTGAAAACATATTGAGCATTTATTTATAACTGTTTGCTGAATTATTCCAAACAATGGCAATGTAATGTGGAGTCTCTTTACAAACTGTTCAGGTGTATGTTTTCTATTGAGATTGCAGAACATATATATATTGTCAATTGTTATCAGGTTCCTATGTTGAATCAAGAGCTTGGATTGTCTTTGAGCAATTCTCTGGGGAGCTTCATGTAAATAATGACATTCCCAGAAAGGTGTTCAAAGGAAGCACAACTGCATAAGATATTTTGGTATAATGAGAAATGCTGTACTATAATTATCATGTTTCTATATTTGCTAAGTTGACAGCATCTGTATTTTGCAGGAGTTTAAAAGCCTACAGCACATCTCAACTCTGCTTAAAACTGGTATACCTGCATAAAATCTTCTGGTTTAGATTTTTTGAAAAAAAGCTTAGTTTTATTCATCTGCAATATGAAGCCAAAAATGTTTGTTATTAAGACCAAAGCCACTGGAGTGTAACAGGATACGTAAAGACATGTTTAAATCAAGCTTGATTTTTAACTGATTTGCTTCATAACAAGTGATGTATTTGTTATAATAACATTTGTAACATTGCATAGGTACAAAAACATTTAATTTGATGCTTTAATTGGGTAAACATTTTTAAACAATCTAATGGCAACAGGACCCAAGATTAAAAATGACAGTAGCAAAAGAAACTAATGTTTCCACAAAAATTCACTAAGGTACAGTAATACTCAGTATATACATTTAGCTCGGACAGCAATGCCACAATATAAAAAAGTACAACTCACTTTGCAATGTGCTTAAATTACAATTTTGCAACTCAGTTTTATTAACAAGGCACAATGAAACAATTGGATACAATTTACAATAATATACAGTATAGTTAAGGCTGTTCACTATAAATTCAGTAGTCAAAAAGCATCAACATTGAAAATGTCAGATTGATGCATGTATGGAAACAAAGAACCATCATATTTCCTAGAGTGAGATAAAGGATTGTTTTGGCTCTCCAAAACAAAAATCAGCTTGTGTTACATAACATTGCTAATATTTTTGTTCAAATATGATGCAGGATAACTGAAATGAGAGAATTTTTAAAAAAATTCAAAGACAATGATACATTTCACAAAAAATAATGGAGTGTTTACTCTTAAAAGTTCTCCAATGTCTGAACAAAACATCCTCAGTTCTCTGATCTATATCCATGCCATGCTTGACACAAACTCAAAGTCCATTATAGTTCAATGATTTTTTTTGTTAGAAGGAAAACAAAACAGGGTCAGAAATTTATTTTTTTTCCCTCCAGATACTGTAATATATTGGCACCGTTTAATTAACACAGCTGATGACTCCTGTTTGCCCATTTTCCATTCATTTCCACTGTATAATTAGACCCCAAGCCCTAAATCAAATCAAGAGAGAGTTTTCTTTTGGTATATTATGCAATCAGTACAATCTATTCAACTGGAAAATTCTACCTACAAATACTAACAAATTTAGCCACACAATTTATCTAAAAATGGTGATTAGCTTTAGCTTGAAGTGATTTTCTGATTATACTTTATTTGTATTTGTTCAAAGCTCAAATAATGCACACATTCAGCTGATTCAAATAAAAAAGGTGGAAGATTTTACAATGAAAAAGTACTTTGTTTCAGTTTATCCAGATAAAAGGAAAGCTCCCCCGACTCCCCAACCAAAAGGTAGATCTTGTTGAATCAAGTTTGAAAGTATCATGCAAAGTTGTAACTTTCAGTGAGCTGTAATATTCAAAAGCACATCTTGGCGAAGGGTAACAATTAAACAGGTCTTCATTTGGCAAATAGAGAAAACTTGACAAATACAAAAAATAAGTTAAGGAAAACAAGTGATACACACTATAAATAAAGTTTCCAGTTTCCAAAAAAAAAAAAAGTTGGGGTCAACAGTTCTGTTTACTTCAATGGTTTCACAAATTTTATACAGAACTAGAAACAAACAGGTACTCAAACTATTATCATGTCGACTTAATCTAGATCAGCCAAGACCGAATGTGATCAATAATTACAGCATAATAAAAAAACTCCTTCACATTTTCCTGTGGATATTCTACAATTTAGACAGGACAAAAGCAAGTATTGCTATAGATAGTGTAGTGGAGACTGAAGTGCAGAACGAAGAAATTGTTACAAACATCAAGGAAGTTTACTTAGCAGATAATAATCAGTTCAGATACTTAAAACACAACAAAGAAAACTACAGATTTCAATATCAAGCTTATACATGTTTCCTAATGATGGGTTAGATAGTACTGTGTGTAGGACAAGACAAAACAAAACGTCCCAAATTAAAAAGAACGGGTACAGTGTTGATACAAATGCACCATTTGCTTCCATCCAATAATTCACAGGAGCCAGTCAACAGCACATTTTTGATAAACCTACAAATTTGCAACCCCTGAGCAAGCTAATTGATTTTCATTTTACATATAATCATCAAGTAGTTGATGGCATTGAGATGTCTATTTAATGGTTTAATTAAAAGGTAACTACAACCTAGATTTAGATCTATAAAATTACTCCAGTTAGTTTTCAAATAATTTTAATATCTTCAGTGCCTTTTAAGGATCAGACCAATTTAGAAATTGGACAAAAGTAACCCAAGAAAACTTAGCATGTTGCAGTAACTTATTTTACAAGGCAAAACCAGAAATAGGTTTATTGCAACTTAAATATCATAACTATATGGTACAAGAAAGTACATTAGTAGTCAGATTCTGGTGGTTTTCAGGAATATATAGAAAATCAATTTCAGCAATAACTGCAATAAATCCAGAACACAAATGAATTTAATTTTCAAGAGAGACAGATAGAAGACTGAGAAAGGGAGAGATACTTAAATGCCCAACAAAATACTTACTTGGATTTTGAAAATCCTATTTTTTTGCCTTTCTCCTGAAGGGAACAAAATACTCAAATACAGAAAGAAATTAGCAAACCTTTAAGCACTTAAATGACGCTCTTTAGGGTTCTGTTTTCAGTTAATATTCACAAGAACTCTTCATTAGGACTTGCTGGATTGCCATCAATCCAAGTTTGAAATCCTGGCTAAATTTTCTCACTCCACCTCTATGCAACTAACTAGTACTTCATCTGATATTAGTTTCTTTATTCCAGATTATATTAAAATTTGGTCTGAATGATCTACTGCTACTAAAATCACATCATGGTCGCCAGGCTAGCAGTGTCTGAGTTGTTTTAGCAGATGACCTACATTACCATTTGAAAGAGAAACCTGTACAAAGTTTAATATCTGCACTATTGTAGATGTACATATTTTACAGGTTGGTTAAATTCAGATGCAATGATGGGAAATTGTTTCAATAATGTCAATAAAACCAAAAAAGTACAAACTCAAATATAAAAAGCAAATTTGCCAAAATTGGATCATAAACTTGCCAAAGCTTCAAGGAGGTGCATTTCTAAATCTTAATGGCTACAGATATCTCCAAGGTTTTACTGCAGTAGACCAGAGTTTGTTTACATTAATCTTATTGTACTAGCAATTACAATAACTGTTACTGGATTAATCATTGAACACTGCCATGTTTTTGAAGTTTTTACTTGTCACTTAAAAGAAGTCCCGCCTCTTTCCTCATTTCCAGATTTTTAATTCTAAATCAATAGGTTTGGAAGGTGGGGAGGAAATTGTGATATATCAATTACAGATGCAAAACCAAGTGTAACATGTTCATTATACTTGATTGCAAAACTTGAATATGTAAAAAGAAAGAAAAATCTGAAGATAATTTTAAATAGCACCCCCCCCCCGCCATTTTAACCTCCTATAATATTAACAGCACCAATAATGAACATGGATTATTTTTACTTTATATTTTGGCAAAACCAGTCCTTGTATTTAGCTTTGGAATTGATTTGTATCAACTACCATAATAAATGTTCAAATACTCATTAGCAGCCAATATCGGGCCTAAATAGCTTAGAATATCAAGGTCATTGAGTGGTTTGAATTTTGGCCCTCCAAACACAGCAAAGACTTTGTTAAGAAACCAACTGCAGTTTAAAATTTCAGCTCAACAAAATTGGAAAACAGTATACAAAACAAAGTAAGTCAAACTCAAAACACATTAGGCTGGTGACAAAGTTATGCAAAATACTTTGAAATTAAATACTTGCAGCATTTTGGCTAGAGTTACAGCAAAGAACAAAACCAAACTGTTACAGGCGAGGGGTGGGAGGAGAACAGATCGTCTACACTATAACACACCTAGATCTTCCTCATCTGGCAAGTTCTCCATTGACCCAAAGCTCATTGAGAGATTTGTAGAGACTGGGATGCGGGGCTTTATAGATTGCCTACGTATTGTACCAAATGGAAAAGTTGAAGAAAGACGGCTTGCCTGATGAAACGGTGTGAAGACATCACTACTTGGAGAGCTTGTTTGCCTTTTCAGTACCCTCTGTGATACTTTTGTCTGTAAGGTGTTGATCTCATCCATAATTTCAAAGATTTTGTTCAGAGTGATTGTTGAACCACCACCTGGTATTTGAACCTCTGGAATCCAGCGCAAGTATCTTTGGCCCCATACTTTTAAAGCAGGACCATCGTACTGAGGAAGCAGCAGTCCATGGTGATCTACTGGTTTACTGCGCCAATCATCATAAAACTGTCTGTAGTTAACAGAATGATCTTCAGTTGTTACTGTCCACCTGCTTATCTTTTTGCCTAAAAAAGTCTTTATTAAGTGATCTGTCTCCTCCCTGAAAAACCCTTTTTTGGATGTCGGTCTATTGTGATAGGATGGACTTGACGGCAGTGACATCTGACGTTGTGGCTGAGAAAAAAAAAATGCATATTATATGAAAATTGAATCAAAAATCTACTAACAAAGCTTTTCTCCAAGAAAGCATAGTTGCACAAGCTTTTCATGGATACTAACAAGATCCACATGCACAACTAGTAAAGATGACCAAGGAACGGTAAATCTAGAATTATACAGATTATAGATATGTAACAAAATAGTTTATGCTGTTGAGCCATTCAGTAGCACAGCGGTTATTTTTCTTTCAAGCAAATCAGCCAATGAATCAGCATTGCATGCACACAGGCAAAATTTAAGGCAGTAGTGAGGGATAAATTCCACTTCCAGGTAGATATGACAAATCATTACATTCAACGCTAAATGTGATTTGAATTTTTAAATGAACAAGGAGAGACCATTTCTGTCCAATGTTGTTCTCCCATCAAGTAGTTCAGAAAGCTGTGGGTAATGTCAATGTTAATTAACTACACAAAAGGATGAAATTGAAGTTACAATTTTGCAAAAAGTGCAATGCATCAACATTACATTTTCCTTCTCTCTCCGTCTACAAGGGCCCAGTCCTCAAAAACATTGTCCAAGTAACGTAGTCATTCTTTGAGACCCTGGACTAGCAAGTGTCAATTCAACATTTAACAAAAAGAGAGGGGAGAATTTAAAAAAAAAATACGAGTTGTTCCCCTCATCATGCATGCAAGGTAAGCTAATCAGCACTAATCACTAGCAGTTATAGGTTTTCCAGTCCATCCGGCAAAGTTCCACATTTATTTATTGACCATGTGTTGTTGGTGGGGTGGATGGGAAGGTCAGTAGGAATTTGTTCAATGAAGTTTGTCTAAGTGACAAAAAAAATTTATTCTGAGCAACTTAATTTTGATCCTGCATTTCTCTTCATTAACTAATCTGGTAGTTTTTGAACATTTTTCTGCTCTATATTATTAATTAAAGAGAAAACACTTCTATAAATTTTTATACAGCAGTGATTAGGATAGGGCAATGCATGCAGTTTTAGGCATCCCAAAGAAGAGAGGGCATGAAAGCCATGGAGAAAGTGTGTAGCATAGACTTATCAGTATGATACAGGAAGACAGACAAGACTTCAGATACTGGAATTATTTTCCACAGAGAACTTCGAAAGTACAGATTTTTAAAATAATTTCAGAAACCAAATAAAGAAAGAAGTTTACTTCCTCATGTGAAGTCAGTTCTGGAAAGCTGGCACTGAATAATGGACTGAATGTCCTTCTGTCCTTTAAGCTTCTTTGAAAGAAAATCTTAAAAAGGTAGCTTATTCTCAGGCTAATTAGCCATAGTTTATGCTACCACTATTAGGAATACATGTTTAACTGAGGTGATTACATATTTGAGAAACAACTTAAGAATTTAGGCAGCACTTTACATTTGATTGTAATACCAGTTTATCCCACATGCATCCTCCCAATCAAGTTAGTAAATGGGTGTGGTCAAAAAAAAACCAAAGACCTTAAAATACCTCTGATATATCGAGAAAATTTTCATGGACAATCTCCAAGCAGTTCAGTGCAGGGTCCTTTGATGATATGAATAAGGCAAATTTACACAATAATGAAAAACAGAGTTTCTGTAAGAACATTCCACTACTGACAATGTTAATTCCACGAGGCTAATTTATGGCAGGTTGCTCAAGTCTTCAATTTATTCCATATACTTTAGCTAGTGCGGTTTTAGTTTTACACTTGCAATTTCTCCAGGCAAGTCCTCGGTTGCATCCAAGAATAACTAAAATGGTGAACAGACTGACAATGAAGTGGAATAATGTCTATACAACTGGAAATTAGATTTTTGCACATGCTTTTATTTCAAGAGTCTGAATTGATCCTGGTCTTAGACAAGATCTCAGGTGGATGACTGACAAGTAGATCCTTGTTGCCGGCGTTACGTAGCTACTGAAGCATAAAAATTAGCAGTAGGAGGCCGTTTAGCCCAACAAGTTCACTCTGCCATGCAACACAATCATGATCAATCTTTTGTCTCAATGTCGCACACCCACCCCCTAATCTTACCCCTTCACACCTATAGCATATACAAAGCTGATTATTTCTTACATATATTCAGTGTCTTCATTCCACAGCCTTTTGGAGGTAGAGAATTCCACAGGTTCACCATCCACTATGCAAAGAAAACTGCTCATCTTGGTCCAAAGTGGCCGGCTGCATATCCTGAGACAGCAACCGCTTGTTTACCCGGTGAGGGGAAACATCATCCCTGCATCAATTCTGTACATCTTGTCACGATTTTATGATTAAATGAGATCCCCTCTCATTCTTCTAAACTTCAGTGAACATGGGCTTAGATGACACATTCTCTCTTCCTACTACAAACTTGCCAACCTAGGAATGCCAACCACTGTTTAAAAAGGGAAGTAGACAAAAGATGGGGAATTATAGACCAGTTAGCTTAACCTCTGTAGTGGGGAAGATGCTTGAGTCTATTATCAAGGAAAAAATAGCAAGGCATCTTGATAGAAATTGTCCCGTTGGGCAGACGCAGCATGGGTTCATGAAGGGCAGGTCATGCTTGACAAAGCTTTTGGAATTCGAAGACATTACGAGCGAGGTGGACAATGGGGACCCAGTGGATGTGGTGTACCCAGACTTCCAAAAGGCCTTCGACAAGGTGCCGCACAAGAGGCTACTGCATAAGATAAGGATGCATGGCATTAAGGGTAAAGTATTAGCACGGATAGGGGATTGGTTGACTAACAGGAAGCAAAGAGTGGGGATAAATGAGTGCTATTCTAGCTGGCAGTCGGTGACTAGTGGTGTGCCTCAGGGATCGGTGTTGGGACCGCAATTATTTACAATTTATATAGATGATTTGGAGTTGGGGACCACGTGTAGGGTGTCAAAGTTTGCAGATGACACTAAGATGAGTGGCAGAGCAAAGTGTGCAGAGGACTGTGAAACTTTGCAGAGGAACATAGATACATTGAGTGAGTGGGCAAAGGTCTGGCAGATGGAATACAATGTAAATAAATGTGAAGTCATACATTTTGGTAGGAGTAATAGTAAAAAGGATTATTACTTGAATGGTAAAAAGTTGCAGCGTGCTGCTATGCAGAGGGACCAGAGGTGTCCTTGTGCATGAATCACAGAACATAGGTCTGCAGGTATAACAAGTAATTAGGAAGGCAAATGGAATTTTGTCCTTCATTGCTAAAGGGATTGAGATTAAAAGCAGAGAGATTATGTTGCAGCTGTACAAGGTGCTGGTGAGGCCACACCTGGAGTACTGTGTGCAGTTTTGGTCTCCTTACTTGAGAAAGGATGTACTGGCACTGGAGGGGGTGCAAAGGAGGTTCACTAGGTTGATTCCGGAGTCGAGGGGGTTGGCTTATGAGGAGAGACTGAGCGGATTGGGATTATATTCATTGGAATTCAGAAGATTGAGGGGGGATCTTATAGAAACATATAAAATTATGAAGGGAATAGATAAGATAGCAGTAGAGAGGATGTTTCCACTGGCAGGTGAAGCTAGGAGAAGAGGGCATAGCCTCAAGATTAGAGGGAGCAGATTTAGGACGGAACTGAGAAGGAATTTCTTCACCCAGAGGGTTGTTAATCTATGGAATTCCTTGCCCAGTGAAGTAGTTGACGCTACTTCAGTAAACGCTTTTAAAAAAAAAAGTAGGTTTTTTTTGAACAATAAAGGAATTAAGGGATACGGTGAAAACGCAGGTAAGTGGATCCAAGTCCATGAAAGGATCAGCCATGATCTTATTGAATGGCGGAGCAGGCTCGAAGGGCCAGATGGCCTACTTCTGCTCCTAGTTCTTATGCTCTTATGAAGCAGTGTAACCATTTTCTACACTCCATGTATTTTGTTTTCCTCCAGGAAGAAAGCCAAAATGGCATAGAATACCCCACCTATGGTCTCACCAAGGCCTTGTACGGTTTGTAATAGGAGTTATTTACTTCTGTACTCAACCCTCTTGCAAATGAAGGCCAACATACCATTTTTCTTCCTAACTGGTGCAGCTGCACCCTTGCTTTCAATGACCAGTGTACAAGAATACTTGGGTCCCTTTGTACATTAACCTTTCCCAATTGCTATGTAAATAATAGTTACATTCTCTCTTTGCTACCAATGTGAATTTTGGGCCCCTCGCTGAGATATTTGTATCATCGATAGCCACAGGTGAGGTGTCTGAAGATTGGAGGTTGGCTATTCTGCCATTATTTAAGAAAGGCTGTAAGGAAAAGCCAGGGAATTATAAACTGGTGAGCCTGATGTCAGTGGTGGATAAGTTGAAGGGCTTTCTAAGGGACGGAATTTACATATATTTGGAAAGGCAAGGACTGATTAGGGATAGTCAGCATGGATTTGTGCATGGAAAATCATGTCTCACTAACTTGGTTGACATTTTTGAAGAAGTAACAAAGAAGATTGATGAAGACAGAGCAGTAGACGTTGTCTGCATGGACTTCAGCAAAGCGTTCAACAAGGTTCCGCATGGTAGACCAGTTAGAAGGTTGGATCACATGGGATCCAAGGGGAATTGGTCAATTGAATACAAATACAAAATTGGCTTGAAGGCAGGCGAGAGAGGGTGGTGGTGGAGGGTTATTTTTCAGACTGGAGGCCTATGACCAGTGGTTTGCTGCAATGATCAGTGCTGGGTCCAGTGCTTTTCATCATTTATATAAATGATTTGGATGTAAATATCAGAGGAATGGTTAGTAAGTTTATAGATGACACCAAAATAGGTGTGTATTCTACAGTGAAAAAGATTATCAGAGTACAATGGGACCTTGACCAGATGGGCCTAAAGGTGGCAATTGAAATTTACTTTAGATAAATGTGTTGCCCTGGATTGCCTTACCAAAATGCAAGACTTAGAATTACTGGTAGGACTCTGGTGAGCATGGACAAACAAAGACCTAGGATTGCAGGTGCACAGTTCCTTGAAAGTGGAGTTGGAGGGAGACGGTGATGAAGGCAGTATTTAGCACATTTGCCTTCATTGGTCATTACATTGAATGTGGGAGTTGGGATATCATGTCTTGTACAGCTGCAACATTGGTAAGGCCACTTTTAGAATATTGCATACAATTCTGGTTGCCCTTCTGTAGGAAAGATGATGTTAAACTTGGAGTGTGCAGAAAGGATTTACAAGGATGTTGCCAGGACTGGAGAGTTTGACCGATAAGGAAAGGCTGAATAAGCTGGGACATTTTACCCTGGAATAGAGACAGAGGGATAAAGTAGTTTATAAAATCATGAGGGGCATGGATAGGGTGAATAGCAAAAGCCTTATCCTGGGGGGGAAAAAGTGTCCAAAACTAGAGGGCATAAGTTTAAGGTGAGAGAGGAAAGATTTAAAAAAGGGGTAACTTTTTCATGCAGAGGGTGATACATGTTTTCAATGAACTGCCAGAGAACATGGTGGAGACAACATAATTACAACATTTAAAAGGTACATGGATGGATACATGAATAGGAAGGGTTTAGAGGGATATGGGCCAAATGCTGGCAAATGAGACTAGGTCAGATTAGCATGTCTGGTCGGTGCTGATGAGTTGGACCAAAGGATCTATTTCTATGCTGTATGACTAAAACTTCACATTTATCTACATACTACTGCATCTGCATGTATGTTCCCACTCATTCAATGTCTTGAAGTTGCCTGAAGCCTCTCTACGACCTCACCACTCATACTTGCGCCTGGTTTTGTGTCATCAGCAAATTTGGAAATGTTACACTCTTATCCTTGATCCAAGTCATTGATACATATTGTGAATAGCTAGGGCCTAAGCATAGGATCCTTCTGATACACCTCTTTGCACTTTGAAAAAAATTAATTTATTTCTACTCTGCTAAAGTTCTTAACCCACAGCAGAATGTTAACACTAATCCCATAGGTTTTGAATATGCAAAACAACTTATTTTGGGGTTACAACTCTGACAGTCCAAATACATCCCATCCACTTGCTCTCCATCATCTGTTCAGTTAGATCTTTAGAAAAATCTCTAGTAGTTTGTCAAACATGATTTCCCTTTCGTAAATCCAGGTTGACTTTGTGTAATAAAAAGTTTGTAAGTGTCCCATTATTACATACTTTACAATAGACTCTCACATTTTCCTACTAGTCGTTAGGTTAATTAATCTGATTCCTGATCTCCCCCTCCTTTTGAGAACAGTAGGGTTATATTTGTCAGCCTAAAATATGCCAGGACTATTCCAGAATCTACAAAATTTTGGGAACTAATAGCCAGCACATGCATTATTTTCATGGCCACCTCATTTAGAATCCTGGGATCTAGATGAAGTCTTGGAGGACTTATCAGCTATCAGTCCCATTAATTTGTTCAGCACGTTAGTTTTTAAAAAAACTAAACATGAATTTCCTCAAATTCCTCCTTCTCAAAATACCCTTACTTTCCTAGCATTCTGGAGGGTCTTTTTTTGTGACTTCTTCCATAGGCGTACAGCATAGAAACAGGCCCCTCGGCCCAACTCATCCATGTCGACCAGATTTCCTAAACTAAACTGGTCCCATTTGCCTGCATTTGGTCCACATCCTGAATTGCACCTAACTCTACCACTTTCTTTAGCAGCTCGTTCCACATACACACCACACCGTGTGGAAAAGTGTTATCCTTGAGGTCTCTTAAAATCTCTCCCCTCACCTTAAACCTATGCCATCCAGTTTTGGACTCCACTATCCTGGGTAAGAGACCTTGGGCTATTCACATTATCTATGCCTATCATGATTTTGTAAGCCTCTATAAAAAGGTGGCCCCTTGGCCTGCTACACTTCAAGTGTTGGCTTGGTGTTCCCTTGGTGGCTCTTTACAGAATTTTAAATTTCTCCCAAACATTTGGTTATTTTTTCTTGCAATATTTTATGACACTACTATGGAACTAAATATAACCCTTAATTTATATTGTTAACCATGGTTTGGCTGCTTTTTCTGTTGTATTCTTCTGCCTGAAAAGAATTTATAACCGCTGCAATGATGCATTTTTTTCCTTAAACATTAGCCATTCCCTGTCCACGATTGTACATTTTAATAAAGTCCTTCAGTCTCGGCCAATTCAGCCCTCATACCTTCATTAGTTTCCTCCGTTTAGATTTGGGACCCAAGTTTTGGATATGACTACATCACTTTCTATCCATCATATGATAGTCACTTGATTTTTACTTTAAGAAAAAGCCCTCTCACACCAAGATTATTCATTGACCACTTTGCATTGCACAAAACTAAATCTAGGATAACCTGATCCAAGTTGGTTCCTCAGCATAGTAGTCGATAAATCCATCTAATACACACTCTAGCAATAATACAGAGGTGGATGAATTGCTGATGTGGTTTGCCCAACTTATATGTCAATTAAAATCAACCAATTGTTTTGTATTATATGTTGCTAGGCAATAAATTATGTAAATGATCTCCAGTACGTTTGGTTAAAATTATTAACTGAAGGATTAACTAAAGTAATTTTCTCATCAAGATCTGGATGGTGTGCTCTTTGGAGGGTTGGTGTAGCCTCGATAGGCTGAATGGCCTCTATCTGCATTGCTGGGGTGGTACGAATCTACAATTACTGTAGTACCCTTATCACATGCACCTCTAATCTCCTGTTTAGAGTCATCCCATCCTCTCAACTTTAATGATGAGGTAGAAGTTCCACAAATGTCTTCTGCCCCTTGTTGCTTTTGGCTCCACTCTAATGGTTTTCATATCCAGATTCCTTGTGCCAACATTCCTTCCTACTAGGACACTTATTTCATCTTTCTCAACGATGCCACCCCACCTCCTTTTCCTATTTGTCCCCACTAAAGAATGACTATTTTTGGATGTTCAGTTCCCAAACTTGGTCACCCCCACATCTCCACCAGCTTAATTATGTCATAACACAGTGTACACTATTTGCACTTGTCTAACCATATTGCAAATGCTCCCTGCTTTTAGACATTGCATCTTTAGACTGGTCTTTCTTTCACATAATTATTCATTTACTTTTATACTCCAGCACAATTTACCTGTTACTTCTTCTGCCTTCCACTTTTGCTTTCTAGTTTGTCTTTCATTTCCATCTTTGTTTCCCTCACTCTTGCCTCCTTGTTCAAGTTTCCATCCCCTGCTATACTCGTTTACAATTTTTCCCCACTGCACCAGCAAACACCCGTGTGAATATTGGTCCAATCTTTTGGGATACAGGTCCCCTTTTCCCCTAGAATCCATCCCATCCCTCTCCAGACACATTTATTTGGTCCATTATCCCACTGCCAATCTTACTAGCATGTGGCACTGGAAGTAATCCTGAGATTATTACCTTTGAGATCCTGCTTCAGAATTTTTTTCCTAGCTCCCTATTTTTATCTATATCACTGGTACTGACATGGACCATAATCTCTGGCTGTTCTTCCTCCACCTTCAAAAGTCCTGCAGTCTCAGTGACATCCTTGACTGAACCACAAACAACCAACCATTCTGTTCCCCTTGCAATCAAACCTCTATCACAACTACTCTTGCAACCCCCACCTTTGCCATGAAGCTGAGCCATTCCTGGTGCAACAGACTTGGTTTCTCAGGGAAATGCATTAAGAGCCATCTCCCTCATCAGCATATAAAGTGGAAAATCTGCTATAGCGTATGAGATGCGCCCAGGGGTCCATTGCACTACCTTCCTCGATCTTTTACACTCCGTCTGGTGGTCACCCATTGCCGTTCTGCTTGTGAACTCTACCATCATGGAATCTCAGCTATGTGGATACTTGACAGTGAATCAAACTGCTGCTCCAGATCTAAACAGCTGATTTTCCATCACTGAGGCTGGATATACTTTCTACACATACAGGACACATTCCTGAATTTGAACATTGCACAGAAGGAGCATTCCAACAGGCTGAACTGCCTTGCCATGATTTAGCCTTATGCTCTTTGCACTTACTTCATCAAATATATCAAATATATACCATACACCGCAACTATGTCAAGGGATGCTCCCCTTGCCCACTCCTTGCAGAAGCTGACGAATGAATATTATGGGCCCTCGATTCACCCACATCTTTCCTGATAGTGAGTGTATACCACCAAACCCAAGCCTCCCTCTCCCAATTATACCTCACAAAAGCAAACAGACTTGGTCATTTCTACATCACGGAGCAAAACTATAGGATTTGCATATAGTATAGATTTCCCTCCCCCACCACATACAAAAATATCAACTATATGTTTAAGCATCTACAATTCTGAAATAAAATTTATGACAATCACCTTAACACGTTGGGTCCTTCTAATCTTATCAGTTTTTGGCTTTCCAACGTAAACTGGATTATAGAAGAGTGCTTGAACAGAGTTCTCAAACTGCACAGACCACTCCCACACAGAGGGTAGTTTCAATGATCTGCTTAGCATTCGTTGATCTTCATCAAGCTGCCAAAACAAAGAAAATACTGACCTGTTGGAAAAACATCTTCAACACAAGCATTATTTGGATGAGGAAAGCAATGAGGTCCTTTCAGAGCATTACTTCTTTCTGCTGCTCTGCAGCACATAGTAAAGTAACAGCAAAATATTGCTTCATTAAATACAATCGCCCAAATTCAAGAAATGTTCAAATATATTCCAATAATACAAAAATTAAATTGTAATGTGATTTTATTTATTACAGTACTTATTGAAATCATTGATGAAAAAGACATTGAAGTTCATAACTGTATTGTGGAGAGGGGGGTTTGATGTTGGTTTTTTCCAAATGTTGGGTATTTTATTTCAGGAAATTTTCCAGCACTAAAAAGGAGATCTGCTTCTGAATAGCTCTCCATTTCCAGCATGCTGCCATAACCACTTGTCTTCGCTTTCAACATAGCAGAGAGACCATTTTCTCCACAATAACCTAATCTACACCTTGGCAAACCAAAACATTATCCCCTCTTCCCACAGCATTTTTCCATACAAGCAAAGGAGATACCTTACCTTCTATTTATCTCCTCCAATACAACTCTACAAAAACCTAAATATTTCTTTCATTTTCTGTTCATTGATCATAACGTATTCTGTATTGCCAAGAAATTTTAAACACAGATTGGCTGACCACTTTGTGGATTACCTTCACTCAATGGACAAGTATGATCCTTAGGTTTTGGTCATCCATCATTTTAATTCTCTGCTCAACCATCATTCTGACCTACACATCTACAAACATGAAATTCTTGCAGAAGTACACCATGAAGCCTGCTCTGGGCCATTCAATAAGATCACAGCTGATCGGTTTGTGTTTTGAACTTCACATTCCTAACTACCCCAATAACCTTCTATTCTCTTTGTAAACTGGAATCTATCCACTTCCACCACTTTCTGGGAAGAGTTCCAAAGTGTGAATAAAACGCTGAAAAATTCTCAGTTTTGAAAGGGCTACCTGTAAATTTAAGACAACACCCCTACTGTGACCCACAAGAGGAAACATCCATTCCACATTTATCTTGTCAAGGCTATTCAGGATATTATATTCTTCAATCAATCAAGTCACCAATCACAAACTCCAGTTGAAACAAGCCTAGTATTCAACATATCCTAAGACGACTCACTCCTTCCAGAGATCAAATCTTGTAGCCTCCACTGAACTGCCTCTAATGCATTTACATCCCTGCTTAAATTTGGAGACAAAATTGCACACAACATTAGAGATCTGGTCTCACCAACGCCCTGTCTAACTGAAGCTTCACATCGTTATTGCTATTTCAATTCTTGCCACAAAAGGATAGTATTCCATTCAGAACAAAAACAAAGTTGCTGGAAAAGCTCAGCAGGTCTGGCAGCATCGGTGAAGGGAAAAAAAAAAGAGTAAAAGTTTGAGTTCTGAGGAATGGTCACTGGACCCGAAACATTAACTGTTTTTTCCTTCACAGATGCTGCCAGAACTGCTGAGATTTTCCAGCAGCTTTGTTTTTGTTCCTGATTCACAACATCCACAGTTCTTTCGGTTTTTATTTCATATTCCATTAGCCTTGATTACATGCTCTACTCACTTATTAGCTTTGGTGACTCCTACACTAAATATCTCTGCACCTCAAAATTCTGTAGTCATTCTTTGTTTAAATCATATTTTGCTTTTGCACACTTCCTGCCAAAGTGAACAACTTCACATTTTCTCATTATATTTCATATGCCCAATTTTTGCCCACTCATTCAACTCATCAGCAAGTCTGGCAGCATCTGTGGAGAGAAAACAGTTAACATTTTGATGCAGTGATCCTTCTCCAGAGCCTTGTGCCCTTTTGTTTTAGGTTCCGTGTCTGCAGTTAATCATCAACTTTGTCGGTATTTCTGGAGGCAGTGATTTCTCAAACAGTTGAGGCCTGGCTTTAGAACTAATGGATTTTTATGCACCACTAATGAATTTTTGTTTACCTGAGATCAGTTTGCAACCTGCAAGGTAAATAATGCAGCCTCAAGTCTTGAGGATATTGGACTCTTTCTCAAGCTAGAGAGAAACCCATACTTCAACAGGAAGTTTTTTTTTAAAAATCTGATTGAATTTTGGGCAATTCTATGAAGTCATTAAATGAAAGTGGCAGTGTTGACCAGTGCTCATGTGCAGGGAAGGATACAGTGTATTATGTTACCTCATAGTGAAGGGATAGTAATAGTCCAAGACCAGAGGTTTTAGGATAAAACCCTGAAGATTAAAGCATAATATATTTAAGCTCAATATAGAAGCTATTTGCAGTTTCAGTCTATATGTTAAGTCACTTAAACATGCTACAGTGTTAGAGACATGGATTTGGATGTGAGTACTATACATGTGGTGTTTCTGGAAACTGTGCAAGGTGTACGTTTGGGTACTATACAAAAAGCTGAGGTGGGGGGTGGCGGTTTCCTCCTTCATAAATGAGTATTTTGGGATTCATGACATTAGACTTTTGTTGTGTTTAAGAAATATTTCAACATGTATTATCAGTATATAGTTTCATAGATAGGAGCCAGGGGAGGGGGGCAGGAGTAAAATACTTGTTCACTTCATCCAACATTTCTTTATTATCTACTATTAACTCCCCATTCAGACTGTCTAGGAACAATTTCTGTAGTTACTCTTTTCTAAAAATAATACCGGCAGAAATGCTGCCATCCATTTTTACACTAAGTTGTTTCCAGGGAGCAGAGTAAGAGGGCGGAGCATCTGGAGTAACTGAAACTGAATTGGAAAAGTGACATCACAGGAGAGCTGTGACCAGATTGGCTACCAGCCAATTTGCCCTAAATTTAAAAAAGGACACTGCAGAACCTAGAACTGGATTAACCGACCTAGAACTGGATTAACCGACCTAGA